>NW_024732141.1:0-13290 GCF_018991925.1 Homarus americanus
CCCCTCCCCACTCCTCCCCCTCTCTCTCTCTTATACTGGGGAGAGAATGCAAGGAATAAGCTCTCACTCTCACGCCTTCTTTGTGCTGTAACGCGTGAATGACCTTCTCTATGCCTCTTTTATGTACAAACGCCCCACCTCCTCTCCTCCCTCCCCTGCCTTTCCCTCCCCTGCTCTCCTCCCTCCCCTGCCTCTCCCTCCCCTGCCTCTCCCTCCCCTGCCTATCCCTCTCCTGTCTCCCCTCCTCTCCTCCCTGCCTCTCCCTCCCCTGCCTCTCCCTCCCCTGCCTCTCCCTCCCTTGCCTATCCCTCTCCTACCTCTCCCTTCCCCGTCTCTACTTATCCCTCCAGTGTATATGATGGAGGAAATGTCTCTCACCTGTACTCTTAACTCCTGAACGATCATGGTCTTGTCTTTAGTAGTGTCCTTTAGCAGTGTCCTTTAGCAGTGTCCTTTAGCAATGTCCTTAGCAGTGTCCTTTATCAGTGTCCTCAGCAGTGTCCTTTATCTGTGTCCTTTAGCAGTGTCCTCAGCAGTGCTTTTTTCCTATCACCTGTGCTGAAAAGATCTCAAGCACCGTTTATGCGGCACTTAAGAGGCTGAGAAGAGAGAAAATATCACTATTTATTCTCCCTCTGTTTACCTTCCTTCCTAAGACCACACTGGGAAAATCCTCTGCTGTATTTTCTTTCATGTCGAGTACAATAAGCCTTGTGAACGAGGCCGTGTAATGTGTTCAAAAGGTAACTCGATGCCGCTCCTTGAACTTCCGTATGTGTGTGTGTGTAGGTTTGCGTGTGTGTGTGTGTGTGTGTACGGGACCTCGTATTTATGGCTGCAGATATCACAAAAGGGTCATGTTACCTGTGTCTATGACAGCACCAAATCATTAAGTGTCACCTCACCTTGGCAGATCCTTCAGAATTCTTCACTTAATCATTTCTACAATTTCTCGGTAGTATTTTCTTTAACGTCAAATATAAAAAAACTCTCATTCTCCTCCCCTAAGGACCACTTGTGCGCCACTTTGCTCACTGAGGCGCGCCACAAACATGCTGACAGTAAATCGATGGCAAGCGACGCGAAAACTGACGGGCGGGCATAAGAGAGACGCGTGATCATTGTTAACGTGCGTGTGGGTGGAGGGTGGGGTGGGGGTGTGTGTGTGGGCGGTGGGGGTGTGTGTGTGTGGGGTGGGGGTGTGTGTGTGTGGGCGTGTGTGTGTGTGTGTGTGCCAGGGTGGGGGTGTGTGTGTGTGGGCGTGGCATTGTGTGTGTGTGTGTGTGTGTGTGGGTGTGTGTGTGTGTGTGTGTGTGTGTGTGTGTGTGTTTGTGTGTAGGCCTACCTGTGTGTGTGTATGTTGACGTCAGGAGGAGCTGCCTCCTCTCTCTCTCTCTCTCTCTCTCTCTCTCTCTCTCTCTCTCTCTCACGTGTCATTAACTCGTATCATAAAATCAGCGCCAGCAAAGGCAGTCAATCTCCGCCTGGCGTTTTCCTTCCCTAACAACACCCTCATAACCACTACACCAGAGAGTCATTTACCTTCTCCTTACCTGCCGTGACGTTGGTGTCAGCATAAACTTCCCTCATAATAATCTTCCTCTTTTAAGGCTGGAACAAATCTCTTATGAGAGTCATTAAAGTATATAACCCAGATGAAGAACCGCCTCTCACCTTGACCTTTACTCTGCCTTCGACACCTGACGCACATTAACGTTCCTCTCTAAAGCAGAAGGTGAGTAGAGATAGGGAGAGATGGGGTGAGGAGGGTGGATAGTAGGAACAGAGGACTGGAATTAGGGTGTGGGATGAAGGACAGGTGGGGGTAAAGGAGGGGGTGGTGAAGGAGGGGTGGGGTGTTAGCGGAAAGAGAGGTAGAGGAGGGGGGAGGGGGGTTGGTCTTCCTCAGGTAACCAAGTATTACGGAAGGCATAATTTAACCCCAAGAGTTTACCTGGGCATAGTGACGGATGTTGACGACTGGCTCTCCGAGATACTGGTATTGACTCTCTCATGTGCTTGCCACCACTATCACCACGATCATCATTATTACCATTACCACTATCACCACTGTTTTGGAATATTGTACCCACCATTATCACAACCACTACCACTATCAATATACCCACCACCACTACTACTACCACCATCACTATCACCACTACTATCACCACTAATACCACCACTACCACCTTATTCGACTTGTGAAAGAGACCTAGGGGTACTTGTAAGCCCGGACCTACGGCCTAGAAAACAGTGCTTTAATGTTCGAAATAAGGCAAACAGAGTATTGGGTTTTATATCTAGAAGTGTAAGTAACAAGAGTGCAGAGGTCTAATTGCAACTATATCTTGCGCTAGTCAGGCCGCACCTCGATTATGCGGTTCAGTTCTGGTGCCCCTATTATAGAATGGATATAAATTCACTAGAGTCGGTGCAGCGAAGAATGACAAAAATGATTCCTGGACTTAGAAACCTTCCATATGAGGATAGGTTAAAGAAACTTAACTTGCATTCCCTAGAAAGGTGAAGAGTGTGGGGAGATATGATAGAAGTATTTAAGTGGGTGAAAGGAATCAATAAAGGGGATATAGATAAAGTTCTTATAATACCCGAGCAGGATAGGACTCGGAGCAACGGATTCAAGTTGGATAAGTTTAGGTTTAGGAGGGAGATAGGAAGAAACTGGTTCACAAATAGGGTGGTGGACGAGTGGAACAAGCTTAGCAACTTTGTAGTTAGTGCGGGAACTCTGGAAAGTTTCAAAAGGAGGCTGGATAGATTCATGGATGATAGGGAGTGGTAGTAACTCTCGACAGGAGCTGCCATGCACAGGCCAACCGGCCTATTGCAGACTCCTTATTTTTTTATGTTCTTATGTTCTTATGTTCTATCACCAACTACCAATACCACTACCCTCAGGATGTGTGATTTATTTATGAAAAAAAAATGGACCTTAGTGTTTACGTTTCATGCTGTTTCTTACTCCTCCTGTTCTTGTTCTTCATTGTTCTTCTTGTTTCGTGTGTGTGTGTGTGTGTTTTCTGCTTCCTCTTCTTCTTGTTCTTCCATGCCTCCTTCTTTATTTATTTTCTTCTTTGCCTGCTGTTTTTTCTCGGTTTTCTACAAGTCAGAAAAGTAACTTGAGGAAAACTTCGGCGATCTTGTTACTTGTGAGTGGCGTCTATTGGTCTCTCTCGCTCTCTCTCACACACACACAGGACGATTAACTGTGTAAAACTATCTAACTCATGAATAATGTAGAACAAATTATCTTTATACATCACCCATCTTACTTTCTGGTTCCTTAAGGTGAATCGGAGAGTATTTACATAATGCTGTGATTCTCATTATTCATCCCATGTATAAAATAATCACAATGATGAAGAGTGAAGGAGTAATTAAGACGAGTATATGTTAAGGAGAAGTTTACAGTGGGTGAGTGATGATAATGGTGGCGTTGATGGTGGTGGTGGGTGGTGGTGGGTAATTGAGATGGTGGGGAATTAGTGTTGGTGGGGTGGTAAGTGGTGGGGGGTGCAGTAGTGGAGTGAATTTTAGGTGAGCAGAGATAAGTGTTGGTGAATGGGCTGGTGTTGGTGGGAGTGGTAGTGGTGGGTGGCGGTTGATTTTGATTTTGATTTTGCCGCTTGCAGCGGCTACTTTATTGTGCACCCCACACTCATCCTGTGAGCGGTAGCGCAAAAGGATTACAGAGTAGGGTTTACAAAGGGTCATAATAATTAACCCCGGTTGTCAGGATATTATGGCACCGAAAGTTACACAGTATTTCATTTACATTATTTGTTCAGTTCTATACATAAAGGGTAACTTATTCACAAATGCGTGAGAACAGGCGTGTGAACTAGTATGTCTGGCCTCACACTTTTATTGTCCACATTTGCGTGGGGAGTATTCAAGCTGGTTTAACAAAAATTGATATAGTTACTAAGTGCAAAAGTGGATCTGAAATCTTAATATGTCAGTATCTTGCCATTAGAGATGAATGGGGTGGTGGTGGTGGGTAGTGGGGTGGTGGTGGTTGGGGGTGGTGTGATTCTGGTGCAGGTGGTGGTGGGGTGGTGTTGGTGGTGGGTGGTGTTGGTGGGTGGTGGGGTGGTGGTGGTGGGTGGTGGGGTGGTGTTGGTGGGTGGAGTGGGGTGGTGTTGGTGGGTGGTGGGGTGGTGGGTGGGTGGTGACAGTGGGTGGTGGGGTGGTGGTGGTGGGAGTAGTGTTGGTGGGTGGTGGGGTTGGTGTTGGGTGGTGGGGTGGTGTTGGTGGAGTGGTGGGGTGGAGTGTTGGTGGAGTGGTGGGGTAGTGGTGCAGGGTGGTGTTGGTGGGTGTGGTGGGGTGGTGGTGGTGGGGTGGTGTTGGTGGGTGGTGCAGGTGGTGGGGGGGGGGGTATTATTGTACCCTGGCTCACCTCTGTTCATGTTTATTCATTAGAATTCTTTTGGGATGACAACTTGTTGGGAATGCATTGACTGAATCTCCTGAACGACCGATCCCTTCTTCAGTAGTGAATATGCAGGAATATTACACACACACACACACACATGCATAAATAAACCTGTAAACGCACTTCCTTTCAAACTTCCATAATCGTGGTATTAAAGAAGATGAAAGTGCAGGTAACAAACACACACACACACACACACACACTTTCACACACACTTTGCATCAGTAGTTTCCGGGAATATACTGCTGCTCGCGTACAGGTTTACCTTGCTATAATTTAGGTCCATTGTAGTGTACAGTCATCGTCCCACTGGTTTACCTTAAGTTTACCTTCATAATGGTATATATTCCCCTGGTTTACCTTGCTAGATATACCTCCATCATACGGGTATATTCCTCAGGTTTAACTTGCTAGATATACCTCCATTATACGGGTATATTCCTCTGGTTTACCATAATCTGTCTTCCTAAATAACAATTAATTTATTATTATTTAATATTCAACAGTGAGAAAGATAAGCTGATCCAATAATGAGTATTTCTCGTCTCAAAGGATATTCTCTTCCTCACTATACTGTGTTGTGATGGGTGAATATTACTCATCCTCACTACAAAAGATCGTGAATCATGAGTAAATATCTATAAAATATTACTCATCCCCAACAAAAACAAACAAACCTGAATAAAGACAGTGACTCAACACCCAATAGTGACTTGAACGTAACAATAACTCGTAACTATGACTGATCCAACTACGCAATAATGAGTCATATAGTTAATCTAGTGAAGGTAATTGAGTCGGTGAATAATTATAAGAGGTAATAGAGACTAGTAAGGTTCAATTAGTACATAGTAAAGTACAATGAAGTGTAATTTGTGTGTTAATGTACACCACGTGGGTGATAATTACTGTACTAAGGTTGGGTTTTATTGTTCTTAGTTTACACGAACGAATGAGTACTTGAAAGTGTACATTGAGTTCACCTGTAGTTGTGATGTTCTGGTAAACTTTCTATAGTATACTTTCGTGAAGTTCTGGTACATTGAGTCCTGCTTAGTCAAGTATTCATAGAGAGAGTGAGTCAGAGAAAGAGAGTGAGTGAGAGAGAGTGAGTCAGAGAAAGAGAGTGAGTGAGAGAGAGAAAGAGTGAGTGAGAGAATTAAATAAATCAATTGACTGTAACAACTTCCTAACAAATTTGTAGGAAAAGAGAGAAATGAGGAATATACAGATTATAGAAATATTTTGGTACTTGAGAGAGAGAGAGAGAGAGAGAGGAAAATAAACAAATAATTAAAAGGAAAAATCGAAACAAAGAACGAAGAAAGATAACGATAAAAAATAAAATAATTACGAAAATACTGATAACAAAAATATAAATTGAATCAAAACACGTAAAATTTTAGAAAAAAAATACGATGAAAAAATATCTAGCTAAACAACCTTTGACCTATTCATTTCTGTGACTCTTCAGGGTCAACTTTTCCATAACATTTTAGTCCAGAGAAATTATTTTATTCTTCCTTGAAATAAACAACTATAGACAGGTTGAGATGGTATTAGTGGATGAGAAGAACACCAAGAACAAGAACACGAAGAACAAGAACACGAAGAACAACAAGAACACCACTCTCCCTCCCTCCTTCGTTGTTATTAGGCGTTGGGGAAATTTGATCTCAGGGGAATATGAAAAATAATCAGAGGCTGAGATTTGATTAGTGGGTGCCCCTCTGTGTATAGAGCTGTGGTGTAGGGTGGGTGGGGGAGGGGGTGTGGGGTGGGGAGGGGGTGTGGTGGGAGGCGAGGGTGTGGGGGGTGGGGAGGAGGTGTGGGGTGGGGAGGGGGTGTGGGGTGGGGAGGGAGGGTGTGGGTGGTGGGGAGGGTGTGGGGTAGGGGAGGGGTGTGTGGATGGGGAGGGGGGGGTGTGGGTGTGGAGGGTGTGGGGTGGGGGAGGGTGTGGATGGGGGGAGGGGGGGGTGTGGGTGGTGGGAGGGGTGTGGGGTGGTGGAGGGTGTGGGGTGGGGGAGGGGGGTGGGTGGTGGAGGGGAGGGTGTGGGGTGGGAGGGTGTGGGGTGGGGAGGGTGTGGGTGGTGGAGGGAGGGTGTGGGGTGGGGGAGGGGGTGTGGATGGGGGAGGGTGTGGGTGGTGTAGGGTGGGTGGGGGAGGGGAGGGGGTGTGGGTGGTGACTGTGATGTGGTATATGTCTGTCTGTGTCTTTCTATCTGTCTTATTTTATCTATTTTTTTCTGTATCTTTCTGCTGTCTATTCATGTCTTCTCTCTCTCTCTCTCTCTCTCTCTCTCTCTCTCTCTCTCTCTCCTTTTCACATTATATCATCATATTACAACGTGTTCACTGTTAAAAGCTGATGTCTTATCGTTAATGCTGTCGAGTGTCGAGTGTTAAGTGTCTCTTGTTAGCTGTCGATTAACTTCCTAGTTTAGCTGACTGTGGATGTATAGCTGAGGACAACTTTGTAAAATAAAGATAACTTTTTGGTAATTCGTATGTAATGTCATGTCATGTCATTTCATGTCATGTCATGCATATTTAAGTATACATAATGTGTATTATACGATCAAGCTGACCTGATTCCACTGAAGCCGTTTTTAGCTATCTCAACGTAACCAAACTTTACCTAAATTAAGTTAGATGATGTTAAGATTAGATTAATTTAGCTTGGTATCATTAGTTTATCGTCTATATTTATGTTTATCCTCACGTTACATCAGGGTCCTCACGTTACATCAGGGTCCTCACGTTACATCAGGGTCCTCACGCTACATCAGGGCCCTCACGTTACATCAGGGCCCTCACGTTACATCAGGGTCCTCACGTTACACCAGGGCCCTCACGTTACATCAGGGTCCTCACGTTACAGCAGGGCCCTCACGTTACATCAGGGTCCTCACGTTACATCAGGGCCCTCACGCTACATCAGGGCCCTCACGCTACACCATGGCCCTCACGTTACATCAGGGTCCTCACGTTACACCAGGGGCCCTCACGCGCTACATCGGGGCCCTCACGTTACACCATGGCCCCTCGTTACATCGGTGCTCTCCGCATTCCATCAGGGCCCCTCACGTTACATCAGGGCCCTCGTTACATCAGTGCCTCACGTTACACCAAGACTCCGTTATCAGGGCCCTCACGTTACTGGGGCCCTCGTTACATCAGGGCCCTACGTTACATCCGACTCTACGTTACAGGACCTCACGTTACACCAGGGCCCTCACGTTACACCAGGGCCCTCACGTTACATCAGGGTCCTCACATTACATCAGGACCCTCACGTTACACCAGGGCCGTCACGTTACATCAGGGCCCTCACGTTACACCAGGGCCCTCACGTTACACCAGGGCCCTCACGTTACATTAGGGTCCTCACATTACATCAGGACCCTCACGTTACACCAGGTACCTCACGCTACATGAATGCTCCTCTTAGCTCTCCCTGGAACCGTGAGTAACGGAAGACCGAGTCCATCCATAATCGTCCACTCATATCGATGTTTCCAAGTACAGTATTGAGTTTATCTACCGTAACATTACTTACTCGGGTGGTCATGGCAGCTAAATTATGATCCAGTCCATTTTGTTAAGCTTTATATACTTTTCTAGGAGTTAAAGCTTAAGCTGATCCCTAAAGACATGGGAGCTTAATTATAATCCAGTCCATTTTGTCTATTTTTTTTATATTTTTTCAGGGAGTTAAAGCTTAAGCTGATCCCTAAAGACATTGGAGCTTAATTATGATCTAGTCCATTTTCTCAAGCTTTCTATACTTTTCTAGGAGTTAAAGCTAAAGCTGATCCCTTAAGAAATACTTATAAAACCGTTTAATGAAGGGATATATTGCTCAATTGGTAGTTATAAACACGAAATGTCTCCAATGAACCTTGTCTGGCTTGGGAATGGAGTCTGCAGTGTCTGGATTCCAGGCGATTGGCGAGATAATCCTGGAATTGGCGATATAATCCAGGAAATGGCGAGATAATCCTGGAATTGGTGGACAGGAGCTTCCCAACGCGCCAGGAATCCTCCATGATATGTACGGTCCTTAACCTACCTAAGACTCAATAACTACCTTCACTTGTGTTACCGTTGTGTTGCTGTTGAAATGATTACCTAGAAGGGAGTCTCTGTTTCCCTCGATTACAAAACAGTTAACGGAGTCAGGATAAACATTTAGGTTATGACTCGAATTTTTACTGTTAACGGGAAACTGAGAGAGATTAAGCTAATCCAGGGATATAAAGGGATTAACGATATGAGAAAGAGAGACAGACAGACAGACAGACAGACAGGCAGACAGACAGACAAAAAAACAGACAGACAGACACAGACACACATACAGAGACACACAAAGAGAGACAGGTGTAAGACATAGACATTTATACATTACTCAATATTTATAGTTAGCCATAAAAAACGAAGATTTATGACCCCAATAAGGTAAGTGGTCACGAAGTCTTGAGAGACAGCGAGACAATTAGAGTCTTCGTAAAAATAAGTGATGTTCTCGGTAATTAGTGAACATGAAGGTCTCGTTACGCCTTTTATTACTGCTCGGAATTACCCGCTTAAGCACCCAGGTAATTGTAAGATAAATTAACTAGATGAAGGAAAAGTTTCATTATTTTCTTATTATTATTTTCTGTAAGTTTTGTTTAGATAATAATAAAAATAATAAGCCAGTCCATTTTGTCATTCTAAATAAACTATATTTTATTTACGAGTTTCATAAAGATAACAAAATAAGTTCTAGTCGATAGTATTCCTAGAGAGAGAGAGAGAGAGAGAGAGTCGTACATATAATCGCTACAGAATTAGGAAGAGGGAGTAACGCTATTGCATGTTTTCAAGTCTCGTGGTAGTATATGTGTCTTAAACTGTATACATAAAGTCAGCATCATCTCTTTTAATGTCATGGAGCTGTGATTGTCTGTTACCTGCCGACACACGCGTTTAAACCTGATGGATCATGTACCCACAGGAGGCAGGATGGAACAGGATGGAAAGGGTGGGAGAGGAGGAGGTATCGTGCTTTCCCATCCCTCGCTGACAACTGATTCATAAGCCAGTCATACGCCCTCAGCTCTCTTCGTTTTACTAGTCTCATTTGAATATAAATTGTGCCCGTGTGTGAGGCAGAGGGTAGTGGTAGTGTGTGTGTGTGTGTGTGTGTGTGACAGAAAAACACTCACTTAAACTCTACAGTATTTTTATAGATGTATTAAGTAAAGACACAAGAATAAACAAAGAAAATTATCAGATTAAGATGAAAATCGTAATATTTTCCATTTCAGTCTAAGTCTTCGGTCGGTAATAACATAATTTTCCCTTAACAAGTAACTCCGTTTTCTTTTTCCTATGCCTCCTACATCTCTATTCCCCCTCATGCTGCCTACGACCCTTGCTTCCTTTCATACTTCCCTCCCTCTCTCTTGTTTCTAAAATTTGTATTCCTCCACCCACCTCTCCCACCAACCACTCTTCCCCCCTCCCCCACCCGCCCCCTACCACACAGTGTGCCGGGCTGCATCAGTGGTAGTAGAATTTCCTAAGCTGTTAACCACTTGCAATATTCGTTGAGAAAAACTCTTTTTTTTATGGTGGGGGAACATTTTGCTATTTTGTTGTTCATTGACTGAGTATGGCCATAGTAATCTGGGGAAGACAGAGCAGACGGGGAATAAGATTGTTTTAAATAACATAAAAACAGATTAAATTCTACCATATATGAATTAGTTTCCAGTATTTTTTATCATGAAAGATTGTAAATAACAATTGGATTATTGACAAAGAAAAATATTGAAGTGTTTTAATGGTCTTGTGAAAGTTAAGGGGAATAGGTATGTATGTAGATGAAGATATGTTAATGAGTAGTTTTTGCTAGAGAACCTGAAAGAACATATAGAGAAATTATGTAGTTTAGTGACTTACATATTCAACTGGGTGTTGGCTCTCTTAACGGCGATACTGGTGCCAAAATGTACGCATGATTTTTCCTGTAGTGTCCGTGGGGATATACAAACATACAGACGGATTAAAAACAGATATTTTATCGTTCCTGTAGGTGGTAAGGTAACAAAAATAAACACTCGTAAGATGGTTAGCTGCTGAGGGAAAACTAAAAACAAACTTGGGTCAAAATACACTGAAACAAGACTAGTACAGGGAAGACGTTCAGGAAGCGAGGCGGAACAAGCTAAGGATGGACCCTGTTAATCCACGTAGTAGCCTTAACAGGGGATAGATTAAGGAAGGAAGGAAGGAAGGAGGTTTGAAGGATATATGAGATTAGGATGGGAGTGGTGGGTGAATTGAAGGAGTGTGTGGTGAGAGGGTCTGGACAGGTCGGTAGGATAGATGGCCAAAGACTAACCGTGAATAACTGAGATGAACGGGCATGACAGTGTGGCAAGATCCAGTGACAGCATGATAGAGTCGACAGGAGAGGCAAGTGCTTGGTGGAGGGCAGCGAAATATCCGGGATATAAACTGCCCGTGATAGCAGACCACAGGAGACCACAGGAGACCACGCCTTGAAGGAGAACAGTACATTAATTACGGTTGGAGATGCCTAGACGCCATGGCTCAGCTGCTAAAAGTCTCGACTCCCAACACAAAGAGACAAGATTTCGACCTCGTGGTGAAGCAGAGGTGAAGGGGAGGTGTTTGCCGCGGTGATCTACACAACTAGGACACAACGACGCTGGCTTTAGCTGCTCAACAATATTTTTTTTCTGTGTCATTATTCTTGCTATCAGTATTGATGTAGAAATAATGTCTGTAGCCTAAATAGTACGAAATAAAAAAATGTAATGATGTAATTAGCCTTATCATTAACTATTAAATAGATTATGACAATTTATCGTTATTATCAACGAGAGAGTAAAAAATATGCCATCATTATGTTCATCATTATCGTCAAATTACAGGTGTAACGTTATTACTAATGTTATTGATTTAGTAAAGGTATTACGTCATAATCCTCACATGAAAATAACACATTTAGTTCTAACCACAAGTTCCTTCCTCCCTCAGGTGAGTGACCCAGGAAGGCGAGGTGACAACAAAAGAGGTCAGCGGAATTTGATTTTTGCATGTAGTTGGTTGTTTATTCGCAAGGTAAACACACACACACACACAATTCCTGTCTAATTGTGTAGTTAGCTGGACCCATAATGTCTAATCTAGTACAAGAACACACAGTCGTTCAGCCACAGAGGAGAGAACCTGAGCTATGTTATTAAGTTCCTTCCTAAAAAATGATTAATGTTACAGTCTCAGGTATATGTGCCTGAGTACATCACTTATCGTGTTACGTATGTGTGTGTGTTACGTATGTGTGTGTGTTACATGTGTGTGTGTGTTACGTATGTGTGTGTGTTACGTATGTGTGTGTGTGTTACGTATGTGTGTGTGTTACGTATGTGTGTATGTTACGCATGTGTGTGTGTGTGTGTTACGTATGTGTGTGTGTTACATATGTGTGTTTTACGTATGTGTGTGTGTGTTACGTATGTGTGTGTTACATGTGTGTGTGTGTGTGTTACGTATGTGTGTGTGCGTTACATATGTGTGTGTGTTACATATGTCAGGTGGATGGATGATGTTTCTAGTTAGAATAAAGGAACCAAATCAATGACCCAATTATTAGAATGAATCATATGTCAATAAAGGCAAAAATTGCATAACGCCAATGCATAAATCTTCCAGTACAAAAGGTAGTTTGGGACACCTGTCGATACGCTTTTTCTGAGTCACCCACAGAGGCCCTGTCGCCTATCCAGCTGGTCCACGAAACCCGATTTTCAGACCCGTGAACCCGAAGCAGTAAACCCTGATGCATTATTCTGTCCATAAATGCTTCTGATTCATGAGTCTGAATCTCAGGGTTCGTGGTTCAATAGGAGAGGCGACAGGATTTTTACATAATGTGATGCTTGACTAGTAGGTCATGACGGGACAGACAGACAGACAGACAGACAGACAGACAGACAGACAGAAGAAAGAGAGAAAATAAACAGGAGAGAATAAAAGTGGGCAAAGAACACACACACACACCACGACTTAAGACCTCCCTGGCTTCCATCCTCAACCTAACCTAACCTAACCTACCCTAACCCCAGATAACGTGTAGGTTGGTTCATCATCAGGTGAAATTTTAACTGCAATACCCAATCTTCAGGTGATTTTTAATTAATAACAAAATCATTAAGGTAAAGTTGTACATACAGTTGTTAGCGCTGTTGTGGCAGTGATCTAGGAAGAGTTTATTTCCCACAGTGTAAAAAAAATATACAGTGAGTAATGAAAGCTTTCGTTGTATACATTTCACACGTTACTATCACCCTCTTGGGAAGCTGTGGCATCATAATTTAAAGCTGAATGACTATTACTCTGACTATTACCCCATGAGAGTTAATTTGTGTTACTTTGTGTTACTTTATCCCCTTGGTGTAACCAGGTAACAGCAGGTAAAACTCTGGTAGTAATATTTTATTCATGCAATCACTTCATGAATTATTGCACATTGATTATATGACGTCCTTGGCAGTCACTGTGATTGATTTGGATTCTAGATATTGAAATTGTAACATAATTCTTATAATGTGTGTATGTGAGAGTATTTGTTGTATTATTTGGGGAGTAAAGTGTATTGTGAACTATGTAAGAGCATCCAGTGAGGGTTTAGAGGTGGATTAGATAAGCATCAGGAAGTAATGGTTACGACAAGTCCTAAATAGGAACTCCAGGAAAGGAAATTGAGAGTTTAAAAGTGATAGTTATCTCTCTCTCTCTCTCTCTCTCTCTCTCTC
>NW_024732142.1:0-30667 GCF_018991925.1 Homarus americanus
ATCAGTAGCCACTTCGTTCGGTTACATGTGCTCCTTTGAGACTCCCAGGTACTTCACTGACACCTGGTATACCTCTGACATTCCCAGGTACACGTCTGGCCTCCCAGGTACTCCTCTGATACTCCCAGGTACACCTCTGACCTCCCAGGTCCGCCTCCGGCACTCCCAGGTACAACTCCGACACTCCCAGGTAAACCTCCGATACTCCTAGGTACACCTCTGACACTCCCAGGTACACCTCCTGACACTCCCAGGTACTCCTCCTGACACTCCTGGTTCACCTCTGAGACTCCCAGGTACACCTCTGACACTCCCTGGTTCACCTCAGTTATTCCCAGGTACACCTCCGATACTCCCAGGTACACCTCTGATACTCCCAGGTACACCTCTGACACTCCCAGGTCCGCCTCCGACACTCTCAGGTACAACTCCGACACTCCCAGGTACACCTCTGACACTCCCAGGTACTCACTGACATTCCCTGGTACACCTCTGACACTGCCAGGTACATCTCTGACCTCCCAGGTACACCTCTGATGCTCCCAGGTACACCTTGGCCTCCCAGGTACACCTCTGGCCTCCCAGGTGCACCTCTGACACTCCTAGGTACTCCTCTGTCACTCCCTCATATCACCTCCTAACACTCCCAGGTGCACCATGACACTCCCAGGTACACCACTGCACTGCCAGTTACACCTCAGACACTGGCAGGTGCACCTCAGACACTGCCAGGTACACCTCAGCCACTCCCAGGTACACCTCAGACACTCCAAGGTGCACCTCTGAGCCTCCCAAGTGCCTCTGACACTCCTAGGCACACCTCTGACCTCCCAGGTACACCTCAGACACTCCCAGGTACACCGCTGACCTCCCATGGACACCTCTGACCTCCCAAGTACACCTCCGACACTCCCAGGTACACCACTGACCTGCCCAGGTACACCTCCGACACTCCCAGGTACACCTCCGGCACTCCCAGGTACACTTCTCACAGTCCCAGGTACACATCCGACATTCCCAGGTACACCTCCTGACACTCCCAGGTACACCTCTGACACACCAAGGTACACCTTTGACACTCCCAGGTACACCTCTGACACTCCCAAGTGCTCCACTGGCATTCCCTGGTACACCTCTAGCACTGCCAGGTGCACCTCTCTGATAATCCCAGGTGCTCCTGTGACTCTCCCAGGTACACCTCCGACTCTCCCAGGTACACCTCTGACACTCCCAGGTACACCTCCGATATTCCCAGGTACACTTCCGATATTCGAAGGGACCCCTCTGATACTCCCAGGTACACCTTTGAGACTCCCAGGTACTCCACTGACACTCCCTGATATACCTCTGACATTCCCAGGTACACCTCTAACACTCCCAGGTACACCTCCGATACTCCCAGGTACACCTCTGACACTCCCAGGTACGCCTCTGACGCTCCCTGGTTCACCTCTGAGACTCCCAGGTACACCTCTGACACTCCCTGGTACACCTCCGATACTCCCAGGTACACCTTTGAGACTCCCAGGTACTTCTTGACACTACCTGGTATACCTCTGATATTCCCAGGTACATGTCTGACACTCCCAGGTACTCCTCGTACTCCCAGGTACACCTCTGACACTCCCAGGTCCGCCTCCGACACTCCCAGGTACAACTCCGACACTCCCAGGTAAACCTCCGATACTCCTAGGTACACCTCTGACCTCTCCCAGGTACACCTCTGACACTCCCAGGTACTCCTCTGACCTCCTCTGGTTCACCTCTGAGACTCCCAGGTACACCTCTGACCTCCCTGGTACACCTCAGTTATTCAGTGCCTCCGATACTCCCAGGTACACCTCTGATGCTCCCAGGTACACCTCTGACACTCCAAGGCCGTCCGACACTCCCTGGTACAACTCCGACACTCCCAGGTACACCTCTGAGCCTCCCAGGTACTCCACTGACATTCCTTGTACCTCTGACACTGCCAGGTACATCTCTGACACTCCCAGGTACCTCTGACCTCCCAGGTACACCTTTGACACTCCCAGGTGCACCTCTGACCTCCCAGGTACAACTCTTGACCTCCTAGGTACTCCTCTGTCACTCCCTCATCTCTGCCTCCCAGGTGCACCGCTGAACCTCCCAGGTACCATGACACTTCCAGTTACACTTCGACACTGACAGGGTACACCCAGACACTGCCAGGTGCCTGGGTGTCGGGCTATTACCTGGGGTGTGTCGGAAGTGTGCAGGTGTCGAAGGTGCTGAGCATTGTCAGAGGTGTGCCTGGAGGTGTCAGGCTGGCTGGGAGTCTCTGGTGTGCTGAGTGTCCTGGAGATGTGTAGGCTGTCAGAGGTGCTGAGAGTGTCAGAGATGCACTTGGAGGTGTGTCTGGGGGTGCCTGGGGAGTGTCTGGTGTGCCTGAGTGTCTGGGGTGTGCCTGTCAGTGTCTGGGGTGTGAACTGGCAGGTGTGTTTGGTGGTGTCAGAGTGCCTGGAGTGTCAGCAGTGCAGTCTGTGAGGTGTGCCTGTGTGTCTGAGTTGTGCAGTGTGACTGGCAGTGTCAGCAGTGCAGGAATAGAAAGGCCTGGGGTGTCTGAGAGATGCCTGAGGATTTATCAAGGTGTGACTGGCGGTGTCAGCGGTGTGCAGGGAGTGTCAGCAGTGCTTGAGGTGTTAGAGAGTGTGATGAGGAGACAGAGGGTGCCTGGGGTGTCAGGGGTGTACCTGGGTGTCAGGGTGTGCAGAAGGTGAGGTGTGCCTGGGAGTTCAGAGGTGTGCCTGAGGTGGTGTACCTGGGGTGTGTCAGAAGTGTGCCAGAATATCAGTGCTGGGGTCATAGAATGTGCAGAGTTCTGGTGTGCCAGGGGTGTCAGAGGTGTCCTGGAGATGAACCGGGGTGTCAGAGGGTTCCTGGGAGTGTCAGAGGTGTGCCTGGGGTATCGGAGGTGCCTGGGTGTCAGAAGTCTCGGAAGTGGGACTGGGAATGTCAGAGGAGTGCCAGGGAGTTTCAGTGGAGTACCTGGGT
Source organism: Homarus americanus (assembly GCF_018991925.1). Taxonomy (NCBI): domain Eukaryota; kingdom Metazoa; phylum Arthropoda; class Malacostraca; order Decapoda; family Nephropidae; genus Homarus; species Homarus americanus. Next base: position 3,016 of record NW_024732142.1, read on the forward strand.
GTCTCAAGGTGTGCCTGGGATATCAGAGGGTGCGGAGAATCGGAGTGTGCATGTGAATATCAGAGGTGTGCCTGTGGTCAGAGTGTAAGAGGTGTCGGAGAATGTCTGGGAAACACCTGGGATTATCAGGTGTGCATGGCAGTGTCAGAGGTGTGGAGATGTGAAGTGGGTGCCTGGGGGTGTCAGAGGTATACTGCGAGTGTCGGAGGTGATGCTGGTATGTGCCTGGGAGTGTCAGAGGTGTACCTGGGAGTGTGTGCAGAAGTGTCAGAGTGTGCCTGCAGAAGTGTCAGAGAGTGTCAGGATGTACATGGGAGTGTCAGGGAGTGTGCTCTGAGTGTCGGACGTGTACCTAGGTGTCAGAGGTGTGCCAGTGAATGTCAGTGGGTGCCTGAGTCAGAGGTGTGCCTGGAGTACTGTGTGCCTGAGAGTGTCAGAAGGTGTACCTGAGGAGTGTCGGAGGGTGTGCCTGGTGTCTGGTGTACCTGGGTGTCTGCGTGTGCCTGCGGTGTCTGGTGTGCCTGGGGTGTCAGAATTGCCCAGGGGTGTCTGGGCTGGGGTGTGAGAGGTGTGCCTGCAGTGTGTGAGTTGTGCTTGGGAGTGTCTGTGAGGGTGTGCCTGGGAGGTGTCAGAAGGTGTGCGTCTGGTGCCTGTGTGCTGGGGAGTGTCTGGTGCTGCAGGCTGCAGGGTGTCTGGGAGTACTGGGGTGTGAGGTGTGCCTGCAGTGTGGGATTGTGCCTAGGGGTGTCTGAGGTGTGCCTGGAGGTCAGAGGTGTGACCTGGGAGTGTCAGAGGTGTACCTGGGAGTATCAGAGATGTACCTGGGAGTGTCAGAGGTGTACCTGGGAGTGTCAGGGGGTTGTAACTGGGGTCTCGGAGGTGTAACTGGGAATGTCAGAGGTGTGCCTGGGAGTGTCACAGGTATGCCTGGGGAGTGTCTGGATGTGCCTGGGAGTGTCAAGGTGTGCCTGGGAGTGTGAGAGGTGTACCTGGGAATGTCAAGGTGTGCCTGGGGAGTGTGGGGTGCCTGGGTGTGTCAGCGGTGTACCTGGGGATGTCGGAGGTGTTCCTGGGCGTGCCAGAGGGTACCTGGGAGTGTCAGTGGAGTGCCTGGGGTGTGAGAGGTGTGCCTGCGAGGTGAGAAGTGTGCCTGGGTGTGTCGGAGGTGTGCCTGGGGAGTGTCGGAGGTGCCTGAGGGTGTCATAGGTATGCCAGTGTCACAGGTGTACCTGGGAGTGTCAAGGTGTACCTGGGGAGTGTCAGGGTGTGCCTGGGAATGTCAAGGTGTACCTGGGGTGTCAGAGGTGTACCTGGGTGTGTCAGAGGTGTGCTTGGGAGTGTCAGAGGTGTGCCTGTGAGTGTCGTGAGTGTGCCTGGGGTGTCTGAGGGTGCAGGGGTGTCAGAGGTGTGCCTGGGCGTGTCAGAGGTGCACTTGGGAGTGTCAGAGGTGCACCTTGGAGTGTCTGGGGTGTGACCTGGGAGTGTCTGGGGTGTACCTGTGTGTCTGAGGTGTGCCTGGAGTGTCTCAGGTGTAACTGGCAGTGTCAGCGGTGTAATTGGGGTGTCAGATTTGTGCCTGGGGAATTGTCGGAGGTGTACCTGGGAGTGTCACAGGTACCTGGGAGTGTCAGGAGGGTTTACCTGGGAGTGTCTGAGGTGTGCCTGAGTGTCTGAGGTGTGCCTGGCAGTGTCTGAGGTGTACCTGGCAGTGTCTGAGGTGTAACTGTCAGTGTCAGCGGTGTGCCGAGTGTCAGCGGTGGACCTGGGAGTGTTGGGGTGTGCCTAGGACTGTGAAAAGTGTGCCTGGGGTGTCGGAGGTGTACCTGGGGTGTCAGGTGTACCTGGCAGTGTCAGCGGTGTACCTGGGGTGTCAGGGTGTGCCAGGGAATGTCAGTGGAGTACCTGGGGTGTCAAGGTGTACCTGGCAGTGTCAGAGGTGTACCTGGGGAGTGTCAGGGTGTACCTGGGGTGTCAAAGGTGTGCCTGGGGAGTGTCAGAGGTGTGCCTGGGGGTGTCAGAGGTTTACCTGGGAGGTGTGCCTGGGAGTGTCAGCGGTGTGCCTGGGAATTGTAGAGGTGTACCTGGGGTGTGAGAATGTGCCTGGGAGTCGGAGGTGTACCTGGGTGTCGGAGGTGTAATCTGGGGTGTCAGAGGTGTACTTGGGAGTGTCAGAGGTGTGCCTGGGGTGTCAGGTGTGCCTGAGAGTGTCTGAGGTGTGCCTGGGGTGTCAGGGTGTGCCTAGGGTGTCAGAGGTGCACTTGGGGTGTCTTGGAGTGTCTGAGGTGTGCCTGGGGAGTGTCTGGGGTGTGCCTGGCAGTGTCTGGGGTGTACCTGGCAGTGTCTGAGGTGTGACTGTCAGTGTCAGCGGTGTGCCTGGGAGTGTCAGCGGTGGACCTGGGAGTGTTGGGGGTGTATCAGGGGTGACAGAGGAGTACCTAGGGTGTCAGAGGTGTGCCTGGGAGTGTCAGAGGTGTGCCTGGGGTGTCAGAGGTGTACCTGCAGGGCAGAGTTGTGCCTAGGGTGTCTGGGGTGTCCTGGGGAGGGTCAGAGGTGTGCCTGGGAGTGTCAGGGTGTACCTGGGAGTATCAGGTGTACCTGGGATTATCGGAGGTGTACCTGGGGTGTCAGAGGGTACCTGGTCAGAGATGTACCTGGGAGTGTCAGGGGTGCAGCTGGGAGTCTCGGAGGTGTAACTGGGAATGTCAGAGGTGTGCCAGGGTGTCAATGGAGTACCTGGGTCTCAAGGTGTACCTGGGGTATCAGAGGGTGCCTGGGAATATCGGTGTGCCTGGGAATATCGGAGATGTGCCTGGAGTGTCAGAGATGTGCAGCAGTGTCTGAGGTGTGCCTGGCAGTGTCTCAGGTGTAACTGGCAGTGTCAGCGGTGTGATTGGGAGTGTCCAAGTTGTGCAAGTGTCGGAGGTGTACCTGGGAGTGTCAGAGGAGTACCTGGGATTATCAAAGTGTAACTGGCAGTGTCAGGGGTGTACCTGGGGAGTGTCAGCGGTGCACCTGGGAGTGTTAGAGGTGTATCAGGGGAGTGACAGAGGGTACCTAGGAGTGTCAGAGGGTACCTGGGGGTGTCAGTGGTGTACCTGGGAGTGTCAGAGGTGTACCAGGAGTGTCAGAGTTGTGCCTGGGAGTGTCAGGCGGACCTGGGGAGTGTCAGAGGTGTGCCTGGGAGTGTCAGAGGTGTACATGGGGAGTATCGGTGTGCCTGGGAATGTCTGGGGGTGTACCAGGGATTGTCAGAGGTGTACCTGGAGTCTCAGAGGTGAACCAGGGTGTCAGAGGTTCCTGGGAGTGTCAGAGGTGTGCCTGGGGGTATCAGGTGTGCCTGGGAGTGTCAGGGGACGTGAGTGGGAGTCTCGGGAGGTGTAACTGGGAATGTCAGAGGTGTTCCAGGGTGTCATTGGAGTACCTGGAGTCTCAAAGGTGTGCCTGGGGAGTATCAGAGGTGTACCTGGGAATATCAGAGTGTGCCTGGGAATGTCAGAGGTGTGCCTGGGAGTGTCAGAGGTGTGCCTGGGGTGTCTGGGTGTACCTGGGAGTGTCACAGGAGTACCTGGGATTATCAAGGTGTGCCTGGCAGTGTCAGAGGTGTACCAGGGAATGTCAGTGGGTGCCTGGGGTGCCAGACGAGTACCTGGAGTGTCAGAGGTGTGCCTTGGGTTTCAGGGGTGTGCGTGGGGGTGTCAGGGTGTGCCTGGGGTGTCGGAGGTGTACTAGGACTGTGAAAGGTGTGCCTGGGAGTGTCGGAGGTGTACCTGGGAGTGTGGAGGTGTGCCTGGCAGTGTCAGAGGTGCTGGGGTGTCAGAGGTGTACCAGGGAATGTCAGTGGTGTGCCTGGGAGTGTCAAGGTGTGCCTGGCAGTGTCAGAGGTGTACCTGGGGAGTGTCAGAGGTGTGCTTAGGAGTGTCAAGGTGTACCTGGGAGTGTCAGAGGTGTACCTGGGAGTGTCAGAGGTGTACCTGGGAGTGTCAGAGGTGTACACAGGAGTGTCGGCGGTGTGCCCAGGAGTGTCAGAGGTGTGCCTGGGGAGTGTGAGGTGTGCCTGGGAGAGTCGGAGGTGTGCCACCTGGGGTGTCGGAGGTGTAATCTGGGAGTGTCAGAGGTGTACCTGGGAGTGTCAGGGGTGTCTTGGTGTACCTGGGAGTGTCTGAGGTGCCTGGGGTGTCAGAGGTGTGCCTAGGGAGTGTCAGAGGTGCTTGGGGTGTCACCTTGGGTGTCTGGGGTGTGCCTGGGGAGTGTCTGAGGTGTACCTGGCAGTGTCTGAGGTGTGCCTGGCAGTGTCTGAGGTGTGCTGTCAGTGTCAGCGGTGTGCCTGGGGTGTCGGCGGTGGACCTGGGGTAGGGGTGTGCCTTGGACTGTGAAAAGTGTACCTGAGAGTGTCGGAGGTGTGCCTGGAGTGTCAGGAGGTGTACCTGGCAGTGTCAGCGGTGTGCCTGGGGTGTCAGAGGTGTACCAGGGGAATGTCAGTGGAGTACCTGGGAGTGTGTCAAGGTGTACCTGGCAGTGTCAGAGGTGTGCCTGGGGTGTCAGAGGTGTGCCTGGGTGTCAAAGGTGTACCAGTGTCAGAGGTGTGCCTGGGGAGTGTCAGAGGGATTGCAGGGGTGTACCTGGGAGTGTCAGCGGTGTGCCTGGGAGTGTCAGAGGTGTGCCTGGGAGTGTGAGAGGTGTGCCTGGGAGAGTCGGGTGTGCCTGGGGTGTCGGAGGTGTAATCTGGGAGTGTCAGGGGTGTACTTGGGGTGTCAGAGGTGTGCCTGGGGTGTCAGGTGTGCCTGAGAGTGTCTGGGGTGTACCTGGGGTGTCAGAGGTGTGCCTAGGGTGTCAGAGGTGCGCAGGTGTCTGCCTTGGATGTCTGGGGTGTGCCTGGGGTGTCTGAGGGTGTGCCTGGCAGTGTCTGAGTGTGCCTGGCAGTGTCTGGTGTGACTGTCAGTGTCAGCGGTGTGCCTGGGAGTGTCAGCTGGACCTGGGAGTGTTAGAGGTGTCAGGGGAGTGACAGAGGTACCTAGGAGTGTCAGAGGTGTGCCTGGGGTGTCAGAGGTGTGCCTGGGAGTGTCAGAGGTGTGCCTGCAGAGTGTGAGAGTTGTACCTAGGAGTGTCTGAGGTGTGCCTGGGAGGGTCAGAGGTGTGCCTGGGGAGTGTCAGAGGTGTGCCTGGGGAGTATCGGAGGTGTGCCTGGGAGTATCAGGTGTACCAAGTGTCAGAGGTGTGCCTGGAAGTATCAGAGATGTACCTGGGAGTGTCAGGGGTGCAGCTGGGAGTCTCAGGTGTAACTGGGAATGTCAGAGGTGTGCCAGAGTGTCAATGGGTACAGGGGTCTCAGGTGTGCCTGGGAGTATCAGAGGGTATGGGAATATCGGAGGTGTACCTGGGAATATCGGAGATGTGCCTGGGAGTGTCAGAGATGACCTGGGGTGTCAGAGGTGTATCTGGGGTGTCGGACGTGTACTAGGGTGTCAGAGGTGTACCAGGGAATGTCAGTGGGTACCTGGGAGTGTCAGAGGTGTACCTGGGGAGTGTCAGAGGTGTAACTGAAGTGTCAGAGGTGTGCCAGAGTCTCGGAGGTGTGCCTGGGAGTGTCTGGGGTGTGCCTGGGGTATCTGGGATGTGCCTGGGGAGTGTCTGGAGGTGGCCTGGAGTATCAGAGTTGTCTGAGTGTCATAGGTGTACATGGAGTGTCAGAGGTGTGCCTGGCAGTGTCAGCGGTGTGCCTGGGGTGTCAGAGGTGTGCCTGGGGTGTCTGAGGTGTGCCTGGGGAGTCTGGGGTGTGCCTGGGGTGTCTGAGGTGTGCCTGGGGAGTGTCAGAGAAGTACCAGGGGTGTCACAGTGCCTGGGGAGTGTGAGGTGTGCCACTGCAGTGTGAGGTTGTGCCTGGGGTGTCTGGGGTGTGCCTGGGGGTGGGGTGTGCCTGGAGTGTCAGAGGTGTGCGGAGGGATCAGGTGTGCCTGGGAGTGTCTGAGGTGTGCGGTTGTCAGAGATGTGCCTGGGGGTATCAGAGATGTGCCTGGGGGTGTCTGAGGTGTGCCTGGGGTGTCGGAGGTGTGCCTGTGTCAGCGGTGTGCCTGGGGTGTCAGAGGTGTGCCTAGGGTGTCAGAGGTGTGCCTGGTGGTGTCAGAGGTGTGCCTGGGGTGTCAGCGGTGTGCCTGGGAGTCGAGGTGTGCCTGGGAGTGTGAGAAGTGTGCCTGGGGGTGTCGAGGTGTGCCTGGGGTGTCGGAGGTGTTCCTGGGGGCAGAGGTGTGCTGGTGTCGGAGGTGTGCCTGGGGTGTCAGCGGTGTGCCTGGGAGTATCAGGGTGTGCCTGGGGTGTCAGAGGTGTGCCTAGGAGTGTCAGAGGTGGACCTGGGGTGTTAGAGGTTATCAGGGGAGTGACAGGGGTACTAGGGTGTCAGAGGTGTGCCTGGGGTGTCAGAGGTGTGCCTGGGAGTGTCAGAGGTGCACCTGGGAGTGTCAGAGGTGTGCCTGGGAGTGTCAGAGATGTGCCTGGGAGTGTCAGGGGTGTGTCTGGGAGTGTCGGAAGTGTGCCTGGGAGTGTCAGAGGTGTGACAGGGGAATGTCAGTGGGTACCTGGGAGTGTCAGAGGTGTGCCTGGGGAGTGTCAGAGGTGTGCCTGGGGAGTGTCAGCGGTGTGCCTGGGGTGTCAGGTTGTGCCTGGGAGTGTGAGGGTGTGCCTGGGGTGTGGGAGGTGTGCACAGGGTGTCGGAGGTGTGCCTGGTGTCAGGAGGTGTGCTTGGGGAATGTCCGAGGTGTGCCTGCAGTGTCAGCAGTGTGCCTGGGAGTGTCAGGTGTGCCTGGGGTGTCAGAGGTGTGCCTAGGGAGTCAGAGGTGCACTTGGGGGTGTCAGAAGTGCACCTTGGAGAATCTGAGGTGGCCTGGAGTGTCTGAGGTGTGCCTGGTGTGTCTGGGTGTGCCTGGGCAGTGTCTGAGGTGTAACTGGCTGTGTCAGCGGTGTGCCTGGGAGTGTCAGCGGTGGATCTGGGGAGTGTTAGAGGTGTATCAGGGGGTGACAGAGTACCTAGGAGTGTCAGAGGTGTGCCTGGGAGTGTCAAGGTGTGCCTGGGGAGTGTCAAAGGTGTGCCTGGGGTGTCAGAGGTGTGCCTGGGGTGTCAGAGATGTGCCTGGGAGTGTCAGAGGTGTATCTGGGAGTGTCGGACGTGTGCCTAGGAGTGTCAGGGGTGTACCAGGGAATGTCAGTGGAGTGCCTGGGAGTGTCAGGGGTGTGCCTGGGAGTGTCAGAGGTGTAGTGGGGTCAGGTGTACCTGAGAGTCTCAGGTGTGCCTGGGGAGTGTCTGGGGTGTGCCTGGGAGTATCTGGGATGTGCCTGGGAGTGTCTGAGTGTGCCTGGGGAGTATCAGAGTTGTCCCTGGGTGTCAGAGGTGTGCATGGAGTGTCAGAGGTGTGCCTGGCAGTGTCAGCGGTGTGGGGAGTGTCAGAGGTGTGCCTGGGAGTGTCTGAGGTGTGCCTGGGGGTGTCTGAGGTGTGCCTGGGAGTGTCTGGGGTGTGCCTGGGGTGTCAGAGGTGCCAGGGAGTGTCACAGGAGTACCTGGGGAGTGTGGTGTCACTGCAGTGTGAGGTTGTACCTAGGGGTGTCTGGGGTGTGCCTGGGAGGGTCAGAGGTGTGCCTGGGAGTGTCAGGAGGTGTGCCTGGGGATTATCGGAGGTGTGCCTGGAGTATCTGAGGTGTACCTGGGATTGTCAGGTGTACCTGGGAGTATCAGAGATGTGCCTGGGAGTGTCTGAGGTGTGCCTGGGGTGTCGGAGGTGTACCTGGCAGTGTCAGCGGTGTGCCTGGGAGTGTCAGAGGTGTTCCTAGGAGTGTCAGAGGTGTACTGGGGAGTGTCAGAGTGCCTTGGGTGTCAGCGTTGGCCCTGGAGTGTCAGGTGTGCCTGGGGTGTGAGAGTGTGCCTGGGAGTGTCGGAGGTGTGCCTGGGAATGTCAGGTGTGCCTGGGGTGTCAGAGGTGTGCTTGGGGTGTCAGGGGTGTGCCTGGGTGTCAGCAGTGTGCCTGGGGAGTGTCTGGGGTGTGCCTGGGTGTCAGAGGTGTGCCTAGGAGTGTCAGAGGTGCCTTGGGTGTGTGGGGTGCACCTTGGAGAATCTGAGGTGTGCCTGGGATGTCTGAGGGGTGTGCCTGGTAGTATCTGAGGTGTACCTGGCAGTGTCTGAGGTGTGACTGGCAGTGTCAGCGGTGTACCTGGGAGTGTCAGTGGACCTGGGAGTGTTAGAGGTGTATCAGGGGTGACAGAGGAGTACCAGGTAGTGTCAGAGGTGTACCTGGAGTGTCAGAGGTGTGCACCTAGTGTCAGAGGTGCTGGCAGTGTCAGGGGTGTACCTGGGGAGTGTCAGCGGTGCCTGGGGAGTGTTAGAGGTGTATCAGGGAGTGACAGAGGGTACCTAGGGTGTCAGAGGTGCCTGGGGGTGTCAGTGGAGTACCTGGGGTGTCAGGGAGGTGCCTGGGGTGTCGGAGTTGTGCCTGGGAGTGTCGGGGCGGACCTGGGAGTTTCAGAGGTGTACCTGGGGAGTATCAGGGTGTGCCTGGGGTATCGGGTGTGCCTGGAATATCTGAGGTGTACCAGGGATTGTCAGAGGTGTGCCTGGGAGTCTCAAGGTGAACCAGGGAGTGTCAGGAGAGGTTCCTGGGAGTGTCAGAGTTAGCAAGTATCAGGAGGTGTACCTGGGTGTCAGGGTGTGAAATTGGGTCTCGGAGGTGTAACTGGATGTCAGAGGTGTACCAGGTGTCAGTGGAGTACCTGGGAGTCTCAAGGTGTACCTGGGGATTATCAGAGGGTACCTGGGAATATCGGAAGTGTACCTGGGAATATCAGGAGGTGTACCTGGGAGTGTCAGAGGTGTTCCTGGTAGTGTCGGAGGTGTACCTGGGAGTGTCACAGGAGGCCTGGGATTATCAAAGGTACCTGGCAGTGTCAGAGGTGTACCAGGAATGTCAGTGGAGTGCTTGGGAGTGTCAGGAGGTGTACCTGGGAGTGTCAGAGGTGTACCTTGGACTGTCAGAGGTGTACGTGGGGAGTGTCAGAGGTGTACCTGAGTGTCGGAGGTGTACCTGGGACTGTGAAAAGTACCTGGGAGTGTCGGAGGGTGTATCTGGGAGTGGAGGTGTACCTGGCAGTGTCAGCGGTGTACCTGGGAGTGTCAGAGGTGTAACAGGGAATGTCAGTGGAGTACCTGGGAGTGTCAGAGGTGTACCTGGGAGTGTCAGAGGTGTGCCTGGGAGGTCAGGGTGTACCTGGGGAGTGTCGGAGGTGTACCTGGGAGTGTGAGAAGTGTGCCTGGGAGGTGGGAGGTGTACCTGGGAGTGTCGGAGGTGTACCTGGGAGTGTCAGAGGTGTACTTGGGAATGTCCGAGGTGTGCCTGCGAGTGTCAGCGGTGTGACCTGGGAGTGTCTGAGGTGCACCTGGGAGTGTCAGAGGTGTACCTAGGAGTGTCAGGAGGTGCACTTGGGAGTGTCAGAAGTGCACTGAGAATCTGAGGTGTACCTGGGAGTGTCTGAGGTGTGCCTGGTAGTGTCTGAGGTGTACCTGGCAGTGTCTGAGGTGTAACTGGCTGTGTCAGCGGTGTACCTGGGAGTGTCAGCGGTGGACCTGGGAGTGTTAGGAGGTGTATCAGGGAGTGACAGAGGAGTACCTAGGAGTGTCAGGGAGGTGTACCTGGGAGTGTCAAAGGTGTACCTGGGAGTGTCAGGAGGCACTGGGGAGGCCGAGGTGTACCTGGGAGGTCAGAGATGTACCTGGGAGTGTCAGAGGTGTATCTGGGAGTGTCGGACGTGTACCTAGGAGTGTCAGGGGTGTACCAGGGATGTCAGTGGAGTACCTGGGAGTGTCAGGAGGTGTACCTGGGAGGTCAGAGGTGTAATCTGGGAGTGTCAGAGGTGTACCTGAGAGTCTCGGAGGTGTACCTGGGAGTGTCTGGGGTGTCTGGGAGTATCTGGGATGTACCTGGGAGTGTCTGGTGTACCTGGAGTATCAGAGTTGTCCTGGGGAGTGTCAGAGGTGTACATGGAGTGTCAGAGGTGTACCTGGCAGTGTCAGGGTGTACCTGGGAGGTCAAAGGTGTACCAGGGAATGTCAGTGGGAGTACCTGGGAGTGTCAAAGGTGTACCTGGCAGTGTCAGGAGGTGTACCTGACAGTGTCAGAGGTGTGCCTGGGAGTGTCAGGTGTACCTGGAAGGTGTCAGAGGTGTACCTGGGAGGTCAGAGGTGCACCTGGGATGTCAGAGGTGTACCTGGGAGTGTCAGGGGGGGTACCTGGGAGGTCAGAGGTGTGCCTGGGAGGTGGAGAAGGCACCTTGGAGAGTCGGAGGTGTACCTGGGAGTGTCGGAGGTGTAATCTGGGAGTGTCAGAGGTACTTGGGGAGTGTCAGGGAGGTGTCCCTGGGTCAGCGTGTACCTGAGGAGTGTCTGAGGTGTACCTGGGAGGTCAGAGGTGTGCCTAGGGAGTGTCAGAGGTGCACTTGGGAGTGTCACTGGAGTGTCTGAGGTGTGCACCTGGGAGTGTCTGGAGGTGTACCTGGCAGTGTCTGAGGTGTACCTGGCAGTGTCTGAGGTGTAACTGTCAGTGTCAGTACCTGGGAGTGTCAGCGGTGGACCTGGGAGTGTTAGAGGTGTATCAGGGAGTGACAGAGGAGCACCTAGGAGTGTCAGGAGGTGTACACCTGGGAGGTCAGAGGTGTACCTGGGAGGTCAGAGGTGTACCTGAGTGAGGAGTTGTACCTAGGGAGTGTCTGAGGTGTACCTGGGAGGGTCAGAGGTGTACCTGGGAGTGTCAGAGGTGTACCTGGGAGTATCGGAGGTGTACTGGGAGTATCGGAGGTGTACCTGGGAGGCAGAGGTGTACCTTGGGAGTATCAGAGATGCACTGGGAGGGTCAGGGGTGCAACAGGAGTCTCGGAGGTGTACTGGGAATGTCAGGAGGTACCAGGGAGTGTCAATGGAGTACCTGGGAGTCTCAGGGGTAGTACCTGGAGTATCAGAGGGGTACCTGGGAATATCGGAGATGTACCTGGGAGTGTCAGAGATGTACCTGGGAGTGTCAGAGGTATCTGGGAGTGTCGGACGTACCTAGGGAGGTCAGAGGTAACCAGGGAATGTCAGTGGAGTACCTGGGAGTGTCAGAGGTGTGACCTGGGAGTGTCAGAGGTGTACCTGGGAGTGTCAGAGGTGTACCTGAGAGTCTCGGAGGTGTACCTGGAGGTCTGGACTGTATCTGGGAGGCCTGGGAGTGTCTGAGGTGTACCTGGGAGTATCAGAGTTGTCCTGGGAGGCCTGTAGGTGTACATGGAGTGTCAGAGGTGTAACCTGGCAGTGTCAGCGGTGTACCTGGGAGTGTCAGAGGTGTGCCTGGGAGTGTCTGAGGTGTACCTGGGAGTGTCTGAGGTGTACCTGGGAGTGTCTGAGGTGTACCTGGGAGTGTCAGAGAAGGCCCAGGGGTGTCACAGGAGTACCTGGGAGGTGGGAGGAGGTGTACCACTGCGAGTGTGAGAGTTGTACCTAGGAGTGTCTGAGGTGTACCTGGGAGGACTGAGAGGTGTACCTGGGAGTGTCAGAGGTACCTGGGAGTATCGGAGGTGTACCTGGGAGTATCTGAGGTGTACCTGAATTGTCAGAGGTGTACCTGGGAGTATCAGAGATGTACCTGGGAGTGTCTGAGGTGTACCTGGGAGTGTCGGATGTGTACCTGGCAGTGTCAGCGGTGTACCTGGGAGTGTCAGAGATGTACCTAGATGTGTCAGAGGTGTACCTGGGAGTGTCAGGAGGTACCTGGGAGTGTCAGCGTGGTGTACCTGGGAGTGTCGGAGGTGTACCTGGGAGTGTGAGAAGGTACCTGGAGTGTCGGAGGTGTACCTGGGAGGCCGGAGGCCTGGGAGGTGTCAGAGGTGTACTTGGGAGTGTCTGAGGTGTACCTGGGAGGCTGTGGCGGTGTACCTGGGAGTGTCTGAGGTGTACCTGGGAGTGTCAGAGGTGTGCCTAGGAGTGTCAGGAGGTGCACTTGTGTGTCACAGAGGTGCACCTGGAGAATCTGAGGGTGTACCTGGGAGTGTCTGAGGTGTAACCTGGTAGTATCTGAGGTACCTGGCAGTGTTGGAGGTGTAACTGGCAGTGTCAACGGTGTACCTGGGAGGTCGGTGGACCTGGGAGTGTTAGAGGTGTATCAGGGAGTGACAGAGGAGCACCTAGAGTGTCAGAGGTGCACCTGGGAGTGTCGGAAGGTACCTGGGAGTGTCAGAGGTGTAACAGGGAATGTCAGTGGAGTACCTGGGAGGTCAGAGGTGTACCTGGGAGTGTCAGGAGGTGTACCTGGGAGTGCTGTGTACCTGGGAGTGTCGGAGGTGTACCTGGGAGGTGGAGAAGGGTACCGGGATGTAGGGAGGTGTACCTGCAAGTGTCGGAGGTGTACCTGAGTGTCAGGAGGTGCACTTGGGAGGTCTGAGGTGTACCTGGGAGGTCAGCGGTGTACCTGGGAGTGTCTGAGGTACCTGGGAGTGTCAGAGGTGTGCCTAGGAATGTCAGAGGTGCACTTGGGAGTGTCAGAAGTGCACCTTGGGAGACTGAGGTGTACCTGGGAGTGTCTGAGGTACCTAGTGGTGTTCTGAGGTGTACCTGGCAGTGTCTGGAGGTGTAACTGGTCAGGTCAGGTGTACCTGGGAGTGTCAGCGGTGGGACCTGGGAGTGTTAGAGGTGTTTCAGGGAGGGACAGAGGAGTACCTAGGAGGTCAGAGATGTACCTAGGGCGTCTGTACCTGGAGTGTCAGAGGTGTACCTGGGAGGTCAGAGGTGTACCTGGGAGTGTCAGAGATGTACCTGGGTGTGTTGAGGTGTATCTGGGAGTGTCGGACGTGTACCTAGGAGTGTCAGGGTGTACCAGGAATGTCAGTGGAGTACCTGGGAGTGTCAGAGGTGTACCTGGGAGGTCAGAGGTGTAACTGGGGAGTCAGAGGTGTACCTGGAGTCTCGAGGTACCTGGGAGTGTCTGGGTGTACCTGGGAGTATCTGGGATGTACTGGGAGTGTCTGAGGTGTCCTGGGAGATCAGAGTTGTCCTGGGAGTGTCAGAGGTGTACATGGGAGGTCAGAGGTGTACCTGGCAGTGTCAGCGGTGTACCTGGGAGTGTCAGAGGTGTGCCTGGGTGTCTGAGATGTACCTGGGAGGTCTGAGGTGTACCTGGGAGTGTCTGAGGTGTACCTGGGGAGGTCAGAGAAGTACCAGGGAGTGTCACAGGAGTACCTGGAGTGTGAGAGGTGTACCACTGCGAGTGTGAGAGTTGTACCTAGGGAGTGTCTGAGGTGTACCTGGGAGGGTCAGGAGGTGCACTGGGAGTGTCAGAGGTGTACCTGGGAGTATCGGAGGTGTACCTGGGAGTATCTAAGGTGTACCTGGGATTGTGAGGTGTACCTGGGAGTATCAGAGATGTACCTGGGAGTGTCTGGAGGTGTACCTGGGAGTGTCGGAGGTGTACCTGGTGTCAGCGGTGTACCTGGGAGTGTCAGAGGTGTTCCTAGGAGTGTCAGGAGGTGTACCTGGGAGTGTCAGAGGTGTACCTGGGAGGCCATGGTGCACCTGGGAGTGTTGGAGGTGCACCTGGGAGGGGAGAAGTGCACCTGGGAGTGTCGGAGGTGCACCTGGGAGTGTCGGAGGTGCACCTGGGAGTGTCAGAGGTGTAATTGGGAGTGTCCGAGGTGTACCTGGGAGTGTCATGGTGTACCTGGGAGGTCTGAGGTGTACCTGGGGAGTGTCAGAGGTGTGCCTAGGAGGTCAGAGGTGCACTTGTGTTAGGAGGTGCACCTGGAGAATCTGAGGTGTACCTGGGAGTGTCTGAGGTGTACCTGGTAGTATCTGAGGTGCACCTGGCAGTGTCTTGGAGGTGTAACTGGTGCAGTGGCGGTGTACCTGGGAGTGTCATGGTGGACCTGGGAGTGTTAGAGGTGTATCAGGGAGTGACAGAGGAGTACCAAGGAGTGTCAGAGGTACCTGGGAGTGTCAGAGATGTACCTGGGAGTGTCAGAGGTGTACCTGGGAGTGTCAGAGGTGCACTTGGGAGGGTGAGAATGTACCTGGAGTGTCAGAGGTGTATCTGGGAGTGTCGGAAGTGTACCTGGGAGTGTCAGAGGTGAAACAGGGAATGTCAGTGAGTACCTGGGAGTATCAGAGGTGTACCTGGGAGGTCAGAGGTGTACCTGGGAGTGTCAGCGGTGTACCTGGGAGGCCGGAGGTGTACCTGGGAGGTGAGAAGTGTACCTGGGAGTGTAGGGAGGTGTACCTGGGAGTGTCGGAGGTGTACCTGGGAGGCCGAGGTGTACTTGGGAGTGTCTGAGGTGTACCTGGGAGTGTCAGCGGTGTACCTGGGAGTGTCTGAGGTGTACCTGGGAGGGTCAGAGGTGTGCCTAGGAGTGTCAGAGTGCACTTGGGAGTGTATGCACCTGGAGAATCTGAGCTGTACCTGGGAGTGTCTGAGGTGCACCTGGTAGTGTCTGAGGTGTACCTGGCAGTGTCTGAGGTGTACCTGGGAGGTCAGGAGGTATCTGGGAGGCCTGGACGTACCTGGGAGGTCAGAGGTGTAACAGGGAATGTCAGTGGAGTACCTGGGAGTGTTAGAGGTGTACCTGGGAGTGTCGGAGTTGTACCTGGGAGTGTCGGAGGCTGACTGGGAGTGTCAGAGGTGTACCTGATCAGAGGTGTACCTGGGAGTATCGAGATGTACCTGGGAATATCTGAGGTGTACCAGGGAGTGTCAGAGGTGTACCTGGAAGTGTCAGAGGTGTATCTGGGAGTGTCGGAGTTGTACCTGGGAGTGTTAGAGTTGTATCAGGAGGTCAGGAGGTACCAGGGAATGTCAGTGGAGTACCTGGGAGGCTGAGAGTACCTAGGAGGTCAGAGGTGTACCTGGGGTGCTGAGGTGAACCTGGCAGTGTCAAAGGTGTACCTGGGAGTATCAGAGGTGTACCTGGGAGTATCGGAAGACGGAGGCGGACCTGGGAGTGTCACAGGGTGTACCTGGAGGTCAAGGTGTACCTGGGAGTGTGAGATGTACCTGGGAGTGTCAGAGGTGTACAAGGGAATGTCAGTGAGTCCTGGGAGTGTCAGAGGTGTACCTGGGAGTGTCGGAGTTGTACCTGAGAGTGTCGGAGGCGACCTGAGGTCAGGAGGTGTACCTGGGAGTATCAGAGGTGTACCTGGGAGTATCGGAGGAGTACCTGGGAATATCTGAGGTGTACCAGGGAGGCCGAGGTGTACCTGGGAATGTCAGAGGTGTACCAGGAGCACTGGAGTACCAGGAGTCTCAAAGGTGCACCTGGGAGTATTAGATGGGATCCTGGGAATATCGGAAGTGTACTTGGGAATATCGGAGGTGTTCCTGCGAGTGTCAGAGGTGTACCTGGGAGTGTCGGAGGTGTACCTGGGAGTGTCACAGGAGTACCTGGGATTACCAAAGGTGTAATTGAGGAGTGTGTCAGAGGTGTACCAGGGAATGTCAGTGGAGTACTTTGGGAGGTCAGAGGTGTACCTGGGAGTGCAGAGGTGTAACTGAGTGTCAGAGGTGTACCTGGGAGTGCCAGAGGCCTGGGAGGTCAGAGGTGTACTGGGAGTGTCAGAGGTACCTGGGAGTGTCAGAGGTGTACCTGGGAGTGTCAGAGATGTACCTGGGAGTGTCAGAGGTGTATCTGGGAGTGTCGGACGTGTACCTAGGAGTGTCAGAGGTGTACCAGTGAATGTCAGTGGAGTACCTGGGAGTGTCAGAGGTGTACCTGGGAGTGTCAGAGGTGTACCTGGGAGTGTCAGAGGTGTACCTGGGAGTGTCGGAGGTGCAACTGGGAGTCCACCTGGGAGCATCTGGACCTGGGAGTGTCTGAGGTGTGCCTGAATGTCTGAAGTGTACCTGGGAGTGTCTGAGGTGTACCTGGGAGTGTCAGGAGGTATCCTGGGAGTGTCGGAGGCATGGAGTGTCAGAGGTGTACCTGGCAGTGTCAGCGTGGTGTACCTGGGAGTGTCAGGAGGTGTGCCTGAGTGTCTGAGGTGTACCTGGGAGTGTCTGAGGTGTACCTGGGAGTGTCTGAGGTGTACCTGGGAGTGTCAGAGAAGTACCAGGGAGTGTCACAGGAGTACCTGGGAATGTGAGAGGTGTACCACTGCGAGTGTGAGAGTTGTACCTAGGAGTGTCTGAGGTGTACCTGGGAGGGTCAGAGGTGTACCTGGGAGTGTCAGGGGAGAACCAGGGAGTGTAAGAGGTGTACCTGGGAGTGTCTGAGGTGTACCTGGGAGGGTCAGAGGTGTACCTGGGAGTGTCAGAGGTGTACCTGGGAGTATCGGAGGTGTACCTGGGAGTATCGGAGGTGTACCAGGAGTATCTGGTGATTGTCAAGGTGTACCTGGGAGTATCAGAGATGTACCTGGGAGTTGTACCTGGGAGGTGGAGGTGAACCTGGCAGTGTCATGGTACCTGGAGTGTCAGGTGTACCAGGGAATGTCAGTGGAGTACTGGGAGTGTCAAAGGTGTACCTGGGAGTGTCAGAGGTATGCCTGGGAGTGTCAGGAGGTGTACTGGGAGTGTCAAAGGTGTACCTTTGAGTGTCAGAGGTGTGCCTGGGAGTGTCAGAGGTGTACCTGGGAGTGTCGGAGGTGTACCTGGGAGTGTCAGTGGTGTACCTGGGAGTATTGGAGGTGTACCTGGGAGTGTGAGAAGTGGCACCTGGGAGTGTAGGGAGGTGTACCTGGGAGTGTCGGAGGTGTCTGGGAGTGTCAGAGGTGATTTGGGAGTGTCCTGAGGTGTACCTGGGAGTGTCAGAGGTGTACCTGGGGAGTGTCGGAGGTGTACCTGGAGTGTCACAGGAGGTCTGGGATTGTCAAGGTTTACCTGGCAGTGTCAGAGGTACCTGGGAGGTCAGATGTGTACCTGGGAGTACGGGAGGTGCACCTGGGAGTGTCAGGAGGTGACCTTGGAGTGTCAGGAGGTGTACCTGGGAGTGTCAGGAGGTGTACCTGGGGTGTCAGAGGTACCTGGGAGTGTCATAGGTGTACCTGGGAGTGTCAGAGGTGTACCTGGGAGTGTCAGAGATGTACTGGGAGGTCAGAGGTGTATCTGGGAGGTCAGAGGTGTACCAGTGAATGTCAGTGGAGTCACTGGGAGTGTCAGAGGTGTACCTGGGAGTGTTTGAGGTGTACCTGGGGAGGTCAGAGGTGTACCTGGGAGTGTCGGAGGTGACCTGGGGTGTCTGGGGTGTACCTGGGAGTATCTGGGGTGTACCTGGGAGTGTCTGAGGTGTGCCTGGGAGTGTCTGAGGTGTACCTGGGAATGTCTGAGGTGTACCTGGGTGTGTCTGAGGTGTACCTGGGAGGTCAGGAGACGTACCAGGAGGTCACAGGAGTACCTGGGAGTGTGAGAGGTGTACCTGCGAGTGTGAGAGAGTTGTGGGAGGGCAAGGTGTACCTGGGAGGAGGTGTACCTGGGAGGGGGTGGAACCTGGGAGTCCTGAGGTGGGGGGAATGTCAGAGGTGTACCAGGAGGTCAGTGGAGTACCTGTGAGTCTGAAAGGTGTACTGGGAGTATCAGTGGTGTACCTGGGAATATCGGAGGTGTACCTGGAATATCGGTGTACCTGGGAGTGTCAGAGGTGTACCTGGGAGTGTCGGAGGTGTACCTGGGAGTGTCACAGGAGGCCTGGGATTGTCAAGGTGTGTACCTGGAAGTGTCAGAGGTGTACCTGGGAGTGTCAGAGGTGCACTTGGGAGTGTCAGAGGTGTATCTGGTGTGTCGGACGTGTACCTGAGGTCAGAGGTGGACCAGGGAATGTCAGTGGAGTACTTGGGAGTGTCAGAGGTGTACCTGGGAGTGTCAGAGGTGTACCTTGATGTGTTAGGAGGTGTACCTGGGAGTGTCGAAGGTGTACCTGGGAGTGTGAGAAGGTACCTGGGAGTGTCTGAGGTGTACTGGGAGTGTCGGAGGTGTACCTGGCAGTGTCAGCGGTGTCCTGGGAGTGGCATAGGTGTACGAGGAATGTCAGTGGGTACCTGGGAGTGTCAGAGGCATGCCTGGGAGTGTCACAGGTGTACCTGGGAGTGTCAAAGGGTCTGGGAGTGTCAGAGGTGTACCTGGGAATGTCAAAGGTGTACCTGGGAGTGTCAGAGGTGTACCTGGGAGTGTCAGGGTGTACCTGGGAGTGTCGGAGGTGTACATGGGAGTGTGAGAAGTGTACCTGAGTGTCGGAGGTGTACCTGGGAGTCGGAGGTGTACCTGGGAGTGTCAAGGGTGTACTTGGTAGTGTCAGAGGTGTACCTGGGAGTGTCAGCGGTGTACCTGGGAGTGTCTGAGGTGTACCTGGTAGTGTCAGAGGTGTGCCTAGGCGTGTCAGGAGGTGCACTTAGGAGTGTCAGGAGGTGCACCTGGAGTGTCTGAGGTGTACCTGGGAGGTCTGAGGTGTACCTGGCAGTGTCTGAGGTGTACCTGGCAGTGTCTGAGGTGTAACTGCAGTGTCAGCGGTGTACTTGGGAGTGTCAGGAGGTGTACCTGGGAGGTCTGAGGTACCTGGAGAGTGTCACAGAGTACCTGGGATCATCAAGGTGTAACTGGCAGTGTCAGCGGTGTACCTGGGAGTGTCAGCGGTGCACCTGGGAGTGTTAGAGGTGTATCAGGGAGAGACAGAGGAGTACCTAGGGAGTGTCAGAGGTGTACCTGGGGTGTCAGAGGTGTACCTGGGAGTGTCAAAGGTGTACCTGGGAGGTCAGAGGTGTGCACCTGGGAGGGTCAGATGTACCTGGGAGTGTCAGAGGTGTACCAGGGAATGTCAGTGGGAGTACCTGGGAGGTCAGGAGGTGTACCTGGGAGCGTCGGATTGACCTGGGAGGTCAGAGGTGTAACAGGCAATGCCAGTGGAGTACCTGAGTGTCAGATGTACCTGGGAGCGTCGGATTGGACCTGGGAACCTGCTGGGTGTCGGGAGGCGGACCTGGGGAGTGTCTGGGTGTGCCTGGGGTGTCAAAAGGTGTACAGAGGTGTCAGAGGTGTACCTGGGAATGTCAAAGGTGTGCCTGGGAGTGTCAGGGGCTGTGCCTGGGGAGTGTCAGCGGTGTGCCCAGGAGTGTCGGTGTGCATGGGGAGTGTGAGAAGTGTGCCTGGAGTGTCCGGGTGTGCCTGGGGTGTCAGGTGTACCAGGGTGTCAGAGGTGTGCTTGGTAGTGTCAGAGGTGTGCCTGGGTGTCAGCAGTGTGCCTGGGGAGTGTCTGAGGTGTGCCTGGTGGTGTCCAGAGGTGTGCCTGGGCGTGTCAGGGTGCACTTGGGAGTGTCAGAGGTGCGCCTTGGAGTGTCTGGGGGTGTGCCTGGGAGTGTCTGAGGTGTGCCTGGCAGTGTCTGGGGTGTGCCTGGCCGGTGTCTGAGGTGTGACTGGCGGTGTCAGAGGTGTGCCTGGGAGCGTCAGTTGGGCCTGGGGTGTGGAGGTGTGGCTGGGGAATGTCGGTGGGTACCTGGGGTGTCAGGGTGTGCCTGGGAGCGTCGGATTGGACCTGGGGTGTGTGGGGCTGGGACACCAGGTGTCAGAGGGTGTGCCTGGGGTGTCAGAGGTGTGCCTGGGGAGTGTTGGAGGTGTGCACAGAGATCTTGAGGTGTGCAGAGTGTCAGAGTCTCTCAGAGGTGAGATCAAGTGTCAAGAAGGTTCACCAAGATGTCAGAGGTGTACTTATAGGTGTCAGGAGGTGTGCAAGTGTCAGGGGTGTAACACAGAGTCTGGAGGTGTAACACAGAATAAGAGAGGTGTACTTAGAGTGTCAGTGCAGAACACAAGTCTCAAAGGTGCATAGGGGAGTATCAGAGGGAGTACCTGGGAATATCGAAGAATGTACCTGGGAATATCGGAGAGTGTGTATCTGGGGAGTGTCAGAGGTGTGCCTGGGGAGTGTCCCGGAGGTGCCTAGAGAGTGTCACAGAGTACCTGGGATTATCAAAAAGTGTGCCTGGCAGTGTCCAGAAGGTGTGCACCCAGGGAATGTCAGTGGAGTGCTTGGGAGTGTCAGAGGTGTACCACCCAAGTGTCAGGTGTGCCTTGGGTGTCAGAGGTGTGCCTGGGGTGTCAGAGGTGTGCCTGGGAGTGTCAAGGTGTACCTGGGATTGTCAGAGGTGTACCTGGGAGTGTCTTCGTGTGCCTGGGAGTGTCAAGGTGTACCTGGGAGTGTCAGAGAGTGTGTCCTGGGAGTGTCAGAGGTGTGCCTGGGGTGTCAGGTGTGCAAGGGTGTCTGGGGTGTGCTGGGTATCTGGGGTGTACTGCAAGTGTTTTTGGCAGGGTGTGCCTGGTGTCTGTAGTGTACCTGGGAATGTCTGTGAGGTGTGCCTGGGGTGTCTGAGGTGTGCCTGGGGTGTCAGAGACGTGCCAGGGAGTGTCACAGTGCCTGGAGTGTGAAGGTGTGCCTGCGAGTGTGAGGTTGTACCTGGGAGGTCAGAGGTGAACACAGGTGGTCAGAGGTGTACCTGGGGAGTGTCAGAGGTGTGCCTGGGAGTGTCAGGGGTGTAACTGGGAGTCTGGAGGTGTAACTGGGAATGTCAGAGGTGTCCAGGAGTGTCAGTGAGTACCTGGAATCTGGTAGAGTATCAGTGGTGTGCCTGGGAATACCGGAGGTGTGCCTGGGAATAGGAGGTGTACCAGAGTCAGGAGGTGTGCCTGGGGTGTCGGAGGTGTGCCTGGGAGCACAGGAGTGCCTGGGATTGTCAAGGTGTGCCTGGCAGTGTCAGAGGTGTGCCTGGGAGTGTCAGAGGCACTGGGAGTGTCAGAGGTGTATCTGGGAGTGTCGACGTGTGCCTGGGAGTGTCAGTGTACCAGGAATGTCAGTGAGTACTTGGGAGTGTCAGAGGTACCTGGGAGTGTCAGAGGTGTGCCTTGATGTGTTAGAGGTGTACTAGGGTGTCAGAGGTGTGCCGAGTGTCGGATGTGTGCCTGGGAGTGTGAGAAGTGTACCTGGGGTGTCTGAGGTGTGCCTGGGGTGTCGGAGGTGTGCCAGGCAGTGTCGGCGGTGTGCCTGGGAGTGTGGCATGGTGCACGAGGGAATGTCAGTGGAGTACCTGGGAGTGTCAGGTGTGCCTGGGAGTTTCAGAGGTATGCCAGGGAGTGTCACAGGTGTGCCTGGGGGTCAAAGGTGTGCCTGGGAGTGTCTGAGTGTGCCTGGGGAATGTCAAGGTGTGCCTGGGGATGTCAGAGGTGCGCTGGGGTGTCAGCAGTGGCCCTGAGTGTCGGAGTGTACATGGGAGTGTGAGAAGTGTGCCTGGGGGTGTCGGAGGTGTCACCTGGGATGTCAGGTGTGCCTGGGGTGTCAGAGGTGTATTTGGTAGTGTCAGAGGTGTGCCTGGGGTGTCCTTGGTGTCTGGTGTGCCTGGGAGTGTCAGAGGTGTGCCTAGGCGTGTCAGAGGTGCACTTGGGGAGTCAGAGGTGCACCTTGGGTGTCTGAGGTGTGCCTGGGTGTCTGGGGTGGACCTGGCAGTGTCTGGGGTGTGCCTGGCAGTGTCTGGGGTGTGACTGGCAGTGTCAGCGGTGTGGGGAGTGTCAGAGGTGTGCCTGGGGGTGTCGGAGGTGTGCCTGGGGTGTCAGGAGCCTGGGATTATCAAGGTGTAACTGGCAGTGTCAGCGGTGTGCCTGGGATTGTCAGAGGTGTATCAGGAGAGACAGAGGGTACCTAGGAGTGTCAGAGGGTGTGACACTGGGGGTGTCAGAGGTGTGCACTGGGGTGTCAAGGTGTGCCTGGGAGTGTCAGAGGTGTGCCTGGGAGTGTTGAGATGTGCCTGGGAGTGTCAGAGGTGCAGGGATGTTGGTGGAGTGCCTCAGGAGTGTAAGGGGTGTATCTGGGGGCTCAGTTGGACCTGGGAGTGTCAGAGGTGTACCAGGGAATGTCAGTGGAGTGCCTGGGAGTGTCAGAGGTGTGCCTGGGAGCGTCGGATTGGACCTGGGAGTGTGGAGGCGGACCTGGGAGTGTCAGAGGTGTGCCTGGGGAGTATAAGGGTGTGCCTGGGAATTATCGGAGGTGTGCCTGGGAATATCTGGGGTGAACCAGGGGAGTGTCAGAGGAGTTCCTGGGAGTGTCAGAGGTGTACCTGGAGTATCGGAGGGTGCCTGGAGTGTCAGTGTAACTGGAGTCTCGGAGGTGTAACTAGGAATGTCAGGGTGTCAGGGGTTTCGGTGGGTACCGGGAGTCTCAGATGTGCCTGGGGTATCAGAGGGGGTGGAATATCGAAAGTGTACCTGGGAATATCGGAGGTGTGCCTCGGGTGTCAGGTGTGCACCAGGTGTCAGAGGTGTGCCTGGGGTGTCAGAGGTGTGCCTTGGAGTGTCAGGTGTGCCTGGGGGTGTCAGAGGGGTGTGCCTGGGAGTGTCAGAGGTGTGCCTGGAGTGTCAGAGGTGTGCCTGGGGAGTGTCTTAGGTGTGCCTGGGGAGTGTCAAGATGTTCCTGGGAGTGTCAGAGATGTACCTGGGAGTGTCAGAGTGTATCTGGGAGTGTCGGACGTGTGCCTAGGAGTGTCAGAGGTGTACCAGTGAATGTCAGTGGTACCTGGGAGTGTCAGAGGTGTGCCTGGGAGTGTCAGAGGTGTCTGGGGGTGTCAGAGGTGTGCCTGGGAGTGTGAGAAGTGTGCCTGGGGAGTGTCGGAGGTGCACCTGGGTGTGTGACTGGTGTACCTGGGGAGTGTGGGGAGTTGTGCTGGGGTGTCAGAGGTGCAGGTGTCAGCGGTGTGCCTGGAGGGTGTCTGAGGTGTGGCTGGGGTGTCAGAGGTGTGCCTAGGCGTGTCAGGGGTGTGCACTTGGGGTGTCTGAGGTGCATGGGTGTCTGGTGTGCCTGGGGTGTCTGGGGTGTGCCTGGCAGTGTCTGAGGTGTGCCTGGCAGTGTCTCAGGTGTGACTGGCAGTGTCAGCGGTGTGGTGGGGAGTGTCAGAGTTGAACCTGGGGTGTGGGGGTGTGCCTGGGGGTGTCACAGGGGTGCATGGGATTATCAAAGGTGTAACTGGCAGTGTCAGGGGTGTACCTGGGAGTGTCGGCGGTGCCTGGGAGTGTTAGAGGTGTATCAGGGAGTGACAGAGGGTACCTAGGAGTGTCAGAGGTGTGCCTGGGGTTTCAGTGGAGTACCTGGGAGTGTCAGAGGGTGTGCCTGGGAGTGTCAGGTGTGCTTGGGGAGTGTCGGATGCGGACCTGAGATTGTCAGAGGTTTACCTGGGAATTATCAGAGGTGTACCTGGAGAATTATCAGGTGTACCAGAATATCTGAGGGTATACCAGGGGATTGTCAGAGGTGTGCCTGGGGTCTCAGAGGTGAACCAGGGAGTGTCAGAGTGCCTGGAGGTGTCAGAGGTGTGCCTGGGAATTATCGGAGGTGTGCCTGGGAGTGTCAGGGGTGTAACTGGGAGTCTCGGAGGTGTAACTGGGAATGTCAGAGGTGTGCCAGGGGAGTGTCAGTGGGTACCTGGGAGTCTGAAAGGTGTGCCTGGGGTATCAGTGGTGTGCCTGGGAATATCGGAGGTGTGCCTGGAATATCGGAGGTGTGCCTGGGAGTGTCAGGGGTGTACCTGGGAGTGTCGGAGGTGTGCCTGGGGTGCCACAGGAGGTACCTGGGATTGTCAAGGTGTGCCTGGCAGTGTCAGGTGTGCCTGGGAGTGTCAGAGGTGCACTTGGGGTGTCAGAGGTGTATCTGGGGTGCCGGACGTGTGCCTGGGAGTGTCAGAGGTGTGCCAGGGAATGTCAGTGGTGCTTGGGGTGTCAGAGGTGTGCTTGGGAGTGTCAGAGGTGTTCCTTGATGTGTTAGAGGTGTACTGGGGAGTGTCGGATGTGTGCCTGGGGTGTGAGAAATGTGCCTGGGGTGTCGGGGTGTGCCTGGGGTGTGTGTCGGAGGTGCCTGGCAGTGTCAGCGGTGTGCCTGGGGTGGCATGGGTGTGCAGGGAATGTCAGTGGAGTGCCTGGGAGTGTCAAGGTGTGCCTGGGAGTGTCAGAGGTATGCCGGAGTGTCTCAGGTGTGCCTGGGGTGTCAAGGTGTGCCTGGGGTGTCTGAGGTGTGCCTGGGGAATGTCAAGGTGTGCCTGGGAGTGTCTGGGGTGTGCCTGGGGTGTCAGCGGTGTGCCTGGGGAGTGTCGGAGGTGTCGCAGGGAGTGTGAAGTGTGCCTGGGGTGTCGGAGGTGTGCCCTGGGGTTCGAGGTGTGCCGAAGTGTCAGAGGTGTGTTTGGTGTCAGAGGTGTGCTTGGGGTGTCAGCGGTGTGCCTGGGAGTGTCTAAGGTGCCTGGGGTGTCAGCGTGTGCCTGGGGTGTCGGAGGTGTGCATGGGAGTGTGAGAGGGTGCCTGGGGTGTCGGGTGTGCCTGGGGTGTCAGGAGGTGTGCCTGGGGTGTCAGGGTGTGTTGGTAGTGTCAGAGTGTGCCTGGGGTGTGTCATGGTGTGCCTGGGAGTGTCTGAGGTGTGCCTGGGGTGTCAGGGGTGTGCCTGGGAATGTCAGGGGTGTGCCTGGGGTGTCGGAGGTGTGCCTGGGGTGTCTGGGGTGTGCCTGGGTGTCTGGGGTGTGCCTGGGGTGTCTGAGGTGTGCCTGGGGTGTCTGAGGTGTGCCTGGGGAGTGTCTGGTGTGCCTGGGGTGTCTGAGGTGTGCCTGGGGTGTCAGCAGTGTACCTGGGAG
This sequence comes from Homarus americanus, assembly GCF_018991925.1. Classification (NCBI taxonomy): domain Eukaryota; kingdom Metazoa; phylum Arthropoda; class Malacostraca; order Decapoda; family Nephropidae; genus Homarus; species Homarus americanus. Next base: position 27,638 of record NW_024732142.1, read on the forward strand.
TGTCAGGAGGTGTGCATGGTGTGAAGTGTGCCTGGGGTGTCGGAGGTGTGCCTGGGAGTGTCGGAGGTGTGCCTGGGGTGTCAGAGTGTGTTGGTAGTGTCAGAGTGTGCCTGGGTGTCAGGCGGTGTGCCTGGGAGTGTCTGAGGGGTGTGCCTGGGGGTGTCAGAGGTGTGCCTAGGCGTGTCAGGAGTGCACTTGGGGTGTCAGGGTGCACCTTGGGTGTCTGAGGTGTGCCTGGGGTGTCTGAGGGTGTGCCTGGCAGTGTCTGAGGTGTGCCTGGCAGTGTCTGGGGTGTAACTGGCAGTGTCAGCGGTGGCTTGGGAGTGTCAGAGGGTGTGCCTGGGGTGTCGGAGTGTGCCTGGGAGTGTTACAGGAGTGCCTGGGATTATCAAAGGTGTAACTGGCAGTGTCAGCAGTGTGCTTGGGAGTGTCAGAGGTGTATCAGGGAGACAGAGGAGTACCTAGGGTGTCAGAGGTGTAACTCGGGGTGTCAGAGGTGTGCCTGGGGTGTCAAGGTGTGCCTGGTGTCAGAGGTGTGCCTGGGTGTCAGAGGATGGCGCAGGGTGTCAGGTGTGCCAGGGAATGTTGGTGGAGTGCCTGAGGTGTAGGGTGTATCTGGGGCATCAGTTGGACCTGGGAGTGTCAGGTGTGCCCAGGGAATGTCAGTGGAGTACCTGGGAGTGTCAGAGGTGTGCCTGGGAGCGTCGGGTTGGACCTGGGAGTGTCGGAGGCGGACCTGGGAGTCAGAGGTGTACCGGTATAAGGGGTGTGTGCCTGGGAATTATCGGAGGTGTACCTGGGAATATCTGGAGGTGTGCCAGGGGTGTCAGAGGTGTGCCTGGGAGTCTCAGGGTGAACCAGGGAGTGTCAGGAGTTCTGGGAGTGTCAGAGTGTGCCTGGGGTATCGGAGGTGTGCCTGTGTCAGGGGTGTGCTGGAGTCTCGGAGGTGTAACTAGGGAATGTCAGAGGTGTCCAGGGGTTTCAGTGGGTCCTGGGGTCTCAGTGTGCCTGGGAGTTCAGAGGGTATGGGAATATCAGAGTGTGCCTGGGAATATCGGAGGTGTGCCTGGGGTGTGTGCCTGGGAGTGTCGGAGGTGTGCCTGGGGAGTGTCACAAGGTACCTGGGATTATCAAGGTGTGCCTGGCAGTGTCAGAGGTGTGCCAGGGAATGTCAGTGGAGTACTTGGGGTGTCAGGGGGTGTCAGAGGTGTGCCTTGGAGTGTGAGGTGTGCCTGGGGTGTCAGAGGTGTGCCTGGGAGTGTCAGAGGGTGTGCCTGGGGAGTGTCAAGGTGTGCCGGGAGTGTCAGAGGTGTACCTGGGAGTGTCAGAGGTGTATCTGGGAGTGTCGGACGTGTGCCTAGGAGTGTCAGAGGTGTACCAGTGAATGTCAGTGGGTACCTGGGAGTGTCAGGGTGTACCTGGTGTCAGAGGTGTCCCTGGGGAGTGTGAGGTGTGCCAGGGCCGGAGGTGTGCTGGGTGTCTGGGGTGTGCCTGGGAGTCTCTGGGGTGCCTGGGGTGTCTGGGGTGTGCCTGGGGAGTGTCTGGGGTGCTGGGGAATGTCTGGGGTGTGCCTGGGGTGTCTGGGGTGCCTGGGTGTCAGAGACGTGCAGGGGTTTCTGGGAGTACCAGTGTGAGAGGTGTGCCTGCAGTGTGAGGTTGTGCCTGGGAGGGTCAGAGGTGTGCCTGGGAGTGTCAGAGGGTGTGCCTGGGAGTGTCAGGGGTGTAACTGGGGTCTCGGAGGTGTAACTGGGAATGTCAGAGGTGTACCAGGGGGTGTCAGTGGAGTACCAAGTCTGAATGGTGTGCCTGGGATTATCAGTGGTGTTCTTGGGAATATCAGGTGTACCTGGAATAGGAGTGTGCCTAGGTGTCAGAGGGTGTGCCTGGGAGTGTCGGAGGTGCCTGGGAGTGCCACAGGGTACCTGGGATTGTCAAGGTGTACCTGGCAGTGTGAGGTGTACCTGGGGTGACAGAGGTGCACTTGGGGAGTGTCAGAGGTGTATCTGGGGTGTCGGACGTGTGCCTGGGAGTGTCAGAGGTGCCAGGGAATGTCAGTGGAGTACTTGGGGTGTCAGAGGTGTGCCTGGAGTGTCAGGAGGTGTGCTGGGGTGTCAGAGAGGTGTGCCTGGGAGTGTCAGGAGGTGTGCCTGGGGAGTCAGAGATGTGCTGGGGTGTGTCAGGTGTGTCTGGGGTGTCGGACGTGTACCTAGGGGTGTCAGAGGTGTGCAGTGAATGTCAGTGGGTGCCTGGGAGTGTCAGAGGTGTGCCTGGGGTGTCAGAGGTGTGCCTGGGTGTCAGAGGGTGAACCTGGGACTGTCGGAGGTGTGCCTGGGGTGTCTGGGGTGTGCCTGGGGATATCTGCGGTGTGCCTGGGGAGTGTCTGGGGTGTGACCTGGGGTGTCAGAGACGTGCCAGGGGTGTCTGGGAGTACCTGGGAGTGTGAGGTGTGCCTGCAGGGTGTGTGGGTTGTGCATGGGGTGTCTGGGGTGTGCCTGGGGTGTCAGAGACGGCGCAGGGAGTGTCAGGAGTGCCTGGGAGGTGTGGGGTGTGCCTGCAGGTGTGTGAGTTGTGCCTGAGTGTCTGAGGTGTACCTGGGAGTCTCAGAGGTGAACCAGGGGAGTGTCAGGGAGTGCCTGGGAGTGTCAGGAGGTGTGCCTGGGAGTATCAGGAGGTGTGCCTGGGGAGTGTCAGGGGTGGCTGGGGTCTCGGAGGTGTAACTGGGGAATGTCAGGGTGTGCCAGGGGTGTCAGTGGGTACCTGGGAGTCTCAAGGTGTGCCTGGGAGTATCAGAGGGGGTGTATCTGGGAATATCGGATGTGTGCCTGGGAGATATCGGAGGTTTGCCTGGGAGTGTCAGAGGTGTGCCTGGGAGTGTCGGAGGTGTACCTGGGGTGTCTGGGGTACCTGGGATTATCAAGGTGTGCCTGGCAGTGTCAGAGGTGTACCAGGGAATGTCAGTGGGTGCTTGGGGAGTGTCAGAGGGTGTGCCTGGGGGTGTCAGAGGTGTGCAGCAGGTGTCAGAGGTGTGCA
>NW_024732143.1:0-50362 GCF_018991925.1 Homarus americanus
TCAGTATTACTTCGTTCAGTTACGTATTGCTGGCACCCATTCAGCACCATGACCCGAGTGTGAGGCAGGCACCCATTCAGTGCCATGACCAGGTGTAAGGCCAGGCACCCCTTCAGTGACATGACCTGGGGTGTACGGCCCAGCACCAAATGACCCAGGGTGTGAGGGCCAGGCACCCCTCCAGCACCATGACCCCGGGTGAAGGGCAGGAACCGCTTCAACCCCATGACCCGTGGTGTGAGGCCAGGCACCCCCAGTACCATGACCCACGGTGTTAGGGCCGGGCACCTTCACTGTCATGAACCAGATGTGAGGGCGGACACCCATTACAATGCCATGAAACAGGTGTGAGGCAGAGCACCCCTAAGTGCTGCAAACCGGGGTGCGAGGGCCGGGCACCCCTTCACATGACCAGGGGTGGCCGGATCAGGCACTTGGCCAGTGCAGATCGGTGCTTGAGGTGGGCACCTTCGTGACATGACCCAGGGTGAGGACAGAGCACCCCTTCAATGTGACCGGGGTGGTGGGAACCCCTTCAGTGACATGACCTGGGGTGTGGGCGGGCATCCTTCAGCACCATGAACCCAGAGTGTTAGGGCCGGGCTCGATTTCATTGCCAGAATCAGGGGTGTGAGGTCAGGCACCCCTCAGTGACATGACCCCAGGTGTGAGGGGCCAGGCACCCCTCAGCCTGGCCCAGGGAGTGAGGGCAGGAAACGCTTCAACCCCGCGTGACCCGTGGTGGGCCGGGCACCCCTTCCCCAGGTCCATGACCGGGGTGTGAGGGCCGTGCACCTCAGTCACCATGACCGGGGTGTGAGGCCAGGCATCCCTTCAGTGTGTGAACCAGGGGTGTGAGGGCGGGCACCTTTCAGTGCCATAGGCAGGTGTGAGGCCAGGCACCTGTGCTACAGACCAGGGGGTGTGACCCAGGCACCCCTTCAGCACCATGGCCAGGGAGTGTAGGGCCGGGCTCGATTTCAGTGCCATGAATCTGGGTGTGAGATGACACCCTCAGCACCATGACCCAGGGTATGAAGGCGGGCACCCCTTCAGTGCTATGACCAGGGGTGTGAGGACCGTGCACCCTTTCCCGGTGACATGACCCAGGGGTGTGAAGGGCAGGCACCTTCAATGGCAGCCAGGGGTGTGGGCCGGACACCCTTTCAGTGCCATGACCCAGGTGTGCGGCCGATTACTCGCCGGTGCCATGACCGGGGTGTGAGGGGCCGGGCACTCCTTCAACCCCATGACCCGGGTGTGTGATGCTTGGGGCCACCGTTTAGAGTCTCAACCAGCTGTGTGAGGGCCGGTCACACCTTCAGTGCCATGGCCAGGAGTGTGACGGCCGGGCGCACATCAGTGCACTGACCCGTATGAGGGCAGGCACCCCTTCAGTGCCATGGGCCGGGGTGTGAGGGCCAGCATCCTTTAGTGCCATGAAGAGCAGGGTGTGAGGTGGGCACCCCTACAGAGCTATGAACCGGGGTGTGAGCCGGGCACCCCGTCATGACTTTGGGGTGTGAGACCAGGGAACCTTTCAGTGCTATGACGCGGGTTGTGAGGCCGGACCCAGGGGTGTGAGGGCAGGCACCCTTCAATGCCATGAATCTGGGTGTGAGGGCGGGCACCTTCACCCCATGACCAGGATGTGAGGCCAGGCACTCGTTTAGGTCTATGACCAGGGTGAGGCCAGGCATAACTTCCAGTGACATGACCCGGGGCGTCAAGACCAGGCACCCCTCAGTGCCTGAACCGGGGTATGAGGGCCAGCCACTCCTTCAGTGCCATGACCCGGGGTGTAAGACTGGCACCCCCTTCACCCATGACCCGGGATGTAAGGGCCAGGCACTCGTTGGAGTCTATGACCAGGGGTGTGAGACCAGGCATCACCTTCAGTGACATGACCAGGGGCGTCCAGGGCCGGTCACCCTTTCAGTGCCATGACCCAGGAGGTGTGAGGCTGGCCATCCCTCCAGTGACATGACCCGGGGCGTCGATTCTGACACTCCTAAGTGTCTTGACCCCTGGGTTCAGGGGTCGGACACCCCCCAACACCATGGCCCGGGGTTTGACGGCCAGGACCGTTTCCACTGCCATGACCACAGGTGTGAGACGGCCACACCTTTAGTGCCACCAGCTGGGATGTGAGGCAAAGGCACCCCTTTAGTGCCATGGGAAACAGGGTGTGAGGGCCGGGCAACCCTACAGAGCATGAATTGGGGTGAGACAGGCACCACTTCACATGACACAGGGTTGAGGCCAGCACCCTTCAATGACACAGGTGTGAGGGCCGGGCACTGTTTCAGTCCATGACCCAGATGTGAGGCCAGACTCATTCAAGTGCCATGAATCAGGGTGTGAGGGCAGGCACCCCTCCAACACCATGATCCGGGTATGAGGGCAGGCACCCCTACAGTGCTATGACCCAGGGGTGTGAGCCAGGCACCCCTCTCAGTGCATGACACACCGGGGTGTGAGGTCTTAGCACCTTTCAATGACATGACCCACAGGGGTGTGGGCCAGTCACTCCTTCAGTGCCATTACCCCACGGTGTGAGGCCCGGCACACCTTCAGCCCCATGACCGAAGTGTAGGGCCGGGCACTCGTTTAGGTCTATGCCAGGGGTGTGAGGGCCAGGCACTCGTTTAGGAATCTATGACCAGGGTGTGAGGCCAGTCACACCTTCAGTGCCATAAGGGGTGTGACACCAGGTTACCACCTCATTACCATGACCCTGGAGTGTGAGGGCAGACTTCAGCACCATGACCCGGGGTATGAGGCGGGCACCCCATCAGTGCTACCTGACCCGGGGTGTGAATTTCTGGGCACTAACAGTGACATGACCCGGGGTGTGAATGGCCAACACGCACATTTATGACCCGGTGTACGGGCCGGACCCTTCAAAAATGAAGCAGGGGTGAGGGCCAGTCACCACTTCACATGACATGGGGTGTGAGGGCCAGGCAAACCTTCCAGTGCACATGGCCAGGGGTGTGAGGGCCAGGCACCTCATCAGTGCCATGACCCAGGTGTGAGGGCCGGGCACCACTCAGTGACATGCCCAGGGTGTGAGGGCCAGGGCACCTTTAGTGCTATCGAGGTGTGAGGGCGCGCACCACATTAGGTACACATGACCAGGGTGTGAGGGCCAGGCAAACCTTCAGTGCCAGCCAGGAGTGAGGGCCGGGCACCTCATCAATGCCATGACCCAGGGGTGTGAGGGCCAGGCACCCACTCAGTGACATGACCCAGGGCGTGAGGCCAGGCACCCCTTAAGTGACGCCCGGTGTGTGAGGCGGGCACCTTCAGCCACATGACCAGGGGTGTGAGGGCCAGGCACCTTTCAGTGCCATGGAGCAGGGTGTGAGGGCCAGTCACCTCTTCCTATGACATGAGTGTGAGGCAGGGCACGCCTAGTCTACATGACCCAGGGTGTGAGTAGGGCACCCGTTCAGTGCCACAGTCAGTGTTATGGCCAGGCACCCAGCTCCATTACCCCGGTATGGAGGCTGTACACCCCTCCAGCACCATGGACCAGGGTGTGAACCAGGCACCTCCAGAACCATGGCCCAGGGTGTAAGGGACAGGCACCCTACAAACTAGAACCCAGGGGTTGTGGGGCCAGACATCCATTCCACATGACAGGTGTGAGGCAAGCAACTTTTTTCAGTGCCGTGAACGAGGTATGGGCCGAGGCACCTTTCAGTGCATGAATCAGGGGTGTGTTCCAGGCACCTTCAGCTCCATGACTCGTGGTGTGAGGACCGGGAACCTCTTCAACCCCATGACCCGGTGTGAGGGCCAGGCACCTTCAAGTCCATGACCCGGTGTGATGGCCGTGCACCTTCAGTACATGACCCGCAGTGTGAGGGCCGGGCACCCCCCAGCACCATCAGAGTGAGGGCCAGCACCCCTTCAGTATCATGAGCCGGGTGTGACGGCCGGGCACCACTAGTCCCAGAGACAGGGTGTGAGGCCGGGCACCTTTAGTGCCATGAAACGGGGTGTGAGGCCAGGCACCAGAAACTATGAACCGGGGTGTGAGGCGGGCACCCTTCACATGAAACGCAATTATGAGACTGGGCATCTTTCCAGTGCCATGACCCAGGATGTGATGGCACTCGATTTCAGTGCCATAGATCAGGGTGTGGGCGGAGCCTTAGCACCATGACCGGGTATGAGGACCAACCCAACCCCAGACCCCAGGTGTGAGGGCCAGGGCACCCCTAGGTCCATGACCCGGGTGTGATGGCCATGCCCATAGTGTCATAGAAACTGGGTGTGAAGGCCAGGCACCCACAGTTCATGAACTGGGGTGTGAGCCAGGCACCCCTTCAAATGACAAGTGTGAGGGCCGGGCACCCGTTCAGTGCCATGAATGGGGTGAGGGGCCAAAACACCCTTCAACACCATGAAACCGGGGTGTGAGGAAGGGCTCGATTTCAGTGCCATGAATCAGGAATTGTGAGGCGGGCATCCTCCTTTCCTTGACGGGGCATGAGGGCCAGAACCCCTTCAATCCTAATGACCCAGATTGGAGAGGCCAGACACCTCTTCATGACACTGGGGTGTGAATGCAGAACACCTCCAGTACCATGACCGGGGAGTGAGGTGGGGCACCCGTTCAATTCTGCCACAATCAGGGGTGTGATAGCCAGGCACCCTTCAGCTCAATACCCGGAATGTGAGGCTGGCCCCTCCAGCACCATGGACCGGGGTGTGAGACGGCACCCCTCAGAACCCATGGCCCGGGGTGTAAGGACAGGCACCCCTAGAACTATGAACCGGGGTTGTGAGGCCGGGCACCCATTCACTGACACGGTATGAGGGCAGGAGCACCTTTCAGTGCCGTGAACCGGGAGTATGGGCCGGGCACCAGCGCAATGAATCAGGGTGTGATGTCCAGACACCTTCAGCTCCATGACCCGTGGTGTGGGGACCAGGAGCCACCTAACCCCATCACCCAGGGTGTGAGCCGGAAACCTTCATTCCATGACCCGGGGTCTGATGGCCTCACCCCTTCAGTGACATGACCAGGGTGTGAGGGCAGGCACCCTCAACACCATGACCCAGAGTGTGAGGCCAGCACCCTTCAGTGTCATGAGCCGGGGTGCGGCGGCCAGGCACCTTACCAGAGAGCCGGGGTAGGGCCAGGCACCTGGTGCCATGAAACAGGGTGTGAGGCCAGGCACCCCCTGACTATGAACCAGGTGCTGGGCCAGGCACCCCTTCCACATGAGCAGTGTGAGGACTGGAGCATCTTTTTCAGTGCCATCACCAGGGGTGTGATGGCCCGGACTCGACCTCAGTGCCATGAATCCAGGGGGTGTGGGCAAGGAACCCCTTCAGCACCATGGCCGGGGTATGAGGACTGGAACAGCAAACCCTGACCCGGGTGGCCAGGGCCATTCACCCTTCAGTGTCACCAACCGGGGTGTGACGGCCCACTATAGTTCTGTAAACTGGGGTGTGAGGGCCGAAACCCATCAAATGACACCAGGGTGTGAGGCCAGGCACCCGTTCAGTGCCATGAATAGGGAGTGTGGGGCCAGGCACCCCTTCCACCATGAAACCAGGTGTGGGCTCGATTTCAGATGCCATGAATCAGGGTGCTGAGCCAGGCATCCCTCCAGCACCATGACCCACCCGAGGTATAAGGGCCGACGCCCAGTGCTATGACCCTTGATGAGGCCGGGCACCCTTTCAGTAAAACACTCGACCAGGGGTGTGAGGCCGTGCACCCCCATCAATGATATGACCGGGTGTGTGGGCCGTGCACCCATTCCAGTCCCATAAATGGGGGTGAGGCCAGGCACCCCTTCAACACCATGAAACCGGAGAATGTGAGGGCCAGAATCGATTTCAGTGCCATGAATCAGGGTGTGTGGACGAACATCCCATCCAGCACCATGACCCAGGTATGAACCCGGGCACCCTTTAGTGCCATGAGCCAGGTGTGAGGCCGGGCACCCCTTTCTGCCATGAAACAGGGTATCAGGCCAGGAAACCCTACTTCACATGACACAGGGGTGAGGCCAGGCAGCCCTTCCATATGACCACAGGGGTGTGGTCAGACCTTTCAGTGCCATGACCCGGGGTCAGCCAAAAAGGCACCGATTCAAGTACCATGAATCGGGGTGTGAGCGCAGGCACCAGCACCATGATCCGGGGTATGAGGGCCAGGCACCCTTCAGTGCTATGACCCAGGGTGTGAGGCCAGGCACATTTAGATGACATGACCCGGGGTGCGAGAACCAGGCATCCCCTTTAGTGAGAAAGACCCGGTGCTGTGAGGCCAGAGCAGCCTACAGAGCTACTGAACCGTGGTGTGAGGCAGGAGGCACCACTTCCACATGACCAGGGTGTAGGGGCCAGGCACCCCTTCAGTGCCATGATCAGGGGTGTGAGGCCAGGCCCCCTTACTTTCATCTCCCATCTGGTGTAAGGCCCAACTCATTTCAGTGCGCGATCAAGGTGTAGGGAAGGGCACCTCTCAGCACCATGACCCGGGTATGAGGCTGGGCACCTAGTGACATGACCCGGTGTGTGATTGCCAGGGCCCTACAGAGCTACAGACAGGGGTGTGAGGCCAGGCACCCCTTCATGACACTGGGTGTGAAGGCCAGGCACCTTTTCAGTGCCATGACCAAGGGTGCTGAGGGCCGGGCACCCCGTTCAGTGCCATGAAACAGGGTGTGATGGCCAGGCCACACCTCAGCTCCATGACCCGGACGCGAGGCGGGCACCCATCAACACCCCCAGGTGTAGGGCCAGCACCTTCAGTGTCATGACCTGGAGTGTCAGGGCCGGACACCCCCCTCAACACCATGACCCACCCACCATAAGATACCATGACCCAGTGTGTGAGGGCCAGGCATCCCTTTAGTGCCATGAGTCAGGGGTGTGATGGCCGGGCACACCACCAGTCCCATGAATCAGGGGTGTGATGCCGAGCACCTTCAGCTCCATGACCCGTAGTGAGGACCGGAACCCGCTTCCCAAGACCCGGGTAGTGAGGAGCCGAGCACCCCAGGTCCATGACCCGGGGTGTGAGGGCAGGACCCTCTCAGTGACATGACCGGGGTGTGAGGACCGGGAACCCCATCAAAGACATGAACCTGGAGTGTGAGGCTGGGCACCTTTCCAGGACCAAGACCCAGGGTGTGAGGCCAGTCACTCCATCAGTGCCACATGACCCAGGGTGTGAGCCGGAGCAACCTCCAACACCATGACCCGGGGTGTGAGGCCAGGCTCGATTTCAGTGCCAGGAATCAGGGGTGTGGTCCGGGCACCCCTCCAGCACAGACCTGGGGTATGAGGCCGGGCACCCATTCAATGACATGAATCAGAGTGTGGGCCGGGCCCCTTTCCAGTGCCATGACCCGGGGTGAGGCCGGGCACCTGTTGGAGTCCTATAACCAAGGGTGTGAGGGCCAGGCACACCTTCAGTGACATGACAAGAGCGTCAGGGCCGGGCACCCCTCAGTGCCATGTGCCGGTGTGAGCCCGGGCACCCCTACAAGTATGAACCGGGTGTGAGGCCAGGCACCCCTTTCACACCAGCATGGGGTGTGAGGGCCAGGCACCTTTCAGTGCTATGATCAGGGTGTGAGGCCAGGCACCATTTTGAGTGCCATGAATCCGGGGTGTGATACTGGGCACAACTTCAGCTCCATGACCCGTTGTGTGAGCGCCAGGAACCACTTCAACCTCATAACCTGGGGTGTGAGGGCCGGACACCTTAGGTCCATAACCCGGGGTGTGAGGCCGTCCCTTCAGTCAGTGACATGTCAGGGGGTGAGGCCAGGCACCCTTTAGTGACATGACCTGGGGTGTGAGGGCAGGCACCCCTCAGCACCATGACCCAGAGTGTGAGGCGGGCACCCCGCTAAATGCCATGAATCGAGGGTTTGAGGGCCGGGCACCCTTTCAGCATCATGACCCGGGGTGTGAGGGCGTGCAAGCCAGAGGTGTGAGGGCAGGCACCCCTTCACTTGCCCTGGGTGTGAGGCTGGTGCCCTTTCAGTGTCATGAACCTGGGTGTGAGGGCCAGGCACCCCTTCCTGGCCCAGGTGTCAGGGCCAGGCACCCCTCCCACCCTGACCCCTGGGTGTGAGGGCCAGCACCCCTTCAGTCCTGCCCAGGTGTGAGCCCAGGCACCTTCCAGTGACATGACCCAGGTGTGAACAGGCACCCTTGAGTGACATGAACCCAGGGTGTGAGGGCCAGGCACCCCTTCAGCACCGCGACCAGGGGTGTGAGGGCCAGGCACCCGTCTGTGCCATGACCGGGGTGGGAGGGCTGGGCACCCCTTCAGTGACATGACCCAGGGTGTGTACCCCTACAGAGCTGTGAAGTTGTGAGGGCCAGGGCATCCCTTCACATGACCCGGGGTGAGGGCCGGGCACCTTTTCGTACCATGACCCAGGGTGTGAGGGCCGGGCACCCTTTCAGTGCCATGAATCAGGGGTGTGAGGCTGGACACCACGTTAGGTACATGACTAGGGGTGCGAGGGCCGGGCATCCTTCAGCACCAAGACCGGGGTGTGAGCCAGGCACCCCTTCATTGCCATGACCCAGGATGTGAGGCCAGGCTCCCTTCAGGCTGCCATGACCCCGGGGTGTGAGCCCAGGCACCCCTTCAGTGATCATGACACCAGGGGTGTGAGGGCCGGGCACGCTTGTCGAGCCTCATGAACCTCTGGTTAGAGGCCAGGCACCCCTTAAGTGCCATGAAACAGAGTGTGAGAGTGCGGGCACTTATACAGTGCTTTGAACCAGGGTGTGAGGGCCGGAGCACCTTCACATGACCCCGGGTGTGAGGGCGGGTACCCTCAGTGGCATCATGAACCTGGGTGTGAGACGGGCACCTTCACATGACCGGGGTTTGAGGGCAGGGGCAACCCTTCAGCACCATGACCAGGGGTGGAGGTCGGGCTCGATTTCAGTTCCCAGAATGAGGTATGAGGCGGGCACCCCTCCAGCATCATGACCCGGGGGTATGGCGGGCACTTCGGGCCGGGCACCCTTTCAGTGCTAGCGAATCGGGGTGTGAGGGCTGACACCTTTCATTGCTATGACCTGGGGATGAGGGCTGGCCTTCCAGTGCTATGACCCAAAAGAGGGGGTTGGCACCTTCAGTGACATGACACAGGTGGAGGGCTGGGCACGCTTAGTGCTGGTGAACCTGGGTGTGGAAAAGGCTGGCACCCCTTAAGTGCTAAGTGAACGGGTGTGTGTGAGTGCCGGGCACCCATACAGTGCTTTTTGAACCAGGTGTGAGGGTTGGCCTTCACATGACCTGCTGGGTGTGAGGGTTGGCACTTTCAGTGTCATGAACCTGGGTGTGTGAGAGAGCTGGGCACCCCTTCACATGACCCGGGTTTGAGGGCCGGGCAACCTTCAGCACCATGACCCGGGGTGTGAGGTCCGGCTCGATTTCAGTGCCAAGAATCGGGGGTATGAGGGCTGGCACCCTTCCAGTGACATGAAAAGGGCATCAGGGCCGGGCACCCTTTCAGTGCCATGAATCAGGGGTGTGAAAGGCGGGCTTTCCAGCACCATGACCCGGGGTGTGAGGGCAGACACCCCTACAGAGCTATAGACGCGGGGTTGTGAGGGCGGACATCCCTTCACATGACACGGGGTATGAGGGCCGGGCACCTTTTCAGTACCATGACCCGGGGTGTGCGGGCCGGGCTCCCAATCAGTGCCATGAATCGGGGAGTGGTGGCCGGGCACCCCTTCAGCTCCATGACTCGTTGTGTGAGCGCCGGGAACCGCTTCAACCCCATGACCTGGGGTGTGAGGGCTGGGCACCCCTTCAATGACATGAACCGGGGTGTGAGGGCCAGGCACCCCTTCAGCACCATGGCCCGGGGTGTGAGGGCCGGGCTCGATTTCAGTTCCATGAATAGGGGTGTGAGGGCCAGGCACCCCTCCAGCACCATGACCCTGGGTATGAGGGCCGGGCACCCCTTCAGTGCTATGACCCGGGATGTGAGGGCCGGGCACCCTTTCAGTGCCATGAAACGGGGTGTGAGATCCGGGCACCCCTACAGTGCTGCGAACCCGGGTGTGAGGGCCGGGCACCCCTTCAATGACATGACCCGGAGTGTGTGGGCTGGGCACCCTTTCAGTGCCATGACCCGGGGTGTGAGGGCCGGTGACTCCTTCAGTGCCATAACCCGGGGTGTGAGGGACGGGCACCCCTTCAGCACCATGACCCGGGGTGTGAGGGCCGGGCTCGATTTCAGTGCCATGAATCGCGGTGTGAGGGCCGAGCACCCCTCCAGCACCATGACCCGGGGTATAAGGGCAGGGCACCCCTTCAATTACTTGACCCGAGGTGTGTGGGCCTGGCCCCCTTTAAGTGCCATGGCCAGGGGTGTGACGGCCGGGCACCGCTTCAGTGCCATGACCCGGGGTGTCAGGGCCGGGCACCCCTTCAGTGCCATGAGCCGGGGTGTGAGGGCCGGGCACTCCTTCAGTGCCATGAAACGGGGTGTGAGGGCCAGGCACCCCTACAGAGCTATGAACCGGGGTGTGAGGTCTGCACCTTTCAGCAAGTGGCGGGACCTGGGATGGAGGGCGGGCACCTCAGTGATGACCCGGGTGGGGCGGCTGCACCCTTCAATGACAGGACCTGAGGTGTGGGCTGGGCACCAGTGCCATGACCCGGGGGTGAGGGCTGGTGACTCCAGTGCCATAACTGGTGAGGGACGGGCACCCCTTCAGCACCATGACCAGGGGTGTGTGGGCCGGGTACCATTTCAGTGCCATGACCCGGGATGTGAAGGCCAGGCATCCCATTAGGTCTATAACCAGGGGTGTGAGGGCTGGGCTCGATTTCAGTGCCATGAATCGCGGTGTGTGGGCCGGGTACCATTTCAGTGCCATGACCCGGGGTGTGAAGGCCAGGCATCCCATTAGGTCTATAACCAGGGGTGTGAGGGCTGGGCTCACCTTCAGTGCCATGGCCAGGGGTGTGACGGCCGGGCACCGCTTCAGTGTCATGACCCGAGGTGTGACGGCCGGGCATCCTTTCAGCTCCATGACCCGTGGTGTGAGGGCCGGGAAACGCTTCAACTCCATGACCTGGGTTGAGACGGCCGGGCACCCTTTTAGGTCCATGACCCGGGGTGTGAGGGCCGTGCACCCCTTCAGTGACATGACCCGGGGTTTGAGGGCCGGGCACCCCTTCAGTGCAATGAAACGAGGTGTGAGGGCCGGGCATCCCTTACAGAGCTATGAACCGGGGTGTGAGGTCCGGGCACCCCTTCACATGACACGGGGTGTGATGTCCGGGCACCCCTTCAGCTCCATGACCCGGTATGTGAGGGCCGGGCACCCCACCAGCACAACGGCCCCGGGTGTGAGGGTTGGGCACTCCTCCAGCACCATGGCCCGGGGTGTGAGGGCCGGGCACCCCTTCAGTGTCATGACCCGGGGTGTCAGGGCCGGACACCCCTCCAGCACCATGGCCCGGGGTGTGAAGGCCAGGCACCCTTTCAGTGCCATGAATCGGGGTGTAGGGCCGGGCACCACTTTAAGTACATGACCAGGGGTGTGAGGGCCGGGCAAGCCTTCAGTGCCATGCCCACGGGTGTGAGGGCCGGGCTCCCTTTCAGTGCCATGAATCGGGGTGTGAAAGCCGGGCACCCCTCCAGCACCATGACCCGGAGTATGAGGCCCGGGCACCCTTTCAGTGACATGACCCGGGGTGTGAGGACCGGGAACCCCTTCAATGATACGGACCTGGAGTGTGTGGGCCGGGCAACCCTTCAGCACCATGACCCGGGGTGTGAGGTCCGGGCTCGATTTCAGTGCCAAGAATCGGGGTGTGAGGTCCGGGCACCCCTCCAGCACCATGACCCAGGGTGTGTGGGCCGGGCCCCCTTTCAGTGCCATGGCCAGGGGTGTGACGGCCGGGCACCGCTTCAGTGCCATGACCCGGGGTGTGAGGGCCGGGCACCCCTTCAGTGACATGAAAAGGGGAGTCAGGGCCGGGCACCCCTTCAGTGCCATGAGCCGGGGTGTGAGGGCCGGGCACTCCTTCAGTGCCATGAAACGGGGTGTGAGGGCCGGGCACCCCTACAGAGCTATGAACTGGCCAGAGGCCGGGACCCTTTCAGTGCCATGACCTGGGGTGAGGGCTGGCACTTCAGCACCATGAGACCCGTGTGTGAGGGGCTGGGCACCCTTTCAGTGCGAATCGGGGTGAAAGCCGGCACCCCTTCAGCACCATGACACGGGGTTTGAGGGCCGGGCACCCTTTCAGTGCCATGACCCGGGGTGTGAGGGCCGGGCACCCCTTCAATGACATGACCCGTACTGGATGGGCCGGGGACCCTTTCAGTGCCATAACCCGGGGTGTGAGGGCCGGTTACTCATTCAGTGCTATGACCCGGGATGTGAGGGCCGCGCACCCCTTCAGCCCCATGACCCGGGGTGTGAGGGCCGGGCACCCGTTTAGGTCTATGACCAGGGGTGTGCGGGCCGGGCACCCGTTTAGGTCTATGACCAGGGTTGTGAGGGCCGGGCACACCTTCAGTACCATGGCCAGGGGTGTGACGGCCGGGCACCGCTTCAGGGCCATGGCCCGGGGTGTGAGGGCCGGGAACCCCTTCAGTGACATAACCCGGGGCGTCAGAGCCGGTCACCCCTTCAGTGTCATGAGCCGGGGTGTGAGGGCCGGGCACCCCTGTAGTGCTGTGAACCTGGGTGTTAGGGCCGGGCACCCCTTCATATGCCCGGGGTGTGAGGGCTGGGCACCCCTTCAGCACCATGACCCTGAGTGTGAGGGCCGGGTATGATTTCAGTGCCTTGAATAGGAGTATGAGGGCCGGGCACCCTTTCAGTGACATGACCCGGGGTGTGAGGAACGGGCACCCCTCCAGCACCATGGCCTGGGGTGTGAGGACCGGGCACCCCTTCAGTGTCATGACCCAGGTGTGTCAGGGCCTGACACCCCTCCAGCACAATGGCCCGGGGTGTGAGGGCCGGGCACCCTTTCAGTGCCATGAATCAGGGTGTGAGGCCCGAGCACCAATTTAGGTACATGACCAGGGGTGTGAGGGCCGGGCAAACCTTCAGTGCCATGGCCAGGGGTGTGAGGGGCGGGCACCTCATCAGTGCCATGACCCGGGGTGTGAGGGCCGGGCACCCCTTCAGTGACATGACGCGGGATGTGAGGGCCGGGCACCTTTTTAGTGACATGACCAGGGGTGTGAGGGCCGGGCACCCCTTCAGCACCATGACCCGGGGTGTGAGGGCCGGGCACCCTTCCAGTGCCATGAATCGGGGTTGTGAGAGCCGGGCACCAATTTAGGTACATGACCAGGGGTGTGAGGGCCGGGCACCCTTCCAGGCACATCAATCGTGTGAGAGCTGGCACCACTTAGGAGTGACCAGGGTGTGAGGGCCGGGCACCTCATCAGTGCCATAACCCGGGGTGTGAGGGCCGGACAGCCCTTCAGTGACATGACCCGGGGTGTGAGGGCCGGGCACCCCTTTAGTGACATGACCCGGGGTGTGAGGGCCGGGCACCCCTTCAGCACCATGACCCGGGGTGTGGGGGCCGGGCACCCCTTCAGAGCCGTGACCCGGGGTGTGAGGGCCGGGTACCCCTTCAGTGACATGACCCGGGGTGTGAGGGCCGGGCACCCTTTCAGAGTCATGAACCTGGATGTGATGGCCGTGCACCCCTTAAGTGCCATGAAACGGGGTGTGAGTGCCGGGCACCCATACAGTTCTTTGAACCAGGGTGTGAGGGTCGGGCACCCCTTCACATGACCCGGGGTGTCAGGGCTGGGCACCCCTCCAGCACCATGACCCGGAGTGTGAGGGCCGGGCACCCTATAAGTGACATGAACCGGGGTTTTAGGGCCGGGCACCCCTTCAGTGATATGAAACGGGGTGTGGGGGCAGGGCACCCCTACAGTGTTATGAACCGGGGTGTGAGGGCCGGCACCCTTTCACATGACCCGGTGTGTAAGAGCCGGGCACCCTTCAGAGTCAAGTGCGTGAACCTGGATGTGATGGCTGTGCACCCTAAGTGCCAAGTGAAACGGGCAGTGTGAGTGCTGGGCACCCAAGGCAGTTCTTTTTGAACCAGGGTGTGAGGGTCGTGCACCCTTTGACATGACCCGGGGTGTGAGGGTCGTGCACCCTCCAGCACCATGACCCAGGGTGTGTGTGGGCCGGGCCCCTTCAGTGCTGGGCGGCCAGGGGTGTGACTCAAGCCGGGCACCGCTTCAGAAAAGGCGACCTGGGGTGTGGAGGGCCGGGCACCCCTTCAGTGACATGAAAAGGGGCGTCAGTGCCGGGCACCCTTTCAGTGCCATGACCCAGGGTGTGAGGGCCGGTCACTCCTTCAGTGCCATGACCCGTGGTGTGAGGGCCGGGCAACCCTTCAGCACCATGACCCGGGGTGTGAGGTCCGGGCTCGATTTCAGTGCCAAGAATCGGGGTATGAGGGCCGGGCACCCCTTCAATGACATGACCCGGGGTGTGTGGGCCGGGCCCCCTTTCAGTGCCATGGCCAGGGGTGTGTCGGCCGGGCACCGCTTCAGTGCCATGACCCGGGGTGTGAGGGCCGGGCACCCCATCAGTGACATGAAAAGGGGCATCAGGGCCGGGCACCCCTTCAGTGCCATGAGCCGGGGTGAGAGGGCCGGGCACTCCTTCAGTGCCATGAAACGGAGTGTGAGGGCCGGGCACCCCTACAGAGCTATGAACCGGGTTGTGAGGGCCGGGCATCCCTTCACATGACACGGGGTATGAGGGCCGGGCACCTTTTCAGTACCATGACCCGGGGTGTGCGGGCCGGGCACCCAATCAGTGCCATGAATCCGGGAGTTGTGGCCGGGCACCCCTTCAGCTCCATGACCCGTGGTGTGAGCGCTGGGAACCGCTTCAACCCCATGACCTGGGGTGTGAGGGCCGGGCACCCCTTCAATGATATGAACCGGGGTGTGAGGGCCGGGCACCCCTTTAGCATCATGACCCGGGGTGTGAGGGCCGGGCTTGATTTCAGTTCCATGAATCGGGGTGTGAGGGCTGGCAATCTCCTGCACCACAGGACCATGGGTATGAGGCTGGCTGGGCACCCCTTCAGTGCGTTATGACCGATGTGGGAGGGCCGGGAACCCTTTCAGTGCTATGACCTGGGTGTGGAGGGCCGGCACCCTTCAATGACACATGACCTGCACTGGATGGCCGGGGACCCTTTCAGTGCCATAACCTGGGGTGTGAGGGCTGGTTATCTATTCAGTAAGCAGGACCTGGATGTGAGGGTTGGCGCACTTTCTGAGCCCTCCCCATGGACCTGGGTGTGAGGGCTGGCACCCAAGGTTTAGGTCTATGACCAGGGGTGTGAGGGCCGGGCACCCCTTCAAAAGGCTCATGACCCGTGTGGTGTGAGGGCCGGGCACCAATCCAGCACCATGGCTCGGGGTGTGAGGGCCGGACACCCCTTCAGTGACATGACCCGGGGTGTGAGGGCCGGGCACCCCTTTAGTGACATGACCCGGGGTGTGAGTGCCGGGCACCCCTTCAGCCCCATGACCCGGGGTGTGAGGGCCGGGAACCCCTTCATCTCCATGATCCGTGGTGTGTGGGCCGTGCATACCTTCAGTGCCATGGCCAGGGGTGGGACGGCCGGGCACCGCATCAGTGCCATGACCCGGGGTGTGAGGGCCGGGCAACCCTTCAGTGACACGACCCGAGGCGTCAGGGCAGGGCGCCCATTCAGTGCCATGAGCCGGGGTGTGAGGGCCGGGCAGCCCTCTAGTGCCATGAAACGGGGTGTGAGGGCCGGGCACCCCTACAGAGCTATGAACCGGGGTGTGAGGGCCGCGCACCCCTTCACATGAATCGGTGTGTGATGGCCGGGCTTCCCTTCAGCTCCATGACCCGTGGTGTGAGGACCGGGAACCGCTTCAACCCCAGGACCCGGGTAGTGAGGGCCGGGCACCCCTTTAGGTCCATGACCCGGGGTGTGAGCGCCGTGCACCTCTTCAGTGACATGACCCGGTGTGTGAGTGCCGTGCACTATTTCAGTGCCATGAAATGGGGTGTGATGGCCGGGCACCAATCCAGCACCATGGCACGGGGTGTGAGTGCCGGACACCCCTTCAGCACCGTGACCCAGGGTGTGAGGGCCAGGCACCCCTTCAGTGCCATGACCCGGAGTGTGAGAGCTGGGCACCCCTCCAGCACCATGACTTGAGGTGTGAGGGCCGGGCACCCCTTTAGTGCCATGACCTGGGTGTGAGGGCCCGGGCACCCTTCAGTGACATGACCCGGGGTGTGAGGGCTGGCACCCCTCCAGTGCCATGAGACCTGAGTGTGGAGAGCTACACCTTCTGCGACATGACCCTGGGTGTGGGCCGGGCACCTTTCAGTGGCGCGACCCGGGGTGTGAGGGCGGGCACCCCTACAGTGCTGCGAACTGGGGTGAGGCCGGGCACTGTTTCAATGCGCGTGAATCAGGGTGTGAGGGCCGGGCACCCTTCAGCAATTGGCGACCTGTGGTGTGGAGTGCTGGCACCCTTCAGTGCTATGACGTAGAGCAGTGAAAGCTGGGCAATCTAGTCTGTGACGCAGACCGGTGAGGGCTGGGCACTGCCTGTGTGCCATGACCTGGGCTGTAGAGGGCCGGGCACCCCCTCTTCAGTGTCACGAATCGGGGAGGAGGGAAGCTGCAAATTTTCAGTGCCATGTGAAAACGGGTGATGGCTGGGCACTAATCCAGCACCATGGCCCGGGGTGAGGGCCGGACAATTTCTTCAGCACTGGCGACCTGGGGTGAGGGCTAGGCACTTCTTCAAAGTGGCGACCCGGAGTGTGAGAGCTGGGCACCCCCTCCAGCACCATTACTTAAAAAGAGAGGGCCGGGCACCCCTTTAGTGCCAGACCTGGGGTGTGAGGGCTGGCACCCTTCAGCAGCATGACACATGACCTGGGGTGTGAGGGGCACCCCTCCAGTGCTGGGCGACCCGGAGGAGAGCTAAAATTTCAGTGACACGGGGTGTGAGGGCCGGGCACCCTCTTTTCAGCAGACATGACCTGGCCAGGAGGGGCCGGGCACCCCTCCAGCAGCAGACCCGGGGTGTGAGGGCCGGGCACCCTCAGTACTATGACCTGGGTGTGAGGGCCGGCACTCCTTCAGTGTCACGAATCGGGGTGTGAGGGCTGGGCAACCTTCAGTGCCAAGTGAAAGCTGGGTGTGTGAGGGCCGTGGCACCCCCAACAGTGTTGCGTGAACCGGGGTGTGAGGGCTGGGCACCCTTCAATGCCATGAATCGGTGTGAGGGCTGGCACCCCAAGTAACTATGGACTGTGTAAGGAGTGTGGGCACCAATCGAGCACTGCTGGCCCGACAGAGGGTCGAGGGACACCTTTCAGTGACATGACTGGGGGTGACGGCCGGGCACCCCCTTCAGTGACACTAGTGTGGGAGGGCCAGGCACCTTCAGTGCCATGACCCAGGTGAGTGGGATGGGCACCCAGTACATGACCTGGTGTGAGGGCTGTGGGCAACCTTTCAGTGACAGCGACCTGGGGTGAGGGCCGGGCACCCTCCAGCACCATGACCATGGGTATGAGGGTCGGGGCACCCCTTCAGTGACATGACCCGTGTGTGAGGGCTGGGCATCTCTTTCAGTGTGACATGACCTGGGGGTGAAGGCCGGTCACCCCTCCAGCACCATGACCTGGGGTATGAGGCTGGCACCCTTTAGTGCTAAGGACCAGTGATTGCTGGCACCACTTTACTTACATGACCAGGGGTGTTGGTGGCTGGCAAACCTTCAGTGCTATGACCCGCGGGGGTGAGGGAAGGGCACCACCAGTGAGCATGACCTGGGGGTGGAGGCTGGGCAGCCTCAGTGAGACACCCGGTGAGGCTGGCTCCCTTCAGTGCCATGACCCGGGGTGGGTACACTCAGTGACATGGCACCAAAGGTGTGTGGAGGACTGACACCCTGAAAGACATGACCCGGGGTGTGAGGGCTGGCACCCTCCAGCACCATGACCCGGTGAGGCCGGGCACCCTTTGCATTATGACCTGGTAGTGTGAGGGCCGGCACTCCTTCAGTGTCAGCAAACTGGGAGAAGCCGGGCACCCTTTCAGTGCCAAGAAATGCAAGTGAGGCCAACTCTACAGTGCTGCGAACTGGGTGTGTGGGAGGGCTGGGCACCCTTTTCAATGCTATGAATCAGGGGTGTGAGGGCTGGGCACCTTTCAGCAAATTAAGGACCTGTGTGTGAGTGCCAAGGCACCCCTTCAGTGCCATGACGTGGATTAGAAAGGGCACCCTTCAGTGACGGACCGGGTGTGAGGGTTGGGCGACCCTTCAGTGCCATTACCCGGCTGTGAGGGTCGGGCACCATTTCAGTGTCACGACCGGGGGAGGAGGGCTGGCACCTTACAGTGCCAAGGAACAGGGTGATGGCCGGGAACCATCCAGCACCAGCGGCTCGGGGTGGGAAAATAATAATTCTTCAAAAATTAAGGACCTGGGTGTGAGGGCCAGGCACCCTTCAGTGCTAAGCACCCGGAGTGAGAGCGCTGGGCACCTCCAGCACGCGACTGGGGGTGTGAGGGCTGCACCCTTCAGACATGACCTGGTGTGAGGGCCGGGCACCCTTTCAGCACTTATGGTTCCGGGGTGGTGGCCGGTACCTTCAGTGTCATGAATCGGGGTGTGAGGGCCGCACCTTTCAGTGCCATGAAATGGGGCGTGGAGGCCGGGCACCCCTACAGTGCTGCTAACCGTGTAGTGGCTGGGCACCCTTTCACTGCCATGAATCGGGGTGTGGTACCGGGCACATATCGAGCACCTGGCGGCTCAAGGGAGGCCGGAATTCTTTTCAGTGACATGACCTGGGGCACGGCTGGGCACCCCTCTCAGTGACATGACCCGTGTGAGGCCTGGCACCCCTTCAGTGCCATGACCAGGTGAGGGATGGGCACCCCTTTTCAGTGACATGACCTGGTGTGAGGGCCGGGCACCCTTTCAGTGACATGACCGTGAGGGCCAGGCACCCCTCCAGCACCATGACCCGGTATGAGGGTCGGGCAACCCTTCAGTGACATGCCATCTGGGGGAGGGCTGGCACCAGTGACATGACCTGGGGTGTGAGCATGGTCACCCTCCACCACCATGACCCGGGGTAGGGCAGGGCACCCCTTTAGTGCTATGACCTGGGGTGTGATTGCTGGGCACCACTTTAGGGTACATGACCAGGTGTTATGGCTGGCAAACCTTCAGTGCCATGACCTGCGGTGTGAGTGCCGGGCACCACTTGTACATGACCTGTGGGGTGTGAGGGCTGGGCAGCCCTTAGTGACATGACCCGGGGTGTGAGGCCGGGCTCCCCTTCAGTGCCAGCGACCCGTGTAGGCCTAAATTCCCTTCAGTGACATGACCAAAGCGTGGAGACTGACACCCTTTTAGGTGACATGACCTGGGGTGGAGGGCTGGGCACCCTCCAGCACCATGACCCGGGGTGTGAGGGCTGCACCCTTTCACATTATGACTCCGGGGTGTGAGGGTTGGCACTCCTTCAGTGTCACGAATCGGGTGTGAGGGCCGGCACCCTTTCAGTGCCAGCAAAAATGGGTGTGAGGGCCGGGTACCCCACAGTGCTGGGCAACTGGGGCAGGCTGGCACCTTCAATGCTATGAATCAGGGTGGTGAGGGCCGGGCACCTCAGCACCATGACCTGTGAGTGCCGGGCACCCTTAAAAGCACGGACAGAAGCTGGCACCCTTCAGTGACATGACCCGGGGAGGGGTTGGCACCCCCTTCTGCCATGACCTGGGCCAGAGGGTCGGCACCATTTCAGGTGTACGAATCGAGTGAGGGCCGGGCACCTTTCAGTGCCATGAAACAGGGTGTGATGGCCGGGCACCAATCCAGCACCATGGCCCGGGGTGTGAGGGCCGGACACCCCTTCAGCACCATGACCTGGGGTGTAAGCTGGGCACCCCTTCAGTGACGTGACCCGGGGTGTGAGGGCCGGACACCCCTTCAGTGCCATGACCCGGGCTGTGAGGGTCGGGCACCATTTCAGTGTCACGAATCGGGGAGTGAGGGCCGGGCACCTTTCAGTGCCATGAAACAGGGTGTGATGGCCGGGCACCAATCCAGCACCATGGCCCGGGGTGTGAGGGCCGGACACCCCTTCAGCACCATGACCCGGGGTGTGAGGGCCAGGCACCCCTTCAGTGCCATGACCCGGAGTGTGAGAGCTGGGCACCCCTCCAGCACCATGACTTGGGGTGTGAGGGCCGGGCACCCCTTTAGTGCCATGACCCGGGGTGTGAGCGCCGGGCACCCCAGGCCTGGGCACTTCTTCAGTGACATGACCAAAGGTGTGAGGACCGGGCACCCGTTCAGTGCCATGAATCGGGGTGTGATGTCCGGGCACCCCTTCATCTCCATGACCCGGTATGTGAGGGCCGGGCACCCCTCCAGCACCATGGCCGGGGTGTGAGGGCCGGGCACCCTTTCAGTGACATTACCCGGGGTGTGAGGGCCGGGCACCCCTCCAGCACCATGGCCTAAGGAGGGCCGGGCACCCCTTCAGTGTCATGACCAGGGTGTGTCAGGGCCTGACACCCCTCCAGCACCATGGCCCGTGGTGTGAGGGCCGGGCACCCTTTCACTACCATGATTCGGGGTGTGATGGCCGGGCACCCCTTCAGCTCCATGACCCGGTATGTTTGGGCCGGGCACCCCTCCAGCACCATGGCCCGGGGTGTGAGGCCCGGGCACCCCTCCAGCACCATGGCCCGGGGTGTGAGGGCCGGGCACCCCTTCACATGACACGGGGTGTGAGGGCCGGGCACCTTTTCAGTGCCATGACCTGGGGTGTGAGGACCGGGCTCGATTTCAGTGACATGAATCGGGGTGTGAGCGCCGGGCACCCCTCCAGCACCATGACCCGGGGTATGAGGGCCGGGCACCCCTTCAGTGCTATCACCCGGGGAGTGAGGGCCGGGCACCCTTTCAGTGACATTACCCGGGGTGTGAGGGCCGGGCACCACTTCAATGACATGACACTGAGTGTGTGGGCCGGGCACCCTTTCAGTGCCATGACCCGGTGTGTGAGGGCTGGTCACTCCTTCAGTTCCATGACCCGGGTTGTGAGGGCTGGGCACCCCTTCAGCCCCATGACCCTGGGTGTAAGGGCCGGGAACCCCTTCAGCTCCATGACCCGTGGTGTGAGGGCCGTGCATACCTTCAGTGCCATGGCCAGGGGTTTGACGGCCGGGCACCGCATCAGTGCCATGACCCGGGGTGTGAGGGCCGGGCACCCCTTCAGTGACATGACCCGAGGCGTCAGGGCAGGGCCCCCCTTCAGTGCCATGAGCCGGGGTGTGAAGGCCGGGCAGCCCTCTAGTGCCATGAAATGGGGTGTGGGGGCCGGGCACCCCTACAGAGCTATGAACCGTGAGGGGTCAAGCGCACCCTTCACATGACACGGGTGTGAGGACGGGGCACTTTCAGTGATGTGAATCGGGGTGATGGCTGGCACCAATCCAGCACCATGGCCGGGGTGGAGGGCCGGACACCCCTTCAGCACCATGACCCGGGGTGTGAGGGCCAGGCACCCCTTCAGTCATGACCGGAGTGTGAGAGCTGGGCACCACTCAGCACCATGACTTGGGGTGTGAGGGCAGGGCACCCCTTCGTGCCATGACCCGGGGTGTGAGGGCTGGCACCCCTTCAGTGACATGACCTGGGTGTGGAGGCCGGGCACCCCGCCAGTGCCATGACCCGAGTGTGAGAGCTGGCCACCCTTCAGTGACATGACCCGGGGTGAGGGCGGCACCCTTCAGTGACATGACCTGGGTGAGGGCCGGGCACCCTCCAGCACCATGACCGGGTGAGGGCCGGGCACCCCTTCAGAACTATGAACCGGGGTGTGAGGGCCGGGCACTCCTTCAGTGTCACGAATCGGGGTGTGAGGCCGGGCACCCTTTCAGTGCCATGAACGGGGTGTGATGGCCGGGCACCATCCAGCACCATGGCCTGGGGTGAGAGGGCCGGACACCCTTCAGCACCATGACCCGGGTGTGAGGGCCAGGCACCCCTTCAGTGCCATGACCCGGAGTGTGAGAGCTGGGCACCCTCCAGCACCAGACTTGGGTGAGGGCGGGGCACCCCTTTAGTGCCATGACCGGTGTGAGGGCCACCCTTCAGTGACATGACCGGGTGTGAGGGCTGGCACCCTCCAGTGCCATGACCGGGGTGTGAGAGCTGGCCACCCTTCAGTGACATGACCCTGGGTGTGAGGGCCGGGCACCCTTCAGTGACATGACCGGGGTGTGAGGGCGGGCACCCTCCAGCACCATGACCCGGGGTGTGAGGGCGGGCACCCCTTCAGTACTATGACCCGGGTGAGGGCGGGCACTCCTTCAGTGTCACGAATCGGGGTGTGAGGGCCGGCACCCTTTCAGTGCCATGAAATGGGGTGAGGCCGGGCACCCCTACAGTGCTGTGAACCGGGGTGTGAGGGCCGGGCACCCTTTCAATGCTATGAATCAGGGTGTGAGGGCCGGGCACCCTTCAGCACCATGACCCGTGGTGAGTGCCGGGCACCCTTCAGTGCCATGGACCCGGAATGAGAGCTGGGCACCCCTCCAGCACCATGACTTGGGGTGTGAGGGCCGGGCACCCTTAGTGCCATGACCCGGGTGAGGGCAGGCACCCCTTCAGTGACATGACCCGGGGTGAGGGGGCACCCCTCCAGTGCCATGACCCGAGTGTGAGAGCTGGCCACCCCTTCAGTGACATGACCGGGGTGTGAGGGCAGGGCACCCTTTCAGTGACATGACCCGGGGTGTGAGGGCCGGGCACCCTCCAGCACCATGACCCGGGGTATGAGGGTCGGGCACCGCTCAGTGACATGACCCGGGTGAGGCCGGGCACCTCAGTGACATGACCCGGGTGGGCCGGTCACCCTCCAGCACCATGACCCGGGGTAAGGAGGCGGCACCCCTTAGTGCTATGACCCGGGTGTGATTGCCGGGCACCACTTTAGGTACATGACCAGGGGTGTTAGGGCCGGGCAAACCTTCAGTGCCATGACCCGGGGTGTGAGGGCTGGGCACCCCTCCAGCACCATGAGCCTGGGTATGAGGGCCGGCACCCCTTAGTTATGACCCGGGTGTGATTGCCGGGCACCACTTAGGTACATGACCAGGTGTGAGGGCCGGGCACCACTTCAGTGACATGACCCGGGGTGTGAGGGCTGGGCAGCCCTTAGTGACATGACCCGGGTGAGGGCTGGCTCTTCAGTGCCATGACCCGGGTGTGAGGGCCGGGCACCCCTCCAGTGCCATGACCCGGAGTGTGGAGAGCTGGCCACCCTTCAGTGACATGACCCGGGTGTGAGGGCAGGGCACCTTTCAGTGACATGACCCGGGTGTGAGGGCCGGGCACCCCTCCAGCACCATGACCCGGGTGTGAGGGCCGGGTCCCTCTCAGTACTATGACCCGGGGTGTGAGGGCCGGGCACTCCTTCAGTGTCACGAATCGGGGTGAGGGCCGGGCACTTTCAGTGCCATGAAATGGGGTATGAGGCCAGCACCCTACAGTGCTGCGAACCGGGGTGTGAGGCCGGGCACCCTTTCAATGCTATGAATCAGGTGTGAGGGCCGGGCACCCCTTCAGCACCATGACCCGTGGTGTGAGGCGCGGCACCCCTTCAGTGCCATGACCCGGAATGTGAGAGCTGGGCACCCTCCAGCACCATGACTTGGGGTGTGAGGGCCGGGCACCTTAGTGCCATGACCCGGGGTGGGGGCCGGCACCCCTTCAGTGACATGACCCGGGGTGGGGGCTGGCACCCCTCCAGTGCCATGACCGGAGTGTGAGAGCTGGGCACCCTTCAGTGACATGACCCGGGTGAGGCCGGGCACCCTTTCAGTGACATGACCCAGGATGTGAGGGCCGGGCACCCTCCAGTGCCATGACCCGAGTGTGAGAGCTGGCCACCCCTTCAGTGACATGACCCGGGGTGTGGGCCGGGCACTCAGTGGCATGACCAGGGGTGTGAGGGCCGGGCACCCCTCCAGCACCATGACCCGGGGTGTGAGGGCGGGCACCCTTTCAGTACTATGACCCTGGGTGTGAGGGCGGGCACTCCTTCAGTGTCCCGAATGGGTGTGAGGCCGGGCACCTCTTCAGTGCCATGAAATGGGGTGTGAGGCCGGAGCACCTACAGTGCTGAACAGGGGTGTAGGGCGGGGCCTTTCAATGCCATGAATGGGTGTGGGCCAGGCACCCCTTGCTACCATGACCCGTGGTATGAGTGCGGGCACAATCGAGCACCATGACCCGGGCTGTGAGGGCCGGGCACCCCTTCAGTGTCACGAATTGGGGAGTGAGGGCCGGGCACCCTTTCAGTGCCATGAAACAGGGTGTGATGGCCAGACACCCTTGCATGAACTGGGTTGTAGGGCCGGGGGACCCCTTCAGTGACATGACCCCGGGGTGTGAGGGCCAGGCACCCTTTACATGAACTGGGTTGTAGGGCTGGGGACCCCTTCGCTGGGGCCGGGGTGTGAGGGCCGGGCACCCCTTCAGTGCCATGAACCGGGCTGTGAGGGCCAGGCACCCCTTCAGTGCCATGACCCGGAGTGTGAGAGCTGGGCACCCCTCTAGCACCATGACTTGGGGTGTGAGGGCCGGGCACCCCTTCAGTGTCACGAATCGTGGAGTGAGGGCCGGGCACCCTTTCAGTGCCATGAAACGGGGTGTGATGGCCGGGCACCAATCCAGCACCATGGCCCGGGGTGTGAAGGCCGGACACCCCTTCAGCACCATGACCCGGGGTGTGAGGGCCAGGCACCCCTTCAGTGCCATGACCCGGAGTGTGAGAGCTGGGCACCCCTCTAGCACCATGACTTGGGGTGTGAGGGCCAGGCACCTTAGTGCCATGACCGGGGAGTGTGAGGGCCGGGCACCTTCAGTGACAGCCAGGGTGTGAGGGCCGGGCACCCCTCAGTGCCATGACCCAGGTATGAGGCTGGGGACCCCTTCAGTGACAATACCCGGGGTGTGAGGGCCGGGCACCCTTTCAGTGACATGACCCGGGTTGTGAGTGCCGGGCCCCCCTCCAGCACCATGACCCGGGGTGTGAGGGCCGGGCACCCTTTCAGTACTATGACCCGGGGTGTGAGGGCCGGGCACTCCTTCAGTGTCACGAATCGGGGTGTGAGGGCCGGGCACCCTTTCAGTGCCATGAAATGGGGTCCGAGGGCCTCGCACCCCAACAGTGCTGCGAACCGGGGTGTGAGGACCGGGCACCCTTTCAATGCCATGAATCGGGGTGTGAGGGCCGGGCACCCCTTCAGCACCATGACCCGTGGTATGAGTGCCGGGCACCAATCGAGCACCATGGCCCGGGATGTGAGGGCCGGACACCCTTTCAGTGACATGACCTGGGGTGTGACGGCCTGGCACCCCTTCAGTGACATGACCCGGGGTGTGAGGGCCAGGCACCCCTTCAGTGCCATGACCCAGGGTGTGAGGGATGGGCACCCCTTCAGTGACATGACCAGGGGGTGTGAGGCCAGGCACCTTTCAGTGACATGACCCGGGGTGTGAGGGCCGGGCACCTCCAACACCTGGGCCCAGGGGGTATGGTCAGGCACCCCTTCAGGGGACAGCCTGGGTGTGAGGGCCGGGCACCCTTTCAGTGACATGACCCGGGGTGTGAAGGCCGGGCACCCCTCCAGCACCATGACCCGGGGTATGAGGGTCGGGCACCCCTTTAGTGCCATGACCCGGGGTGTGAGGGCCGGGCACCACTTCAGTGACATGACCCGGGGTGTGAGGGCTGGGCAGCCCTTTAGTGACATGACCCGGGGTGTGAGGGCCGGGCACCCCTTCAGCACCATGACCCGGGGTGTGAGGGCCGGGCTCCCCTTCAGTGCCATGACCCGGGGTGTAAGGCCTGGGCACCCCTTCAGTGACATAACCAAAGGTGTGAGGACCGGGCACCCGTTCAGTGCCATGAATCGGGGTGTGATGTCCGGGCACCCCTTCATCTCCATGACCCGGTATGTGAGGGCCGGGCACCCCTCCAGCACCATGGCCGGGGTGTGAGGGCCGGGCACCCTTTCAGTGACATTACCCGGGGTGTGAGGGCCGGGCACCCTTCAGTGCCATGAAATGGGGTCCGAGGCCTCGCACCCCAACAGTGAACCGGGGTGTGAGGACCGGGCACCCTTTCAATGCCATGAATGGGGTGTGAGGGCGGGCACCCCTTCAGCACCATGACCCGTGGTATGAGTGCCGGGCACCAATCAGAGCACCATGGCGGGATATGAGGGCCCGGGCCCTTTCAGTGACATGACCTGGGGTGTGACGGCCGGGCACCCCTTCAGTGACATGACCCGGGGTGTGAGGGCCAGGCACCCCTTCAGTGCCATGACCCGGGGTGTGAGGTGGGCACCCCTTCAGTGACATGACCGGGGTGAGGGCCGGGCACCCTTTCAGTGACATGACCCGGGGTGTGAGGCCAGGCACCCCTCCAACACCATGGCCCGGGGTATGAGGCCAGGCACCCCTTTAGTGCTATGACCGGTGTGATTGCCGGGCACCACTTAGGTACATGACCAGGGTGTGAGAGGCCAGGCAAACCTTCAGTGCCATGACCCGGGGTGTGGGGGGCAGGCACCACTTCAGTGACATGACCCGGGGTGTGAGGGCTGGGCAGCCCTTAGTGACATGACCCGGGGTGTGAGGGCCGGGCTCCCTTCAGTGCCATGACCCGGGGTGTAGGCCTGGGCACCCTTCAGTGACATGACCAAAGTGTGAGACCGTACCGTTCAGTGCCATGAATCGGGGTGTGATGTCGGGCACCCTTCATCTCCATGACCCGGTATGTGAGGGCAGGGCACCCTCCAGCACCATGGCCAGGGGTGTGAGGGCGGGCACCCTTTCAGTGACATAACCGGGGTGTGAAGGCCGGGCACCCCTCAGAACCATGGCCTAAGGGCCCGGGCACCCCTTCAGTGTCATGACCAGGGTGTGTCAGGGCCTGACACCCCTCAACACACATGGCCGTGGTGTGGGCCAGAGCTTGCCAGTGCCATGATTCCGGGGTGTGATGGCGGGCACCCCCTAGCTTCATGACCAGTGCTTGGGCGGGCACCTCCAGCACGGGGTGTGAGGCCCAGGCACCCTCCAGCACCATGGCCTGGGGTGTAGGGACAGGCACCCCTTCAGTGTCCAGAACTGGGTGTCAGGGCGGACACCCCTCCACCATGGCCCAGGGTGTGACGGCCGGGCACGCTGTGCCATGCCGAGGTGTGAGGGCCGGGCACCCCTTCAGTGCCTGAGCCGGGTTGTGAGCCTGGCACTAGTGCCAGGAAACAGGGGTGTGAGGGCTGGGCACCTACAGAGCTATGAACGGTGGTGAGGCCAGGCACCCTTCAGCTTCATGACCCGATGCTTGGCCCGGGCACCCTCCAACCTGGCCCGGGTGTGAGGCCAGGCACCCTCAGCACCATGGCCTGGGGTGTAGGGACGGGCACCCCTTCAGTGTCCAGAACCCGGGTGTCAGGGCGGACACCCCTCCAGCACCATGGCCCAGGGTGTGACGGCCAGGCACGCTTCAGTGCCATGACCCGGTGTGAGGGCGGGCACCCCTTCAGTGCCATGAGCCGGGTTGTGAGGGCCTGGCACGCCTTTAGTGCCAGGAAGCGGGTGTGAGGGCCGGGCACCCCTACAGGAGCTATGAACCGGGGTGTGAGGGCCGGGCACCTTTTCAGTGCCATGACCCGGGGTGTGAGGGCCGGGCACTGTTGACATGACCTGGGGTGTGAGGCCAGGCACCCTCCAGCACACACCGAGGCCAGAGGGGCCTTCAGTGCTATCACCGGGGTAGGGACGGGCTCGATTTCAGTGACATGAATCGGGGTGTGAGCGCGTGCACCCCTCCAGCACCATGACCGGGGTATGAGGGCCGGGCACCCTTCAGTGCTATCACCCGGGGAGTGAGGCCGGGCACCCTTTCAGTGACATGACCCGGTGTGAGGGCGGTACCACTAATGACATGACACTGAGTGTGGGCGGGCACCCTTTCAGTGCCATGACGGTGTGTGGTCAGTCCCTCCTAGTACCCGGGGTGTGAGGCTGGCACCCTTTCAGCTATGACCCGGGGTGTGAGGGCCGGGAACCCCTTCAGCTCCATGACCCGTGGTGTGTGGGCCGTGCATACCTTCACATGACTTTGGTGAGGCAGGCCCCTTCAGTGCCATGAGGCGGGGTGTGAGGGCGGGCAGCCCTACAGACTATGATCCGGGGTGTGAGGGCGCACCCTTCCTGTTTACGGTTGTGAGACGGGCACCCTTTCAGTGCCATGAATCGGGGGTGTGATGGCCGGGCTTCCTTCATGACCCGTGGTGTGAGGACCGGGAACCGCTTCAACCCATGACCCGGGTAGTGAGGGCCAGGCACCCCTTTAGGTCCATGACCCGGGTGTGAGCGCCGTGCACCCCATGTGACATCTTAGGGGTGTGAGTGCGGGCACTATTTCAGTGCCATGAAATGGGGTGTGATGGCGGGCAATCCAGCACCATGGCCGGTGTGAGGCGGGCTGCCGACCAGGGTGGGCCAGGCACCTTCAGTGCCATGACCGGAGTGGAGCTGGGCACCCTCCAGCACCATGACTTGGGGTTTGAGGTGGGCACCTTTAGTGCCATGACCCAGGGTGTGAGGGCCGGGCACTCATGTCATGACCAGGGTGTGTCAGGGCCTGACACCCCTCAGCACCATGGCCCGTGGTGTGAGGGCCGGGCACCCTTTCAGTGCCATGATTCGGGTGTGATGGCCGGGCACCCCTTCAGCTCCATGACCCGGTATGTTTGGGCGGGCACCCCTCCAGCACCATGGCCCGTGTGTGGGGCCCAGGCACCCCTCAGCACCATGGCCCGGGGTGTAGGGACGGGCACCCCTTCAGTGCCAAGAACCGGGGTGTGAGGCGGACACCCCTCAGCACCATGGCCCGGGGTGTGACGGCCCGGCAGCACAGGTCCATGAGAGTGGCGCTGTGACCTTCAGTGACATGCCCAGGGTGTGAGTGCCGGGCACTATTTCAGTGCCATGAAATGGGGTGTGATGGCGGGCACCATTCCAGCACCTGTGGCCGGGGTGTGAGGGCCGGACACCCCTTCAGCACCATGACCCGGAATGTGAGAGCTGGGCACCCCTCCAGCACCATGACTTGGGGTGTGAGGGCGGGCAGCCCTCTAGTGCCATGAAACGGGTGTGAGGCCGGGCACCCCAGAGCTATGACCGGGGTGTGAGGCCCTTTTCCGACTGCAGGTGTGAGGACGGGCACCCTTTCAGTGCCATGAATCGGGGTGTGATGGCCGGGCTTCCTTCAGCTCCATGACCCGTGGTGTGAGGACGGGGCATCAACCCCATGACCTGGGTAGTGAGGGCCGGGCACCCCTTTAGGTCCATGACGGGGTGTGAGCGCCGTACACCTTCAGTGACATGACCCGGGTGTGAGTGCGGGCACTATTTCAGTGCCATGTGGGGTGTGATGGCCGGGCACCAATCCAGCACCATGGCCCGGGTGGTGAGAGGCGGACACCCTTCAGCACCATGACCTGGGGTGGGGCCAGGCACCCCTTCAGTGCCATGACCCGGGGTAGGCTGGGCACCCCTCCAGCACCATGACGGGGTGTGAGGGTGGGGCACCCCTTTAGTGCCATGACCCGGGGTGTGAGGGCGGGCACTTCAGTGACATGACCGGGTTGTGAGGGCCGGGCACCCTCAGTGCCATGACCCGGACTGTGAGAGCTGGCCACCTTCAGTGACATGACCCGGGGTGTGAGGCCGGGCACCCTTCAGTGACATGACCCAGGGTGTGAGGGGGGCACCCCTCCAGCACCATGACTTGGGGTGTGAGGCCGGGCAGCCCTCTAGTGCCATGAAGCAGTGTGAGGCCGGGCACCCTAGAGCTATGAACCGGGGTGTGAGGGCAGCCACTCATTGCCATAGAGCAGGGGTGTGAGGGCCAGAACACCCCCTACAGAGCTATGAACCGGGGTGTGAGGGCACTTCCACTGACACGGGTGTGAGGACGGCTGCTTCATTATGAATGAGGTGTGATGGCCGGGCTTCCTTCAGCTCCATGACCCCGTGGGTGGCCAGGGACCAGGAACCGCTTCAACCCCATGACCTGGGTGGTGAGGGGCCAGGCACCCTTTGGGTCCATGACCGGGGTGTGAAGCGCCGTGCACCCCTTCAGTGACATGACCCGGTGTGAGTGCCGACACTATTTCAGTGCCATGAAATGAGGTGTGATGTGCAGGCATAATCCAGCACCATTTGAGTTAGCGAGGGCCAGACACCCTTCGCTTTCACGCGGCCCGGGGTGTGAGGCCGACTTATAAAGTGCCATGACCCGGGTGAGAAGCTGGGCACCCTCCAGCACCATGACTTGGGGTGTGGGGCGGGCACCTTTGGTGCCGGCCCGGGGGTGTGAGGCCGGGGCACCCTTCGGTGACATGACCCGGGTTGTGAGGGCCGGGCACCTCTCCAGTGCCATGACCCGGGTGTGAGGCTGTACCCACTGACATGACCGGTGTGAGGGGCGGACACCCTTTCAGTGACATGACCCGGGGTGTGAGGGCCAGGCACCCCTCAGCATCACTGACCCAGGGGTGTGAGGACGGGCACCCCTTCAGTACTATGACCCGGGTGTGAGGGCCAGGCACTCCTTCAGTGTCACGAATCGGGGTGTGAGGGCCCTTCAGTGCCATGAAATGGGGTGTGGTGGGCACCCCTACAGTGCTGCAGACCGGGGTGTGGGCCGGAAATACCCTTTCAATGCTATGAATCAGGGTGGGGGCCGGGCACCCCTTCAGCACCATGACCCGTGGTGTGAGTGCGGGCACCAAACGAGCACCATGGCCCGGGATGTGACGGCCAGGAACTGCCAGTGACATGACCCGGGGTGTGAGGGCCAGGCCCCACTGCTTCCAGTGCCATGATCCGGGTGTGGGGATGGGCACCCCTTCAGTGACATGACCGGGGTGTGAGGCCGGGCACCCTTTCAGTGACATGACCCAGGTGTGAGGGCCAGGCACCTCCAGCACCATGACCCGGGGTATGAGGCCGGGCACCCCTTCAGTGACCTGACCCAGGGGTGTGAGGGCCAGGCAGCCCTTGAAGTGCCATGACCCGGGGTTTGAGGCTGGGCACCTTCAGTGACATGACCCGGGGTGTGAGGGGCCAGGCACACTGCTTCAGTGACATGACCCAGGGGTGTGAGGTGCCTCAGCACCAGCCAGGGGTGTGAGGGCCAGGCACCTCCAGTGCCTGGCCAGGGTGTGAGGGGCCGGGCACTCCTTCAGTGTCACAGATCGGGTGTGGGGCCAACACCACTGGTGCCATGAAATGGGTGTGAGGGCAGGCACTAGTGCTGCGAACCGGGGTGTGAGGGCCGGAAGCACCCTGTACCATGAATCGGGGTGTGAGGGCCGGGCACCTTCAGCACCATGACCCGCGGAGTGTGAGTGCCGGGCGCAATCAGGCACCATGGCCCGGGATGTGAGGGGCCGGACACCTTTCAGTATTGACATGACCTGGGGTGTGACGGCCGTTTCAGTGACGCGGCCCGGGGTGTGAGGGCCAGAGCACCCCTTCAGTGCCTGCCATGACCCGGGGTGTGAGGATGGGCACCCCTTCAGTGACATGACCCGGGTGTGAGGGCCGGGCACCACTCAGTGACATGACCCGGGCGTGAGGGCCGGGCACCCCTCGGCACCATGACCGGGGTATGGGGTCAGGCACCCCTTCAGTGACGCGGCCGGGGGTGTGAGGCAGGCACCCTTTCAGTGACATGACCTGGGGTGTGTGAAGGCCCCGGAGCACCCCTCAGCACCATGACCGGGTATGAGGGCCGGGCACCCCTTTAGTGCTATGACCGGGGTGTGATTGCCGAACACCACTTTAGGTACATATTCTGGGGTGTGAGGGGCCAGGCAAATCTTCAGTGCCATGACCCGGGGTGTGAGGGCCGGAGCACCACTTCAGTGACATGACCCGGGGTGTGAGGGCTGGGCTCAACCCTTTAGTGACATGACCCGGGGTGTGAGGGCCGGGCACCTTCAGCACACCATGACCCGGGGGGGTGTGAGGGCCGGGCTCCCCCTTGGTGCCATGACCCGGGGTGTAAGGCCTGGGCACCTTGTTTTCAAGGGTGTGAGGACCGGGCCTTTTCCCGTTCAGTGCCATGAATTGGGTGTGATGTCCGGACACCCCTTCATCTGAACCCGGTATGGGGCCAGGCACCCCTCCAGCACCATGGCCCCGGGGTGTGAGGGCCGGGCACACCAGTGGCATTACCCGGGGTGTGAGGGCCGGGCACCCCCTCAGCACCATGGCCTAAGGAGGGCCGGGCACCCCTTCAGTGTCATGACCAGGGTGTGTCAGGGCCTGACACCCCTACAGCACCATGGCCCGTGGTGTGAGGCCGGGCACCACTTTCAGTGCCATGATTCGGGGTGTGATGGCGGGCACCCCTTCAGCTCCCATGACCCGGTATGTTTGGGCCGGGCACCCTCGAACACCATGGCCTGGGGTGTGAGGCCCGAACCCTCCAGCACCTGTGGCCCGGGGTGTAAGGGACTGGGCACACCAGTGCCAGAGACAGGGTGTGAGGCAGGACACCTCAGCACCATGGCCGGGTGTGACGGCCGGGCACCTGGGTCCATGACCCGTGGTGTGAGCGCCGTGCACCCCTTCAGTGACATGACCCGGGGTGTGAGTGCCGGGCACTATTTCAGTGCCATGAAATGGGGTGTGATGGCCGGGCACCACTCCAGCACCATGGCCCGGGGTGTGAGGGCCGGACACCCCTTCAGCACCATGACCCGGAGTGTGAGGGCCAGGCACCCCTTCAGTGCCATGACCTGGAGTGCGAGAGCTGGGCACCCCTCCAGCACCATGACTTGGGGTGTGAGGGCCGGGCACCCCTTTAGTGCCATGACCCGGGGTGTGAGGGCCGGGCACCCCTTCAGTGACATGACCCGTGGTGTAAGGGCCGGACACCCCTCCAGTGCCATGACCCGGAGTGTGAGAGCTGGCCACCCCTTCAGTGACATGACCCGGGGTGTGAGGGCCGGGCACCCTTTCAGTGACATGACGCGGGGTGTGAGGGCCGGGCACCCCTCCAGCACCATGACCCGGGGTGTGAGGGCCGGGCACCCCTTCAGTACTATGACCCGGGGTGTGAGGGCTGGCACTCCTTCAGTGTCAATGAATCGGGGTGTGTGAGGGCTGGCACCCTTTTTCCGTGCTAAGGAATGGGGTGTGAGGGCCGGGCACCTCACAGTGCTGCAAAACTGCGGTGTGAGGCTGGCAATCTTTCAATGCCATCAATCAGGGTGGAGGGCCGGGCACCCCTTCAGCACCATGACCTGTGGTGTGAGTGCTGGGCACCACCGAGCACCATGGCCCGGGATGTGACGGCTGGGCACCCCTTGCGACATGACCTGGTGTGAGGGCCAGCAACCCCTTCAGTGCCATGACCCTGGGTGTGAGGGATGGGCACCCCTTCAGTGACATGACCCGGGGTGTGAGGGCCGGGCACCCTTTCAGTGACATGACCCGGGGTGTGAGGGCCGGTCACCCCTCCAGCACCATGACCTGGGGTATGAGGGCCGAGCACCCATTCAGTGACATGACCCCGGGTGTGAGGGCCGGGCACCCCTCCATCACCATGACCCGGGGTATGAGGGCCGGGCACCCCTTTAGTGCTATGACCCGGGGTGTGATTGCCGGGCACCACTTTAGGTACATGACCAGGGGTGTGAGGGCCGGGCAAACCTTCAGTGCCATGACCCGGGGTGTAAGGGCCGGGCACCACTTCAGTGCCATGACCCGGGGTGTGAAGGCCGGGCACCACTTCAGTGACATGACCCGGGGTGTGAGGGCCGGGCAGCCCTTTAGTGCCATGACCCGGGGTGTGAGGGCTGGGCACCCCTTCAGTGACATGACCAAAGGTGTGAGGACCGGGCACCCGTTCAGTGCCATGAATCGGGGTGTGATGTCCGGGCACCCCTTCATCTCCATGACCAGGTATGTGAGGGCCGGGCACCCCTCCAGCACCATGGCCCGGGTTGTGAGGGCCGGGCACCCTTTCAGTGACATTACCCGGGGTGTGAGGGCCGGGCACCCCTCCAGCACCATGGCCTAAGGAGGGCCGGGCACCCCTTCAGTGTCATGACCAGGGTGTGTCACGGCCTGACACCCCTCCAGCACCATGGCCCGTGGTGTGAGGGCCGGGCACCCTCTCAGTGCCATGATTCGGGGTGTGATGGCCGGGCACCCCTTCAGCTCCATGACCCGGTATGTTTGGGCGGGGCAACCCTCCAGCACCATGACCCGGGGTTTGAGGCCCGGGCACCCCTCCAGCACCATGGCCCGGGGTGTAAGGGACGGGCACCCCTTCAGTGTCAAGAACCGGAGTGTCAGGGCCGGACACCCCTCCAGCACCATGGCCCGGGGTGTGACGGCCGGGCACCGCATCAGCGCCATGACCCGAGGTGTGAGGGCCGGGCACCCCTTCAGTGCCATGAGCCGGGGTGTGAGGGCCGGGCACGCCTTTAGTTCCATGAAACGGGGTGTGAGGGGCCGGGCACCCCTACAGAGCTATGAACCGGGGTGTGAGGGCCGAGCACCCCTTCACATGACACGGGGTGTGAGGGCCGGGCACCTTTTCAGTGCCATGACCTGGGGTGTGAGGGCCGGGCTCGATTTCACTGCCATGAATCGGGGTGTGAGCGCCGGGCACCCCTCCCAGCACCATGACCTGGGTATGAGGGCCGGCACTCTTCAGTGCTATCACCCGGGGAGTGAGGGCCGGGCACCCTTTCAGTGACATTACCCGGGGTGTGAGGGCCGGGCACCACTTCAATGACATGACACTGAGTGTGTGGGCCGGGCACCCTTTCAGTGCCATGACCCGGTGTGTGAGGGCTGGTCACTCCTTCAGTTCCATGACCCGGGTTGTGAGGGCCAGGAACCCCTTCAGCTCCATGACCCACGTGGTGTGAAGACGTACATACCTTCAGTGCCATGGCCAGGGGTGTGACAGGCAGGCCTGCATCAGTGCATGACCAGGGTGTGAGGCCGGGCACCTTCAGTGACATGACCCGAGGCCTTCAGGGCAGGGACCCCCTTCCAGTGCCATGAGCCGGGTGTGAGGGCCAGGCTTGCCCTCTAGTGCCATGAAACAGGGGTGTGGGCCGGGGCACCCCTACAGGAGCTGAACCCATTGTGAGAGCCACTTGCACCCCTTCACATGACACAGATTGTGAGGGGCGGGCACCCTTTACAGGTGCCATGAATCGGGGTGTGATGGCCGGGCAGCCCTTCAGCTCCATGAATCCAGGGGTGTCAGGGCCAGAGCACCTTCAGCACCTGGCCAGGGGTGTGTGGGCCAGGCTCAGTTCAGTGCCATGAATCAGGGTGTGAGGGCCAGAGCACCACTTTAGGTACATGACCCGGGGGAGTGAGGTACCGGCAAACCTTCAGTGCCATGGCCACGGGTGTGAGGCACCCTCAACACCATGACCGCGGGAATGAGGAATGGCTTGCCCGCAGTGCTATGACCGGGGTGTGGTGCCGTTCAATTTCACTGACATGACCGAGGTGTGAGGGCGAACTCATCCTTCAATGACATGACCCGGTGTGTGGGCCAGGCACCCTTTCAGTGCTATGACCCAGGGTGTGAGGGCAGTCATTTCCTTACAGTGCATGACCCGGGGTATGAGGGCCGGGCACCCCTTCAGTCCCATGACCCGGGTGTGGGGCCGGAGCCTCGTTGGAGTCTATGACCCAGGGTGTGAGGGCCGGGCACTCGTTTTGGGTCTATGACCACGGGTGTGAGGCGGGGAACACCTTCAGTGCCGCCAGCCGGGGTGCGACAGCCGGGCACGCTTCAGTGCCATGACCCGGTGGGCGAGCACCCCGCCAGTGACATGGCAGAGGTGGCGGGGCCGACCTTTCCAGTGCCATAACCTGGGGAAATTGAGGCCGGGCTCGATTCCAGTGCCGCCAGATCGGTGTGAGGGCGGGCACCCTCCAGCACCATGACCCCGGGGTATAGGGGCGTGCATACCTTGGTGTGAGGGCCTGGAACCCCTTCAGCCCCATGACCCGTGGTGTGAGGGCCGTGCATACCTTCAGTGCCTTGGCCAGGGGTGTGACGGCCGGGCACCGCTTCAGTGCCATAACCCGGGGTGTGAGGGCCGGGCACCACTTCAGTGACATGACCCGAGGTGTCAGGGCAGGGCCCCCCTTCAGTGCCATGAGCCGGGGTGTGAGGGCCGGGCACCCCTCTAGTGCCATGAAAAGGGGTGTTAGGGCCGGGGACCCCTACAGAGCTATGAACCGGGGTGTGAGGGCCGCGCACCCCTTCACATGACACGGGTGTGAGGGCCGGGCACCCTTTCAGTGCCATAAATCGGGGTGTGATGCCCGGGCAGCCCTTCAGGTCCATGACCCGTGGTGTGAGGACCGGGAACCGCTTCAACCCTATGACCCGGGTAGTGAGGGCCGGGCACCCCTTTAGGTCCATGACCCGGGGGTGTGAGGGCCGTGCACCCCTTTAGTGACATGACCCGGGGTGTGAGTGCCGGGCACTATTTCAGTGCCATGAAATGGGGTGTGAAGGCCGGGCAACCCTACAGTGCTGTGAACCGGGGTGTGAGGGCCGGGCACCCTTTCACATGACCCAGGTTGTGAGGGCCGCGCACCCCTTCAGTGCCATGAATCGGGGTGTGAGGGCCGGGCACCCCTTCAGCACCATGACCCGACCATGGCCCCAGGTGTGACGGCCGGGCACCCGCTTCAGTGCATGACCCCGCGGGGTGTGAGGGCCAGGGCCCTTCCGTGCCATGAGTCAGCGTGAGGGCCGGGCACCCTTTTCAGTGCCATGAATCGGTGTGAGGGCCGGGCACCCCTTCAACCCCATGACCCGAGGTGTGAGGTCGGCCACCCTTAGGTCTGTAACCAGGTCTGTGAGGGCCGGGCATACCTTCAGTGCCATGGCCAGGGGAGTGTGACGGACCAGGCACCGCTGAATGCACGCGGCCAGGGTGAGGGCCGGGCACCGCTAGTGACATGACCGGGGCGTCAGGACCGGGCACCCCTTCAGTGCCGATGGCCGGGATGTGAGGGCCGGCACCCCTTCAGTGCTATGACCCGGGGTGTGAGGGGGCTGGGCACATTTTTCTCTGACGCATGACCCGGGGTGTGGGGCAGGCACCCCTTCAATGACATGGCCCAGGGTGTGTGGGCCGGGCACCCCGCTTTCAGTGCTATGACCCGGGGTGTGAGGGCCGGTCCCTCCTTCAGTGCACTGACCCGGTGTGAGGCCAGGCACTCGTTTGGAGTCTATGACCAGGGGTGTGAGGCCAGGCACTTGTATTGGTCTATGACCACGGAGTGTGAGCCGGGCACACTGGTGCCATGTCCAGGGTGTGACGGCCGGGCACCTGCCGAGTGCCATGACACACGGGGGGTGTGAGGCCGAGCACCACTGGTGACAGGAAACGAGGTGTGAGGGCCGGGCACCCTACAGAGCTATGAGCCGGGTGTAGGGCCGTGAACCCCGCCCCGCATGACCTGCAGGGTGTGAGGAGCTAACCTTTTCAGGTGCCATGACCCAGGGTGTGAGGCGGGCACCCTTTCAGTGCCATGAATCAGGGGTGTGATGTCAGGCACCCCTTCTACTTCATGACCCAGTATGTGAGGCCGGGCACCCCTCAACACCATAGCCCAGGGTGTGAGGACCCGGGCACCCCTTCAGCACCATGGCCCGGGTTGTGTGACCAGGCACATCTGGAAGTGCCATGACCCGGGGTGTGAATGGTGCCCCTTCCAGTGCCATGAGTCAGGGGTGTGAGGGCCGGGCACCCTTTCAGTGCCATGAATCAGGGTGTTGGGCCGGGCACCACTTTAAGTTACAGGGGCAGGGTGTGGCGCCCGGAGCAAACCTTCAGTGCCGCTGGCCCACAGGTGTGAGGCCAGTAACTCCTTCAGTGCCATGACCAGGGGTGAGGCCCAGGCACCCCTTCAGTCCTGACCCGGGTGTGAGGGCCGGGCACTCGTTGGAGTCTATGACCAGGGGTGTGAGGGCCAGGCACTTTGTTTTTTGGTCTATGACCACGGGTGTGAGCCAGGCACACCTTCAGTGCCATGGCCAGGGTGTGACGGCCGGGCACCTTTAGTGCCATGACCCGGGGTGTGAGGGCCTAGCACCTTGGTGACATGAAACAGGTGTGAGGGCCGGGCACCCCTACACAGCTATAAAAGCGGGGTGTGAGGCCGTGAACCCCTTTCACGACACGGGGTGTGAGGACTGGCACCTTTTCCAGTACCATGACCCAGGGTGTGAGGGGCACCCTTTCAGTGCACCATGAATCAGGGAGTGTGATGTCCGGGCACCTTCTGCTCCATGACCCCGGTATGTGAGGGCGGGCACAACTCCCAGCACCATAGCCCAGGGTGTGAGGACCCGGGCACCCCTTCAGTGCCATGAGTCGGGGTGTGAGACCGGGCACCCTTTGATGCCATGAATCGGGGTGTAGGGCGGGCACCACTTTGGAGTACATGACCCGGGGTGTGAGGGGCCAGACGACCTTCGTGCAGGTGTGAGGAGCCAGGTACCTGCTAGTGCCATGGGAAATGGGTTGTGAGGGCCAGGCACCCCTACAGAGCTATGAACCGGGGTGTGAGGGCTGGGCACCTTCACATGACCCAAGGGTGTGAGGGCCGGGCACCTTTTTCAGAATGCCATGACCTGGGGTGTGAGGCCGGGCTCGATTTGGCGAGATGCCTTGAATCCAGGGGTGTGAGGGCCAGGCCTCAGCACCATGACCCAGGGGTATAGGGCCGGGGCACCCCTTCAGTGCCTGGGAGTGAGGACCGGGCACCCTTTCAGTGACAGGACCCGGGGGTGTGAGCCGGGCACCACTTCAATGACATGACACTGGGTGTGTGGGCCGGGCACCCTTTCAGTGCCATGACCCGGGGTGTGAGGCCGGTCCTCCTTCAGTGCCATGACCAGTGCTGAGGGCTGAAACCCCTTCAGCTATGAGCCGGGGTGTGAGGCCGGGAACCCCTTCAGCCTCATGACCCCGTGATGCTTAGGGGCCGTTGCATACCTTCAGTGCCATGGCCAGGGGTGTGGCGGCCAGGCACCTGTTTCAGTGCCATGACCCGGGGTGTGAGGCCAGGCACCCCTTCAGTGACATGACCCGGGGTATGGGGCAGGGGCCCCCTTTAGTGCCATGAGCCGGGGTGTGAGGCCGGGCACCCTCTAGTGCCATGAAAAGGGTGTTGGGTGAGGGACCCCTAAGAGCAATGAACCGGGTGTGAGCCGCGCACTCCTTCACATGACACAGGTGTGAGGCCGGGCACCCTTTCAGTGCCATGAATCGAGGGTGTGTGTCGGGCACCTTCTGCTCCTGACCCGGTATGTGAGGCCGGCACAACTCCAGCCCATACGGGTGTGAGGACGGGCACCTGTGCCATGAGTGGGGTGTGAGGCCGGGCACCCTTTCAGTGCCATGAATCAGGTGTAGGGCCGGGCACCACTTTGGGTACATGACCCGGGGTGTGAGGCCGGGCAAACCTTCAGTGCCATGGCCACGGGTGTGAGCCGGGCAGCCCTTCAGCTCCATGACCTGTGATGTGAGGACCGGGACACTTCAACCCCATGACCCGGGTAGTGAGGGCCGGGCACCCCTTTAGGTCCATGACCCGGGTGTGAGCGTGCAACCTTAGTGACATGACCGGGGTGTGAGTGCGGGCACTATTTCAGTGCCATGAAATGGGGTGTGAGCGGGCAACCCTACAGTGCTGTGAACCGGGGTGTGAGGGCCGGGCACCCTTTCACATGACCCGGGTGTGAGGGCCGCGCACCCTTAAGTGCCATGAATCGGGGTGTGAGGGCCGGGCACCCCTTTCTGACCCGGGGTTTGAGGCCGGGCTCGATTTCAGTGCCATGAATCGAGGTGAGAGGCAGGCACCCCTCCAGCACCATGACCTGGGGTATGAGGGCCGAGCACATTTTCACTGGCATGACCGGGGTGTGAGGACGGGCACCCCTTATGTGCATGACCGGGGGTGTGGGCCGGGCGACCTTTCAGTGCTATGACCCGGGGTCTGAGGGCCGGTCAGTCCTTCAGTGCCATGACCCGGGGTGTGAGGCCGGCACCCCTTCAGTGACATGACCGGGGCGTCAGTGCCAGGCACCCCTTAGTGTCATTAGCCGGGGTGTGAGGCCGGGCACCTAGTGCCATGAAGCAGGGGTGAAGGGCGAGCACCCCTTCAGTGACATGACCCGGGTGTCAGGGCAGGGCCCCCTTTAGTGCCATGAGCGGTGTGAGGGCCTCCTTCACATGTTGCAGGTGTGAGGACAGGCACCTTTCAGTGCCATGAATCAGGGGTTTATGGCCAGGCAGCCCTTGAGCTCCATGACCCGTGGTGTGAGGACCGGAACCCTTCAAGCATGACCGGGGTGAGGGCGGGCACCTTGGGTCCATGACCCGGGGTGTGCGGGCGTGCACCTTCAGTGACATGAACCGGGGTGTGAGGGCCGGGGACCCTTCACATGACCGGGGTGTGAGGGCTGGCACCCCTTCAGTGCCATGAATGCGGGCGTGAGGGCGGGCACCCCTTCAGCACCATGACCCGGGGTTTGAGGGCCTGGCTCGATTTCAGTGCCATGAATCGGGGTGTGATGTCCAGGCACCCTTCTGCTCCATGACCCGGTATGGCCTGGCACCCTTCCAGCACCATAGCCCAGGGGTGTGAGGACCGGGCACCTCCAGCACCATGGGCCGGGGTGTGACAGCCAGGCACGCTTCAGTGCCATGACCCGGGGTGTGAGGGCAGGAACCCCTTCATGACCCGGGGTGAGGGGCCGAGCACCCCAGTGACATGAAGGCTGATGTGAGGGTGACCTCCTACAGAGCTATGAACCGGGGTGTGAGGGCCGTGCCTTCACATGACCTTGGGGTGTGGGGCCTGGCACCTTTCAGTGCCATGACCCAGGGTGTGAGGCCAGGCACCTTTCCAGTGCCATGAATCGGGGTGTGATAAGGCCAGGCACCCCATACAGTGCTAATGAACCGGGTGTGAGGCCAGGTGCCCCTTCACATGACCAGGGTTGTGAGCAGGCACCCCTTCACATGACCCGGGGTGTGAGGCCGGGCACCTTCAGCACCGCATGACTCCGGGGTGGGGCCGAGCACCCCATCAGTGCCATGAACCGGGGAGTGAGGCCGGGCTCCCCTTCAGTGCCATGACCCGGGGGTGTGGGCCCAGGCACACTTTCAGTGAAATGACCAGGGGTGTGAGGGACGGGCACCCCTTCCTTTCGGCTCAGGGGTGTAGGCGCCGGGCACTGCCCCATCAGTGCCATGAACGGTGTGAGGGCCAGGCACCCCTTCCAGTGTGACATGACCCGGGGTGTGAGGGCGGGCACCTTCCACATAACCCGGGGGTGTGAGGGCGGGCGCCCCTTCCAGCACCCAGAGCAGGGGTGTAGGTGCCAGGCACCCAAACCGT
Organism: Homarus americanus; assembly: GCF_018991925.1. Taxonomy (NCBI): domain Eukaryota; kingdom Metazoa; phylum Arthropoda; class Malacostraca; order Decapoda; family Nephropidae; genus Homarus; species Homarus americanus. Next base: position 41,631 of record NW_024732143.1, read on the forward strand.
GGTTTGAACAGGGTGTGAGGCCAGGCACCCTTCACATGACCGGGTGTCAGGGCCGGGCTTATCATAACCCGATGAGTGTGGGGCGGGCACCTTAGGATTCCCTGACCCGGGGTGTGAGGGCCGGGCACCCCCTCAACACCATGGCCCAGGGTGTGAGGGCCGGACACCAATTCAGTGAAATGACTCAGGGGTCATGACGGCGGGCTCCCCCTTCAGTATTGATGACCTGGGGTGTGAGGGCTGGGCATCCTTTCCAGTGACATGACCAGGGTGTGAGGCTGGGCACCCCTTTCAGTGAAGCATGTCCCAGGGGTGTGAGGGCTGGGCACACTTTCAGTGCCATGAGCAAGTGTGAAGGCCAGGCACCTACAGTGCCATGAATCAGGGTGTGAGGCCCGGCACCCATTCAGCACCATGACCCAGGGTGTTGGGGCTTGGCTCATTCAGTGCCATGAATCAGGTGTGAGGCCAGGCACCCCTTCAGTGACTATGACCCGGGTGTGAGGAGCCAGGCACCTCAACATGCCCCAGGGGTGTGAGGGCCAGGCACCCCTTCAGTGCCATGAACCTGGGTGTGAGGGCGTTCACTCCTTCAGTGACATGACCCAGGGGTGTGAGGGCCGGGCACCTTTAGTGACATGACCCAGGGCCGCTCCTGTATCGTTGGCATCACGCCCAATCTTGTACACTTATTGAATATACCTACTGTCGTGCCCTGGAGTCCAAGAACCTTGTCCTGATTACACCACACCACAGGTGTGAGGCCGGGCACTCCTTCACATGACCCAAAAACAGCACCGGCACTCCTTCTAAATAACCTGGTGGGAGGCAACCCTTCAGTGCCTTGACCTAGGGGTGAGGCCGGATACCAATTCAGTGAAGACTCTGGGTGACGGCCGGGCTCCTTCAGTGACATGAGACCTGGTGTGAGGGCCAGGCACCCCAGCACCATGACCAGGGTGTGAGGGCCGCGACCCCTTCAGTGTCATGAACGGGGTGAGAGGGCCGGCACCTTTCAGTGCCATGAAACAGGGTGTGAGGGCGGCACCCCTTCACATGACGTGGGGGCCTGCCTGATTTCAGTGCCATGAATCGGTTAAAAAATAACCCCATCAGCCCCATGACCTCGGGGTGTGAAGACCTGGCACCCTCCAGCACCATGGCCTGGGTGTGAGGGCTTGCTCATTCAGTGACATGACCCGGGTGGAAGGCCGGGCACCCTTCAGTGCCATGAACCGGGTGTGAGGGCTGGCCTTCAGTGACAATGACCCGGGGTGTCAGGGCCGGGCACCTTTCAGTGACATCAACCGGGGTGTGAGGGCCGGCACCTTTCAGTGTCATGAACCAGGGTGTGAGGCCGGGCACCCCATGCCATGAAACGGGTGTGAGGACGGCACCAGTGCTGTGAACCAGGGTGGATGGCTGCACCTTCACATGACCTGGGTGTGAGGGCCGGGCACCCCTTCACATGACCTGGGGTGTGAGGGCCGGGCACCCTTCAGCACAATGACTTGGGTGTGGAGGCCGGGCACCCCATCAGTGCTATGAACCGGGAGAGGCCGGGCACCCCTTCCATGACCTGGGGTGTAATGGCCGTGCAACCCTTCAGTGCCCTGACCTGGGTGTGAGGGCCGGCACCCCTCCAGCACCATGGCCCGTGGTGTGAGGGCCGGACACCAACTAATGACATGAACTGGGGTGAAGGCCGGGCACCCTTACAGTGTTATGAACCGGGTGAGGGCCAGGCACCCCTTTCCATGACCTGGGTGTAATGGCTGGCAACCCTTTAGTGCCCTGACCCGGGGGGAAGGCCGGGTACCCTTCCAGCACCATGGCGGGTGTGAGGGCCAGGCCCTTCAGTGCCATGAACGGGTGTGAGTGCAGGGCACCTACAGTGTTATGAACCCGGGTGTGAGGGGCCGGGCACCCCTTCCCATGACCTGGGGTGTATGGCCGGGCAAACCCTTTAGTGCCCTGACCCGGGTGTGATGGCCGGGCACCCTTTTAGTGCCATGAAACGGGGTGGAACCGGCACCCCTACAGTGCTGTGAACTGGGGTTTGAGGGCCGCACCCCTTCACATGACCCGGGGTGTGAGGGCCGTGCACCCCTCCAGCACCATGAAACGGGGTGAGGGCCGGGCACCCCTTCAGTGCCATGAAGGGGTGTGAGGGGCTGGCACCCTTTAGGTCCATGACCCGGGTGTGAGGGCCGTACCCCATTGACATGACCAGGGGTGTGAGGGCTGGGATCCTTCCTGCACCATGACCCGGAGTGGAGGGCCGGGCACCCCTTCCCATGACCCGGGGTGTAATGGCTGGCAACCCCTTCAGTGCCCTGACCTGGTGTGTGAGGCCGGGTACCCTTCAGCACCATGGCCCAGGGTGTGAGGGCCGGACACCATTCAGTGACATGAACCGGGGTGTGAGGGCTGGGCACCCTTTAGTGCCATGAAACAGGGTGTGTGAGGGCCGGGCACCCATACAGTGCTGCGAACCGGGGGTGTGAGGGCCGGGCACCTTCACATGACCCGTGTGAGGGCCTGGCCTGATTTCAGTGCCATGAATCGGCGGAGGCCGGGCACCCCTTCAGCACCATAGTCCCGGGGTGTTGGGGCTTGGCTCGATTTCAGTGCCATGAATCGGGGTGTGAGGGCCTGGCTCGATTTCAGTGCCATGAATCGGGTGTGGGGCGGGTACCCCATCACACCATGACCCAGGAAGGCTGCACCCCTCAAGCACCATGTCCCGGGTGTGAGGGCCGGACACCCATTCAGTGACATGACCGGGGTGTGACGTCCGGCACCCCTTCAGTGACATGACCTGGGAGGCCGGGCACCCCTCCAGCACCATGCCCCGGTGAGGGCCGGCACCCCTTCAGTGCTATGAACCTGGGTGTGAGGCCGGTCACTCCTTCAGTGACATACCCGGGGTGTCAGGCTGGGCACCCTTCGTGACATGAAACGGTGTGAATGCCAGCACCCCTACAGTGTTGTGAACTGGGTTGTGAGGGCCGGGCACCTTCACATGACCCGGGGTGTGAGGCCGGGCACTCCTTCACATGACCTGGGGTGTGAGGGCTCGGGCACCCCTTCAGCACCATGACGCGGTGTGTGAGGGGCCAGGCACCCCATCAGTGCCATGAACTGGGGAGTGAGGGCCGGGCCCCCTTCAGTGCCATGACCAGGGGTGTGAGGCGCACCCCTTCAGTGCCATGAAACGGGGTGGGAGTGCAGGTACCCTCCAGTGTTATGAAACGGGTGTGAGGGCCGGCACCCCAGCATGACACGGGTGTAATGGCCGGGCACTCCTTCAGTGCCCTGACCCGGGTGTGAGGGTCGTACCCTTATTGACATGACCCGGGGTGTGAGGCCAGGCACCCTTCAGTGACATGACCCGGGTGGTGCAGGGGCCCCCTGCAGCACCATGACCTGAGTGTGGCGGCACCCTTCAGTGCCATGAACAGGGGTGGAGGGCCGGGCACCCTCAGTGCCATGAACTGGGTGAGGGCCGCGCACCCTTTCAGTGCCATGAAACGGGGTGTGACGGCGGGCACCCCTATAGTGCTGTGAACCTGGGTGTGAGGGCCGGGCACCCCTTCACATGACCCGGGTGTGGCGGCCGGCACCCCTTCAGCACCATGCCCTGGGGTGAGGGCCGGGCACACCTTCAGTGCCATGAACCTGAGTGAGGCCGGTCACTGCTTCAGTGACATGACCCAGGGTGTCAGGGCAACCCCTTTAGTGACATGACCCGGGTGCATTGGGCACCGCCTAGCACCATGACCCGGAGGTGGAGGGCCGGGCACCCCTCCAGCACCATGGCCTGGGTGTTAGGGCCAGACACCCATTCAGTGACATGACCTGGGTGTGACGGTCGGCACCCTTCAGTGACATGACCTGGGGTGTGAGAGCTGCACCCCTTCAGCACCATGCCCTGGTGGAGGGCCAGGCACCCCTCCAGCACCATGCCCTGGGTGTGAGGGCGGGTAACCTTTAGTGCCGTGAACCTGGTGTGAGGGCCGGTCACCATGACCTGGAGTGTGAGGGCCGGGCACCTTCAGTGCCATGAACAGGGGTGTGAGGGCTGGCACCCCTCAGTGCCATGAACTGGGTGTGAGGGCTGGGCACCCTTTCAGTGCCATGAAACGGGGTGGAGGCCGGGCACCCTGCATTTGTGAACTGGGTGTGAGGGACCCTTTCACATGACCTGAGTGTGAGGGGCTGGGCACCCCTTCATTGCCATGAACAGTGTGAGGGCCGGCACCCTTCAGTGCCATGAACTGGGTGTGTGAGGGCTGGGCACCCTTTCAGTGCCATGAAATCGCGTGAAGGCACCCCTGCATTTTCTGTGAACCGGGGTGTGAGGGGCTGGTCACCCTTCACATGACCCGGGGTGTGAGGGCCGAACCTCTCACATGACCTGGGTGGAAGGGCACCCCTTCGGCTGATGACCCGGGGAGGGCTGGCACCCCTTCACATGACCCGGGGTGTGAGGCTGGCACCCCTTCACATGACTCGGGTATGAGGGCCGGGCACCCTTCAGCACCATGACTCGGGCGTGAGGGCCGGGCACCCCATCAGTGACATGAACCGGGGTGAGAGGGCCGGGCACCCTTAAGTGCCATGAAACGGGTGTGAGTGCCGGGCACCCATACAGTGCTTTGAACGTAGGGTGAGGCCAGGCACCCCTTCACATGACCTGGGTGTCAGGGTCGGGCACCCCTCCAGCCCCATGACCCTGGGTGTGAGGGCTGGCACCCTTTCAGTGCCAAGGAAACAGGGTGTGATACGGGCACCCGCTCATGACGCGCGTGGGTCGGGCACCCCAGCACCATGACCCGGTGTGTTGGGGCTTGGGCCGATTTCAGTGCCATGAATCGGGTGTGAGGGTCTGCCTGATTTCGGTGCCATAAATCGGGGTGTAAAGTCCCGGCACCCATCAGCACCATGACCTGGGGTGTGTGAGGGCCGGGTACCTTCCAGCACCATGGTCTGGGTGTGAGGGCCGGACACCCATTCAGTGACAAGACCCGGCTGTGACGAACGTGGCAGAACTTCAGTGACATGGGCAACCCCGGGGTGTGAGGGCCGGGCACCCTCCAGCACCATGCCCCTCGGGTGTGAGGGGTCGGGCACCCCTTCAATGCCATGAACCTGGGTGTGAGGCCGGGAACCTTTCTTAGTGCATTGAAACGGGCGTATGGCCGGGCACTTCACACTGTTGTGAACCGGGTGTGAGAGCTGGCTCTTCACATGACCTGGGGTGTGGTGGCTGGCATCCCTTCAGCACCATAACTCGGGGTGTGGGGAGGGGCGGCACCCCATCAGTGCCCTTGAACTGGTTTGTGAGGGCCGGGGCACCCCTATCGAGGGGTGGGCACCCCATCAGTGCCCCTGAACCGGTTTTGTAAGGGCCGGAGCACCCCATCAGTGACATGACCCGTGGTGTGAGGGCCAGGGACCTCAGCACCATCACCGGAGTGTGAGGGCCGGGCACCCCTTCAGTGCCATGAACAGTGGTGTGAGGGCTTGGCATCCCTTCAGTGCCAAGAACCGGGATCTGAGGGCCGGGCACCGTTTCAGTGTCATGAAACGGGGTTTGAAGGCCGGGCACCCCTACAGTGCTGTGAACCGGGGTGTGAGGGCCGGGCACCCCTTCACATGACCCGGGGTGTGAGGGCCGGGCACCCCTTCAGCACCATGACTCGGGGTGTGAGGGCCAGGCACCCCTTTAGCACCATGACTCGGGGTGTGAGGGCTTAGTGCATGAACCGGGGTGTGAGGGCCGGGCACCCCATCAGTGCCATGATCCGGGGTGTGAGGGCCGGGCTCCCCTTCAGTGCTATGGACCGGGGCGTGAGGGCCGGGCACCCTTTCAGTGCCATGAAACGGGGTGTGAAGGCCGGGCACCCCTACAGTGATGTCAACCTGGGGTGTGGACTCCGGGCACCCCTTCACATGACCCGGGGTGTGAGGGCCGGGCCCACCTTCACATGACCCAGGGGTGTGAGGGCCGGGCACCTCTTCAGCACCATGACTCGGGGTGTGAGGGGCGTGCACCCCATCAGTGCCCTGACCCGGTTTAGGAGGGCCGGGCACCCCATCAGTGCCATGACCCGGGGTGTGAGGGCCCTGCACCCCTTTAGTGACATGACCCAGGGAGTGAGGGCCGGTCACCCCTTTAGTGACATGACCCGGGGTGTGAGGGCCGGGGATTTTCCAGCACCATGACCCGGAGTGTGAGGGCCGGGTCCCCCTTCAGTACCATGAACAGTGGTGTGAGGGCCGGGCACCCCTTCAGTGCCATGAACAGGGATGTGAGGGCTGGGCACCAGTACCATGAAGCGTGGTGTGAAGGCCGGCACCCCTACAGAGCTGTGAACCGGGGTGTGAGGGCCGGGTTCCCCTTCACATGACCCGGGGTGTGAGGGCCGGGCTCCTGTTCACATGACCCGGAGTGTGAGGGCCGGGCACCCCTTCAGCACCATGACTCGGGGTGTTAGGGCCGGGCACCCCTTCACATGACCCGGGGTGTCAGGGTCGGGCACCCCTCCAGCACCATGACCCGGTGTGTGAAGGCCGGGCACCCCATCAGTGCCATGAACCGGGGTGTGAGGGTCGGGCACCCCTTAAATTCCATGAAACGGGTTGTGAGGGCAGGGCACCCCTACAGTGTTATGATCCGGGGTGTGAGGGCCGGGCACCCCTTCACATGACACGGGGTGTAAGGGCCGGGCATTCCTTCAGTGCCCTGACCCGGGGTGTGAGGGCCGGGCACCCTTTCAGTGCCATGAATCGGGGTGTGAGGGAAGGGCACCCCTTCAGCACAATGACCCGGGCTGTGAGGGCGGGGCACCCCTCCAGCACCATAGCCCGAGGTGTGAGGGCCGGACACCAATTCAGTGACATGACCCGGGGTGTGACGGCCGGTCTCCCCTTCAGTGAAATGACCCGGGGTGTGAGGGCTGGGCACCCCTTCAGTGACATGACCCGGGGTGTGATGGCCGGGCACCCTTTCAGTGACATGTCCCGAGGTGTGAGGGCCGGGTACCCCTCCAGAACCATGACCCGGAGTGTGAGGGCCGGGCACCCCTTCAGTACCATGAATAGGGGTGTGAAGGCCGGGCACCCCTTCAGTGTCCTGAACCGGGGTGTGATGGCCAGGCACACTTTCAGTGCCATGAAACAGGGTGAGAGAGCCGGGCACCCCTACAGTACTGCGAAACGGGGTGTGAGGGCTGGGCACCCCTTCACATGACGCGGGGTGTGAGGGTCGGGCACCCCTTCAGTGCCGGTAATCGGGGTGTGAGGGCCGCGCACCCCTTCAGCACCATGACCCGGGGTGTTGGGGCTTGGCTCGATTTCAGTGCCATGAATCGTGGTGTGAGGTCCTGGCTCGATTTCAGTGCCATGAATCGGGGTGTGAGGGCCGGGCACCCCATCAGCACCATGAGCAGGGTGTGAGGGCCGGCACCCTTTCAGTGCCTTGAACAGGTGTGAAGGCCAGGCACCCCTTTACAGTGCTGCGAACCGGGGTGTGAGGGCTGGGCACCCGTCTGGCTGACGCGGGGTGTGAGGGCCGGCACCCTTCAGCACCATGACTCGGGGTGGAGGCCGGGCACCCTCCAGCCATGAACAGTTGTGTGAGGGCCTGGCACCCCTTCAGTGCCAAGAACCGGGATGTGAGGGAGCCGGGGCAATCACCAGTGTCATGAAACGGGGATTGAGCCGGGCACCCCTACAAAAGCCAGGAACCGGGGTGTGAGGGCCGGGCACCAGTTCACATGACCCGGGGTGTGAGGCTGGCACCCCTTCAGCACCAGTGACTTCGGGGTGTGAGGGCCAGGCACCCTTTAGCACCATGACTGGGTGTGAGGGCCGGGCACCCTGGCTAGTGCCATGAACCGTGTGAGGGCCGGGCACCCCATCAAAGCCAAGGATCCGGGGTGTGAGGGCCGGGCCCCCTTCAGTGCCAAGAACCGGATGTGAGGGCAGGGCACCGTTTCAGTGTCATGAAACGGGGTTTGAAGGCCGGGCACCCCCACAGTGCTGTGAACTGCGAGGGCCGGGCACCAGTTCACATGACCCGGGGTGTGAGGGCCGGGCACCCCTTCAGCACCATGACTCGGGGTGTGAGGGCCAGGGCACCCCTCTTTAGCACCATGACTCGGGGTGGAGGGCCGGGCACCCCACAGTGCCATGAACCGGGTGGAGGGCTGGCACCCCATCAGTGCCATGATCTGGGTGTGAGGGCTGGCCCTTCAGTGCCATGGACCGGGGCGTGAGGCCGGGCACCCTTTCAGTGCCATGAAACGGTGTAGGCTGGGCACCCTTGCAGTGATGTCAACCTGGGGTGTGGACTCCGGCACCCCTTCACATGACCTGGGGTGTGAGGGCTGGGCCCACCTTCACATGACCCAGGGTGAGGGCCGGGCACCCTTCAGCAATTGGCGACTCGGCGTGTGAGGGGCGTGCACCCCATCAGTGCCCTGACCCGGTTTAGAGGGCCGGGCACCCATCAGTGCCATGACCTGGGGTGTGGCCCTGCACCCTTCACAGTGACATGACCCAGGAGTGAGGGCCGGTCACCCCTTTAGAAGTGACATGACCCGGGGTGTGAGGGCCGGGGATTTTCCAGCACCATGACCCGGAGTGTGAGGGCCGGGTCCCCCTTCAGTACCAATGAACAGTGGTGGAGGGCCGGGCACCCCCTTCAGTGCCATGAACAGGGA
>NW_024732144.1:0-33320 GCF_018991925.1 Homarus americanus
AGGTCTTCCTCACCAAACTGCCTGGTCACCATCACTGACCCATAGGTCTGCAATAGCTGAAGGTTCTATAATGTAACTATCAGCCACTGAAGGTGGTGAGAACTGTAAGTGACCTATGTAGCAGTGATGAGGCCTATCAGCCCAAGTGATGGTGGTAGGACCTATGGAACAGATCTATCAGCCCAAGTATTGTGGTGAGCCTATAGATCTATCTAGCCTGGTGATGGTGGTGAGCCTATGGAACAGTCTAAAAGCCAAGTGATGGTAGATCTATGGAATAGACTATCAGCCCAAGTGATGTTGAGACCTATGGAACAGTCTACAGCCCAAGTGATGGTGACCAACACCACAAAAAAACACCACACCAACCAAACACACAACCACCCCACCCAACCAACCACCACCAAAGTGAACCTATGGGACAGTCCTGCAAGCCCAAGTGATCACACCTATGATCTGCAAGCCCAATGGTGGACCTATGGAACAGTCTATCTCAAGAAACCAACATCATCAACTAAGAGATGGGCCTAACACATCACTTAGTGATAAGTGACATATGGCACAGCCTATCAGCCCAGGATGGTGGTAGACCTGTAACCCTACCCCCAAGTGATGGTGGTAGACCTATGGCAGCAGGTCTTCCACAGCCCAAGTGAAACCCCAAACAACATCATGATGGTGGTAAACCTATGGAACAGTCTATCAGCCCAAGTGGTATGGTGGTTGATCTTTGGAACAGTCTCTCAGCTGATGATGGTGGTTGATCAATAAGACAGTCTATCAATACGTCACCCGGTGATGGAGCCTATGGAATGATCCTCCAGCAAGTGATGGTGGTAAGATCTGTGGAATTGTCCATCAGCCCAAGTGATGGTGGTAGGGCTGTGTGAGCATATGTATCAGCTAAGTGATGGTGATAGACCTATGGACCCAGTCTATTGGCCCAAGTGATGGTGGAAGATCTATGGAACAGTCTAAAGCTCAAGTGATGGTGGTGAGCCTATGGAACAGTCTAAGCCCAAGTGATGGTGGCTAGATCTGAGATGAGTGTATGGCCCAAGTAGTGATGGTGATCCATGGGTGGTCTATCAGCCCAAGTGATGGTGGTGGGCACTTGTAGACAGTCTATCCTTAAGTGATGGTGTTAGATCTATGGAACAGTCTACCAGCCCAAGTGATGTGTAGACCTATGAACCCTATCAGCCCAAGTGATGGCATTTGGGCGGGCGTCCACCAGCCAAAGTGATGGTGAATTAAACCTATGAACAGTCTATCAGTCCAAGTGATGGTGGTATACCTATGGAACAATCTTTCAGTCCAAGTGATGGTGGTGGAGCCTTTGGAAGGTATCAGCCCAAGTGATGGTGGTTGATCCTATGGAACAGTCTCTCAGCCCAAGTTATGGGGTGAGTCTGTGAACAGTCTATCCAGCCCAAGTGATGGTGGTTGATGCGGGTGTCTCTCTCAGCCCAAGTGATGAGTTGATCTATGGAGCAGTCTATCAGCGTGGTGTGGAAGAGCCACATGGGTGTCTATCAGCCCAAGTGATGGTGGTAGATCTATGGGTCCATCAGCCCAAGTGATGGTGAACTATGGCAGAACATATCCAGCCCAAGTATTGGTGATAGACCTATGGACCAGTCTATTGGCCCAAGTGATGTGGTGGAAGATCTATGGAACAGTCTACCCAGCCCAAGTATTAATTGTGGTGAGCCTATTGAACAGTCTATCAGCCCAAGTGATGGTGGTATACTTATGGAACAGTCTTCAGTCCAAGTGATGGTGGTAGACCTTTGGAACAAATCTATGGTAGTGATGATGGTAGACCTATGGAACAGTCTAAAGCCCAAGTGATGATTTGTAGATCAGGGACAGTCTATGGCTAGTGATGGTGTGAATCTGGGGTGATGCCAGCCCAAGTGGTGGTAGACCAATGGAACAGCCTATCACCCCAAGTGATGGTGGTAGACCTAAGGAACAGTCTATCAGTCCAAGTGATGTTGGTAGACCTATGGAACAGTCTATCAGCCCAAGTGATGGTGTTAGATCTATGGAACAGCCTATCAGCCCAAGTGATGGTGGTAGACCTATGGCAGAGCCTATCAGCCCAATTGATGGTGGTAGACCTATGGAACAGTCTATCAGTCCAAGTGATGGTGTTAGATCTATGGCAGAGCCTATCAGCCCAAGTGATGGTGGTAGACCTATGGCAGAGCCTATCAGCCCAAATGATGGTGGAAGACCTATGGCAGAATCTATCAGCCCAAGTGTAGGTGGTAGACCTATGGAACTGTCTACCAGCCAAAGTGATGGTGGTAGATCTATGGAACAGTCTCTCAGCCCAAGTGATGGTGGTAGACCTATGGAACAGTGTATCAGCCCAAGTGATGGTGGTAGATCTATGGAACAGTCTATCAGCCCGAGTGATGGTGGTAGACCTATGGAACAGTCTAAAAGCTCAAGTGATGGTGGTAGACCTATGGAACAGTCTAAAAGCCCAAGTGATGGTGGTAGATCTATGGAACAGTCTATCAGCCCAAGTGATGGTAGTAGATCTATGGAACAGTCTATCAGCCCAAGTGATGGTGGTAGACATATGGAACAGTCTATCAGCCCAAGTGATGGTGTTAGATCTATGGAACAGTCTACCAGCCCAAGTGATGGTGGTAGACCTATGGAACAGCCTATCAGCCCAAGTGATGGCGTTAGACCTTTGGAACAGTCTACCAGCCAAATTGATGGTGGTAGACCTATGGAACAGTCTATCAGTCCAAGTGATGGTGGTATACCTATGGAACAATCTTTCAGTCCAAGTGATGGTGGTAGACCTTTGGAAAAGTCTATCAGCCCAAGTGATGGTGGTTGATCTATGGAACAGTCTCTCAGCCCAAGTGATGTGGGGTAGATCTATGAACAGCTCATATCAGCCCAAGTGATGGTGGTTGGTCTGGAACAGCTCTCAGCCGTGTGGTGGTAGACCGTGGAATAGTCTAAAGCCGAAGTGATTGTGGTAGATCTATGGAGAGTCTATCCCATTGCTGGTGGTGGTAGACCTATGGGACAGTCTCTCAGTCCAAGTGATGGTGGTGAGCCTATGGAACCTCTGTCTGTGCAAGTGATGGTGGTAGATCTATGGAACAGTCTATAAACCCAAGTGATGGTGGTGGTAGACTATGGAACAGACCTTATCAGCCCAAGTGATTTTGGTAGACATATGGAACAGCCTCTCCCAGTGGTTGTAGACCTATGGAACTGTCTATCAGTCCAAGTGATGGTGTGAACCTATGGACCAGTCTGTCGGTGCAGTGGTGTTTGATGATCCATGAACGTGTAGGCTGATGATGGTGGTGGACACCATAAAGAATGATCTATCAACCCAAATGATAATTGAAGGTAGATCTATGGAACAGGCACTATCAGTCCAAGTATTGAACCAATAGGGCAGCCTATATTTAAGTATTGGTAGACCTATGGAACAGTCCGCTTAGAAGTATTAATTGGTAGATCTATGGGAACAGTCTATCAGCCCAAGTGATAGTGAGCCAGATCTTTGGAACATTCTATAGAGTCCAAGTCATGGTGGGAGAACCCGTTGGAACAGCACTATCAGCCCAGGTGATGGTGTTGGGCATATGGAACAGTCTATCAGCAAGTGATGGTGAGGGGCTGGAACAGCTTCTCCAGCCCAAGTGATAGTGATAGACCTATGGACCAGTCTATCAGCCCAAGTGATGGTAGACCTATGGAACAGTCTAACAGCCCAAGTATTGGTGGTAGATCTATGGAACAGTCTATCCTTTGGTGACTATACTTGAACGAACTATCAGTCCAATGATGGTGGTCGTTATAGGAACGATCTATGGCCCGTGGTGGTGGTAGACCTATGGAACAACCTATCAGCCCAAGTGATGGTGGTGACCTATGGAACAGTCCTAAAAGCCCAAGTATTGGTGGTAGGCTTGGGCAGTCTAAAAGCCCAAGTATTGGTGGTAGATGCAGACATTCTATCAGCCCAAATGATGGTGTTAGATCTATGGAACCTATCAGCCCAAGGGAGTGATCTATGGAACAGTCTATCAGCCCAAGTGATGGTGTTGGTAGACCTGGACCCAGACTATCAGCTGCAGTGTTGGTATATCTTTTGGGCAGTCTGTAAATTCAGTAGAGGTGGTAGATCTATGGAACAGTCTATCTCAGCCCAGTGGAATATATGGAACAGTCTATCCAACCCAAGTATTGTTGGTGGGCTTCATGAATAGTCTATCAGCCCAAGTATTAGTGTTAGATCTATGGAACAGCCTACCAGCCCAAGTATTAATTGTTGAACCTGCGGAACAACCTATATAAGCCTTAAGTGATGGTGGTAGATCTATGGGAACAGTCTATCAGCCAAGTGATGGTGGTAGATCATGGAACAGTCTATATCAACCCAAGTATTAGTGGTAGACCTATGGGAACAACCCTATCAGCAAGTGATGGTGGTAGACCTATGGAACAGTCTATCAGCTCAAGTATTGATGGTAGACCTATGGAACAGCCTATCAGTCCAAGTGATAGTTTGTAGACCTATGGAACAGTCTATCAGTCCAAGTGATGGTGTTGGTAGACCTATGGAACATCTATCAGCGCAAGTGATGGTGGTAGACCTATGGAACAGGAATCTATCAGCCCAAGTGATGGTGGTGGACCTATGGAACTGTCTACCAGCCCAGAAGTGATAGTGGTAAATCGTGGAACGTCTATCAACCCAAGTGATGGTGTCTTTGGAACAGACTAATCCAAGTGTTGGGTGGTGATCTGTAGGAACAGTCTATTAAATTTAAGTGATGGTGGTGGAGCCACAGCGGAACTTGATCTACCAGCCCCAGAGTGATGGTGGTGACCTATGGAACAGCCTATCAACCCAAGTGATGGTGGTATCTTATGGAACAGTCTATCAATGATGATGAACTATGGGCCTTCCCTATCAGCCAAGTGATGGTGGTAGACCTATGAGAACAGTCAACCCATTAGTGTTAGATGCAGACGATGCAACACAATGATGAAGGTAAAACTACTAAGACAATCCAAATACCCGTGATGGTGTGAATCTGAGACAGCCTGGCCCGTGATAGGTGAGTAGACCTACTTGGGGAACGCTTCTATAAGTGATGGTGATCTATAGAACAGTCTCTTGAAGTATTGGTGGTAGATCTTTGGAACAGTCTAAAAGGAATCCAAGTGATGGTGGAGAATAAGACACAGTCTATCAACCGAAGTGATGGTAGATCTATGGAACAGTCCATCAGCCCAAGTGACCAGACCTGGAACAGTCTGTCAGCCCAAGTTATGGTGGTGAATCTATGGAACAGTCTATCAGCCCAAATGATGGTTGGTGAGCCGATGGAATAACCTAAAATAGGTGGTGGTAGATCTGCATTCTAGCCAGCCCAACTGATGGTGAGGAGCTATGGAGACAATCTATCAGTCCAAGTGATGGTAGACCACAGGGCATTATCAGCACAAGTGATGGTAGTGAGTATGGAACAGTCAATGAGCCCCAAGTGATGGTGGTAGATCTATGGGAACAGTCTATGTCCCAATTGTGGTGGTAGATCTTTGGAACAGTCTATCCAGCCGAAGTGATGGTGGTAGATCTATGGGAGACAGTCTATCAGCCCAAGTGATGGTGGTAGACCTATGGAACAGTCTATCAGCTCAAGTGATGGAGAGAGTGAATCTATGGAACGATCTATCAGCCCAAATGATGGTGGTAGACCGATGCAGACCTCATCCCAGAGTGATGGTGGTAGACCTATGGAACAGTCAGGCCCAGTGGTGGTAGATCTATGGAACAGCCTATCACCCCAAGTGATGGTGGTAGACTATGGAACAGTCTAAGCCCAAGTATTGGTGGTAGATCTGTAGACACTATCATCAGCCCAAATGCTACAGTGTTAGTCTATGGAACCAGTCTAGCCCAAGTGATGGTGGTAGTCTATGGAACAGTCTATCAGTGATAATTGTTGGACCTATGGACGTCCATAAAGCTGGTGATGGTGAAGGTAGATCTTTGGAACAGTCACAAAAAGTCAGAGTGATGGTGGTAGATTTGCTTGGAACAGTCTATCAGCCCAAAGTGATGATGGTAGATCACATGGAACAGTCTATCCAGTCCAGTGGTGGTGGAGCCACCATGGAACAGTCCTATCAGCTGGTAGAAGGTAGTTTGACATGGAGACAGATGCAATGGCCCCAAGTGATGGTGACGATCTATGGCGAGCCTATCTATTTAGTGATGGTGGTAGATCTATGGAACAGTCTATCAGCCCAAGTGATGGTGGTGGACCTATGGAACAGTCTATCAGCCCAAGTGATGGTTGTAGACCTATGGAACAGTCTATCAGTCCAAGTGATGGTGGTAGACCTATGGAACAGTCTATCAGCGCAAGTGATGGTGGTAAACCTATGGAACAGTCTATCAGCCCAAGTGATGGTGGTGAACCTATGGAACTGTCTACCAGCCCAAGTGATGGTGGTAAATCGATGGAACAGTCTATCAACCCAAGTGATGGTGGTAGCTCTTTGGAACAGACTAAAAGTCCAAGTGATGGTGGTAGATCTATGGAACAGTCTATCAGCCCAAGTGATGGTGGTAGACCTATGGAACAGTCTACCAGCCCAAGTGATGGTGGTAAACCTATGTAACAGCCTATCAGCCCAAGTGATGGAGGTATATCTATGGAACAGTCTATCAGCCCAAGTGATGGTGGTAGACCTATGGAACAGCCTATCAGCCCAAGTGATGGTGGTAGACCTATGAGAACAGTCTATCAGCCCAAGTGATGGTGTTAGATCTATGGAACAGTCTACCAGCACAATGATGAAGGTAGACCTATGGAACAGTCTATTAGTCCAAGTGATGGTGTTAGATCTATGGAACAGCCTACCAGCCCAAGTGATGGTGGTAGACCTGCGGAACAGCCTATAAGCCCAAGTGATGGTGGTAGATCTATGGAACAGTCTATCAGCCCAAGTGATGGTGGTAGATCTTTGGAACAGTCTAAAAGTCCAAGTGATGGTGGAAGATCTTTGGAACAGTCTATCAGCCGAAGTGATGGTGGTAGATCTATGGAACAGTCCATCAGCCCAAGTGATGGTGGTAGACCTATGGAACAGTCTGTCAGCCCAAGTTATGGTGGTAGATCTATGGAACAGTCTATCAGCCCAAATGATGGTTGGTAGACCGATGGAATAGCCTAAAATCCCAGGTGATGGTGGTAGATCTATGGAACAGTCTATCAGCCCAACTGATGGTGGTAGACCTATGGGACAGTCTATCAGTCCAAGTGATGGTGGTAGACCTATGGAATAGTCTATCAGCACAAGTGATGGTGGTAGACCTATGGAACAGTCAATGAGCCCAAGTGATGGTGGTAGATCTATGGAACAGTCTATCATCCCAATTGATGGTGGTAGATCTTTGGAACAGTCAAAAGTCCAAGTGATCGTGGTAGATCTATGGAACAGTCTATCAGCCCAAATGATGGTGGTAGACCGATGGAATACTCTAAAATCCCAAGTGATGGTGGTAGACCAATGGAACAGTCAATGAGCCCAAGTGATGGTGGTAGATCTATGGAACAGCCTATCACCCCAAGTGATGGTGGTAGACCTATGGAACAGTCTAAAAGCCCAAGTGATGGTGGTAGATCTATGGAACACTATCAGCCCAAATGCTGGTGTTAGATCTATGGAACAGTCTATCAGCCCAAGGGATGGTGGTAGATCTATGGAACAGTCTATCAGCCCAAGTGATGGTGGTGATCACACTGGAACACTATGCTTGGCCCAATGCTTTAATTGTTGGAATCATGGAGACAGTCTATCAGCCCAGAAGTGATGGTGGTAGATCTATGGAACAGTCTATCAACCCAAGTATTAGTTGGTGGACCTATGGAACAGTCTATCAACCCAAGTGATGGTGGTGCAGATGCTGGAACAGTCTAAGAAGTCCAAGTGATAGTGGTAGGTGTATGGAATCTATCAAGCCCAGTGATGGTGGTAGATCTATGGAACAGTCTATCAGGTGATGGTGGTAGACCTATGGAACAGTCTATCCAACCCAAGTGAGTGGAAAGACTGTAACAGTCTATGTCCAGTGATAGTGGGTTGTGTGGACTTGAATTCATTTCAGCCCAAGTGATGGTGGTAGATCTATGGCAGAGCCTATCAACCCAAATGATGGTGTGTGGAGCCGATGGAATACTCTAAATCCCAAGTGATGATTGGTAGCCTATGGAACAGTCCAATGAGCCCAAGTGATGGTGGTAGATCTAGCAGACAGCTATACTTTGGTGACTATTGGTGGACCTATGGAACAGTCTATCAACCCAAGTGATGGTGGTGAATCCTTTGGAACAGTCTAAAAGTCAAGTGATGATGGTGTTTGTGGGCGATATCATTCCATTATTAGTGGTGGACCTATGGAACAGTCTATCAGCCCAAGTGATGATGGAGTCTTTGGAATCTAAAGTCAAGTGATGGTGGTAGATTTGTAGGACAGTCCTCCAGCCCCAAGTGATGGTGGACCTATGGGACTATCAGCCCAGGTGATGGTGGTAGATCTGGGACAGTCCCTAAAGTCAAAGTGATGGTGGTGGTGGGTTATGGAACAGATTATCCAGCCCAAGTGATGGTGGTGGGCCACAGGGCAGATGCAGCCAGCACAGAGTGATGGTGGTGGAGCCTGTCACAGTCAGGCCCAAGTGATGGTGAGAATCTCACAGCAGACAGTCCTGTCCCAGGTGATGGTGTGGTAGATCTTTAGGAACATTCAAAGAGTCCCATTGTTGTTAGATCACTGTGAGGAACAGTGTCCATTTGGTAATCTCTAGACAGTCTATCCAAGTATTAATTGGTGGTAGACCTATGGAACATTCTATCAGCTCAAGTATTGATGGAGGTAGTCTATGGAACAGTCTATCCAATGTGGTGACGATGGAACTCTCCTGCATCCCAAGTGATGGTGACTGCTGGAACAGTCCAGTGAGGCCCGTGGTGGTGGTCTGGGCATCCTGTCACCCCAGGTGAGTGGTGAGCCTATGGAGACAATCCTAGCCCAAGTGGTGGTAGATCTATGGAACCTGCCATATTGCAAGTAGCGGTGTTAGATCTATGGAACAGACTATGGCCCGTGGTGGTAGATCTATGGAACAGTCTCTATCCTTGGTGGTGGACCTATGGAGTCTATGGCCCAGTGGTTTGAGCCATGGAACAGTCCTATCAGTCAAGTGATGGTGTTGGTGGGCCTATGGGGACGATCCTGTCAAACAGTGATGGTGGTAAAATACAGACAGTCTATGGTGGTGGTGGTTGGTGGAACTATGGAACTGTCTACCATTGCGTGATGGTGATGTCCCGATGGAACGATTCATAAACTGAAATTGATTGGTTGAAGCTCTTTGGAACAGACTAAAGGGTCCATTGATGGTGGTAGATCTATGGAGACAGTCTGTCAGCCCAATCTGTGGAACAGTCTATCAGCTAAGTGATGGTGGGAGACCTATGGAACAGTCTCGTGATGGTGGTAGCTATGTAACATATCAGCGTGGGGTATGTCTATGGAACAGTTATGTGTTGTTGAACTTGAACCTATCAGCCGTGATGGTGGTAGACCTGTGAGAGTCTATCCAGTGATGGTGCTTGGAACAGTCTTCAATGATGAAGGTAGACCTATGGAACAGTCTATTAGTCAAGTGATGGTGGTAGACCTATGGCAGAGCCTATCAGCCCAAATGATGGTGGAAGACCTATGGCAGAACCTATCAGCCCAAGTGTAGGTGGTAGACCTATGGAACTGTCTACCAGCCAAAGTGATGGTGGTAGATCTATGGAACAGTCTCTCAGCCCAAGTGATGGTGGTAGACCTATGGAACAGTCTATCAGCCCAAGTGATGGTGGTAGATCTATGGAACAGTCTATCAGCCCAAGTGATGGTGGTAGACCTATGGAACAGTCTAAAAGCTCAAGTGATGGTAGATCTATGGAACAGTCTATCAGCCCAAATGATGGTGGTAGACCGATGGAATAGCCTAAAAGCCCAGGTGATGGTGGTAGATCTATGGAACAGTCTATCAGCCCAACTGATGGTGGTAGACCTATGGGACAGTCTATCAGTCCAAGTGATGGTGGTAGACCTATGGAATAGTCTATCAGCACAAGTGATGGTGGTAGACCTATGGAACAGTCAATGAGCCCAAGTGATGGTGGTAGATCTATGGAACAGTCTATCATCCCAATTGATGGTGGTAGATCTTTGGAACAGTCAAAAGTCCAAGTGATCGTGGTAGATCTATGGAACAGTCTATCAGCCCAAATGATGGTGGTAGACCGATGGAATACTCTAAAATCCCAAGTGATGGTGGTAGACCAATGGAACAGTCAATGAGCCCAAGTGATGGTGGTAGATCTATGGAACAGCCTATCACCCCAAGTGATGGTGGTAGACCTATGGAACAGTCTAAAAGCCCAAGTGATGGTGGTAGATCTATGGAACACTATCAGCCCAAATGCTGGTGTTAGATCTATGGAACAGTCTATCAGCCCAAGGGATGGTGGTAGATCTATGGAACAGTCTATCAGCCCAAGTGATGGTGGTGGACCTATGGAACAGTCTATCAGCCCAAGTGATGGTGGTAGATCTTTGGAACAGTCTAAAAGTCCAAGTGATGGTGGTGGATTTATGGAACAGTCTATCAGCCCAAGTGATGGTGGTAGATCTATGGAACAGTCTATCAGTCCAAGTGATGGTGGTAGACCTATGGAACAGTATCAGCCCAAGTGTAGGTGGTAGACCTATGGCACAGTCTATCATCCCAAGTGATGGTGGTTGACGTATGGAACAGTCTTTCAGCTCAAGTGATGGTGGTAGATCTATGGCAGAGCCTATCAGCCCAAATGATGGTGGTAGACCAATGGAACAGTCTATCAGCCCAAGTGATGGTGGTAGACCTATGGAACAGTCAATGAGCCCAAGTGATGGTGGTAGATCTATGGAACAGTCTATCAGCCCAAGTGATGGTGGTACATCTTTGGAACAGTCTTAAAGTCCAAGTGATGGTGGTATATCTATGGAACAGTCTATCAGCCCAAGTGATGGTGGTAGATCTAGACGGTCTATGGTGGTGGTGGTGAGACTGTGAACGTCTATAAATTTGTTGATGAATATGAAACAATCTATCAATTGTTCGATGAATGTTGATGATGGTGGTAGACCTATGGAACAGTCTATCAGCGCAACTAGTGGTGGTAGACTATGAACAGTCTATCAGCCCCAAGTGATGGTGGTAGATCTGGAACAGTCTACCAGCCCAAGTGATGAGGTAGACCTATGGAACAGTCTACCAACCCCAAATGATGGTGGTAAATCTGTGGTGAAACCTATAAGCCCCAGAAGTGATGGTGGTAGACCTATGGAACAGTCTACCGGCTGACCAGTGGTGGAGCCTGTGGAACAATATATCGGCTGAAAGTGATGGTGGTAGATCACATAGAGCAATCTCAGCCCAAGTGATGGTGGAAGACCTGTGGAACAGCCTGTCAGCCCAAGTGATGGTGGTAGACCTATGGAACAGTCTATCAGTCCAAGTGATGGTGGTAGACCTATGGAACAGCCTATCAGTCCAAGTGATGGTTGTAGACCTATGGAACAGTCTATCAGTAAAAGTCATTGTGGTAGACCTATGGAACAGTCTAAGAGCGCAAGTGATGGTGGTAGACCTATGGAACAGTCTATCAGCCCAAGTGATGGTGGTCGACCTACGGAACTGTCTACCAGCCCAAGTGATGGTGGTAAATCGATGGAACAGTCTATCACCCCAAGTGATGGTGGTAGCTCTTTGGAACAGACTGAAAGTCCAAGTGATGGTGGTAGATCTATGGAACAGTCTATCAGCCCAAGTGATGGTGGTAGACCTATGGAACAGTCTGCCGGCCCAAGTGACCAGTGGTGTTGAGCCTGTGGAACAGCCTATCAGCCCAAGTGATGGTGGTAGATCTATGGAACAGTCTATCAGTCCAAGTGATGGTGGTACATCTTTGGAACAGTCTCAAAGTCCAAGTGATGGTGGTATATCTTTGGAACAGTCTATCAGCTCAACTGATGGTGGTAGACCTATGGAACAGTCTATTAGTCCAAGTGATGGTAGTAGACCTATGGAACAGTCTATCAGCACAAGTGATGGTGGTAGACCTATGGAACAGCCTATCAGCCCAAGTGATGGTGGTAGACCTATGGAACAGTCTATCAGCCCTAGTGATCGTGGTAGACCTATGGAACAGTCTACCAACCCAAATGGTGGTGGTAAATCTATGGAACAGTCTATCAGCCCAAGTGATGGTGGTAGACCTATGGAACAGCCAATACGCCCAAGTGATGGTGGTAGACCTATGGAACAGTCTATCAGCCCAAGTGATGGTGGTAGACCTATGAAACAGTCTACCAACCCAAATGATGGTGGTAAATCTATGGAAGAGCCTATCAGCCCAAGTGATGGTGGTAGACCTATGGAACAGTCTAAAAGCCCAAGTGATGGTGGTAGATATATGGAACAGTCTATCAGTCCAGGTGATGGTGGTAGACCAATGGAACAGCCTATCAGCCCAAGTGATGGTGGTAGACCAATGGAACAGTCTACCAGCCGAAGTGATGGTGGTAGACCTATGGAACAGCCTATCAGCCCAAGTCATGGTGGTAGACCTATGAAACAGTCTATCAGCCCAAGTGATGGTGTTAGATCTATGGAACAGTCTACCAGCACAATGATGGTGGTAGACCTATGGAACAGTCTATCAGCCCATGTGATGGTGCTAGATCTATGGAACAGCTTACCAGCCCAAGTGATGGTGGTAGACCTGCGGAACAGCCTATAAGCCCAAGTGATGGTGGTAGATCTATGGAACAGTCTATCAGCCCAAGTGATGGTGGTAGATCTTTGGAACCAAGAATCTAAAAATTCAAGTGATGGTGGTAGATCTATGGAACAGTCTATCAGCCCAAGTGATGGTGGTAGATCTATGGAACAATCTATCAGCCTAAGTGATGGTGGTAGACTTTTGGAACAGTCTGTCAGACCAAGTGATGTTGGTAGACCTATGGAACATTCTATCAGCCCAAATGATGGTGGTAGACCGATGGAATAGCCTAAAAGCCCAAGTGATGGTGGTAGATCTATGGAACAGTCTATCAGCCCAACTGATGGTGGTAGACCTATGGAACAGTCTATCAGTCCAAGTGATGGTGGTAGACCTATGGAACAGTCTATCAGCACAAGTGATGGTGGTAGACCTATGGAACAGTCTCTCAGCTCAAGTGATGGTGGTAGTCCTATGGAACAGTCTATCTGCCCAAGTAATGGTGGTAGACCTATGGAACAGTCTATCAGCGTAAGTGATGGTGGTAGACCTATGGAACAGTCTATCAGCCCAAGTGATGGTGGTGGACCAATGGAATAGTCTTTCAGCCCAAGTGATGGTGGTAGATCTATGGAACAGTCTATCAGTCCAAGTAATGGTGGTAGACCAATGGAACAGCCTATCACCCCAAGTGATTGTGAACACCTATGGAACAGTCTAAAAAGCCCAGAAGAGTGATGGTGGTGATCTGGGGCAGTCCCCAAAAGCTGGTGCTGATCCACATGGAACAGTCTATCAGCCCAAGTGATGGTGATCTGAGGCCAGTATCCAGCCCAAGTGATGGTGGCCTGTAAGACGGAGTCCCTATCAGCCCAAGTGATGGTGGTAGTCTTTGGAACAGTCTACCAACCCAAATGATGGTGGTATTTAGTCGTATGGAACATCTTTCAGCCCAAGTGATGGTGGTAGATCTGCTTAGCTTGTGACCTATCAACCCAAGTATTGGTGGTAGACCTATGGAACAGTCTATCAGCCCAAGTGATGGTGGTATTAGATCTATGGAACAGTCCTATCAGCCCAAATGATGGTGGTACATCTCTTTGGAACAGTTTCAAAGTCCAATGATGGTGGTATATCTATGGAACAGTCTATAAATTTCTTTAGTGTTTGTGAGCCTATGGAACAGTCTATTAGTCCAAGTGATGAGCCTATGGAACAGTCTATCAACTTCTAAATGATGGTATATTTGGAACAGTTTCAAAGTCCAAGTGATGGTGGTATATCTATGGAACAGTCTATCAACTCAACTGATGTTGGTAGACCTATGGAACAGTCTATTAGTCCAAGTGATGGTAGTAGACCTATGGAACAGTCTATCAACCCAAGTGATGGTGGTAGACAAGGAACGCCCTATAAGCCCAAGTGATGGTGGTAGACCTTTGGAACAGTCTATCAGCCCATGTGATGGTAGGTAGATCTATGGAACAGCCTGCATTTGATGATGAGTGGTAGACATTTCATAAGCCCAAGTGATTGTGGTAGATCTATGGAACATTGATCTATCAACCCAGTGATGGTGGTAGACCTATGGAACAACCTATCAGCCAAAGTGATGGTGGTAGATCTATGGAACAGTCTATGAGCTGGTGGTAGGCCTGTAGAACAGTCTACCAGCAAATGATGGTGGTAAATCTATGGAAAAGCCTATCAGCCCAAGTGATCGTGGTAGGCCATGGAACAGCCTATCAGCCGTGATGGTGGTAGATCTATAGGACAGATACATCAGCCCAAGTGATGGTGGTAGACCTATGGAACAGTCTACCAACCCAAATGATGGTGAGTAAATCTATGGAAGAGCCTATCAGCCCAGTGATGGTGGTAGATCTATGGAACAGTCTATTAGTCAAGTGATAGTAGACCTATGGAACGGCTGGGGTATTGGTAGACCTATGGGAACCCTATCAGCAGCAAGTAGTGGTAGACCTATGGAGCAACCTAAGCCCAAGTGATGGAGGTGAGCCTATGGAACAGTCTATCAGCCCAAGTGGTGGTAGGCCTATGGAACAGTCTACCAACCCAAATGATGGTAAATCTATGGAAAACCTATCAGCCCAAGTATTGGTGGTAGACCTATGGAACAGTCTAAAGCAAGTATTGGTGGTAGATCTATGGAAGAGTCTATCGGTCCAGGTGATGAGTGGTAGACCAATGGAACAACTATCAGCCCAAGTGATGGTGGTAGACCTGCGGAACAGCCTATAGCCCAAGTGATTTGTAGATCTGGGGCAGTCCTTCGTGAAGTGATGGTGGTAGACCTATGGAACAGCCTACCAGCCCAAGTGATGGTGGTAGATCTATGGAACAGTCTGTGAGCCTAGTGATGGTGGTAGACCTATGGAACGTGCACTGGCCCAAATGATAGTGGTAAATCTATGGAAGAGCCTATCAGCCCAAGTGATCGTGGTAGACCTATGGAACAGCCTATCAGCCCAAGTGATGGTGGTAGATCTATGGAACAGTCTATCAGCCCAAGTGATGGTGGTGAGCCTATGGAACAGTCTACCAACCCAAATGATGGTGTGGAAATATGGAAGGGGCCTATCAGCCCAAGTATTGGTGAAGATCTATGGAACGTCTATTAGTCCAAGTGATGGTAGTAGACCTGCTTATGGAACAGTCTATCAGTATTGGTGGTGACCTATGGAACAGCCTATCAGCCCAGAAGTGATGGTGGTAGACCTATGGAACAGCCTATAGCCCAAGTGATGGGTGAGCCTATGGGAGACAGTCTATCAGCCCAGAAGTGGTGGTGGGCTGTGGGGAGCAGTCTACCAACCCCGTGGTGTGCCGTCTATGGAAGAGCCTATCAGCCCCAAGTGATGGTGGTGAGCCTATGGAACAGTCTAAAAGCCCCATTGTGGTGGTGGGTCACATGGAGTCTGTCGGTCAGGTGATGGTGGTGGAGCCAATGGAACAGCCTATCAGCCCAAGTGATGGTGGTAGACCTTTGGAACAGTCTATCAGCCCATGTAGTAGTGTTAGATCTATCGAACAACCTACCAGCCAAGTGATGGTGGTAGACCTGCCCGGAACAGCCTATAAGCCCAAGTGATTGTGTTGAATCTATGGAACAGTCTATCAGCCCAAGTGATGGTGGTAGACATGGAACAGCCCTATCAGCCCAAGTGGTGGTGGTAGATCCTATGGAACGCAGTATGAGCCTAGTGATGGTAGGTAGGCCTGGGAGCAGTCTACCAGCCCAAATGATAATTAGTAAATCTATGGAAGAGCATCAGCCCAAGTGATCGTGGTAGACCTATGGAACTAGCCTATCTAAATTTGAAGTGGTGGTGGTGGGTCTATGGAACAGTCTATCAGCCCAGAAGTGATGGTGGTGAGCCTATGGAACAGTCTACCAGCAAATGATGGTGGTAAATCACATGGAAGGCCCATCAGCCCAAGTGATGGTGGTAGATCTATGGAACAGTCTATTAGTCCAAGTGATGGTAGTAGACCTATGGAACAGTCTATCAGCACAAGTGGTAGACATGGAACAGCCTATCAGCCCAAGTGATGGTGGTAGACCTATGGAACAGCCTATAAGCCCAGTGATGAGCCTATGGAACAGTCTATCAGAAGTGATGGTGGTAGACCTATGGAACAGTCTACCAACCCAAATGATGGTGGTAAATCTATGGAAGAGCCTATCAGCCCAAGTGATGGTGTGGTGAGCCTATGGAACAGTCTAAAAGCCCAGTGATGGTGGTGAGTCTAGGAAGAGTCTATCGGTCCAGTGATGGTGGTGAGCCAATGGAACAGCCTATCAGCCCAAGTGATGGTGGTGGGCCTGCGGAACAGCCCTATAAGCCCAAGTGATTTGTGGTAGATCTATGGGCAGTCTATCAGCCCAAGTGATGGTAGGCCTATGGAACAGCCCTATCAGCCCATTGGTGGTAGATCACATGGAACAGTCTATGAGCTGGTATTGGTGTTGATGAGCCTATGGAGACAGTCCACCCAAATGATGGTGACATCTGGAAGCCTTCTATCAGCCCGTGAGTCGTGGTGAACCTATGGAACCTATCAGCTGAAGTGATGGTGGTACTTAGATCTATGGAACAGTCTATCAGCCGTGATGGTGGTAGACCTATGGAACAGTCTATGCCAAATGATGGTGGTAAATCATGGAAGAGCCTATCCTTGAAGTGATGGTGGTGATCTATGGAACAGTCTGGCCCAGTCCAAGTGATGTGTGGGAACTGGGGAGCAGTCTAGCCAGCACAAGTGATGGTGAGCTATGGGACATAGCCTATCAGCCAAAGCGATGGTGGTAGACCTATGGAACAGCCTATCAGTCCAAGTGATGGTTGTAGACCTATGGAACAGTCTATCAGTCCAAGTGATGGTGGAAGACCTATGGAACAGTCTATCAGTGCAAGTGATGGTGGTAGACCTATGGAACAGTCTATGAGCCCAGGTGATGGTGGTGGACCTATAAAATAGCCTATCAGCCCAAGTGATGGTGGTAGATCTATGGAACAGTCTATCAGTCCAGGTGATGGTGGTAGACCAATGGAACAGCCTATCAGCCCAAGTGATGGTGGTAGACCAATGGAACAGTCTACCAGCCGAAGTGATGGTGGTAGACCTATGGAACAGTCTATCAGCCCAAGTGATGGTGGTAGACCTATGGAACAGTCTATCATCCCAAGTGATGGTGGTAGTCGTATGGAACAGTCTTTCAGCCCAAGTGATGGTGGTAGATCTATGGCAGAGCCTATCAGCCCAAGTGATGGTGGTAGACCTATGGAACAGTCTATCAGCCCAAGTGATGGTGGTAGATCTATGGAACAGTCTATCAGCCCAAGTGATGGTGGTACATATTTGGAACAGTTTCAAAGTCCAAGTGATGGTGGTATATCTATGGAACAGTCTATCAGCTCAACTGATGTTGGTAGACCTATGGAACAGTCTATTAGTCCAAGTGATGGTAGTAGACCTATGGAACAGTCTATCAGCCCAAGTGATGGTGGTAGACCTATGGAACAGCCTATAAGCCCAAGTGATGGTGGTAGACCTATGGAACAGTCTATCAGCCCAAGTGTTTTTGGTAGACCTATGGAACAGTCTACCAACCCAAATGATGGTGGTAAATCTATGGAAGAGCCTATCAGCCCAAGTGATGGTGGTAGACCTATGGAACAGTCTAAAAGCCCAAGTGATGGTGGTAGATCTATGGAACAGTCTATCAGTCCAGGTGATGGTGGTAGACCAATGGAACAGCCTATCAGCCCAAGTGATGGTGGTAGACCAATGGAACAGTCTACCAGCCGAAGTGATGGTGGTAGACCTTTGGAACAGTCTATCAGCCCATGTGATGGTGTTAGATCTATCGAACAACCTACCAGCCCAAGTGATGGTGGTAGACCTGCGGAACAGCCTATAAGCCCAAGTGATTGTGGTAGATCTATGGAACAGTCTATCAGCCCTAGTGATGGTGGTAGACCTATGGAACAGTCTACCAACCCAAATGATGGTGGTAAATCTATGGAAGATCCTATCAGCCCAAGTGATCGTGGTAGACCTATGGAACAGCCTATCAGCCCAAGTGATGGTGGTAGATCTATGGAACAGTCAATCAGCCCAAGTGATGGTGGTAGACCTTTGGAACAGTCTGTCAGCCCAAGTGATGGTGGTAGACCTATGGAACAGTCTACCAACCCAAATGATGGTGGTAAATCTATGGAAGAGCCTATCAGCCCAAGTGATCGTGGTAGACCTATGGAACAGCCTATCAGCCCAAGTGATGGTGGTAGATCTATAGAACAGTCTATCAGACCAAGTGATGGTGGTAGACCTATGGAACAGTCTACCAACCCAAATGATGGTGGTAAATCTATGGAAGAGCCTATCAGCCCAAGTGATGGTGGTAGATCTATGGAACAGTCTCTCAGCTCAACTGATGGTGGTAGACCTATGGAACAGTCTATTAGTCCAAGTGATGGTAGTAGACCTATGGAACAGTCTATCAGCACAAGTGATGGTGGTAGACCTATGGAACAGCCTATCAGCCCAAGTGATGGTGGTAGACCTATGGAACAGTCTATCAGCCTTAGTGATCGTGGTAGACTATGAACAGCTACCAACCCAAATGATGGTGGTAAATCTATGGAAACAGTCTATTAGCCCAAGTGATGGTGTAGACCCATGGAACAGCCTATAAGCCTGAAGGATGGTGGTAGACCTATGGAACAGTCTACCAACCCAAATGATGGTGGTAATCTATGGAAGAGCCTATCAGCCCAAGTGATGGGGGTAGACTCATGGAACAGCTCCAAAAGCCCAAGTGATGGTGGTAGATCTATGGAACAGCTCCATCAGTCCAGGTGATGGTGGTGACCAATGGAACAGACCATCAGCCCAAGTGATGGTGGTAGACTGACGGGAACAGCCTATCAGCCGAAGTGATGGTGGTAGACCTATGGAACAGCCTATCAGCCCAAGTGATGGTGGTAGATCTATGGAACAGCCTATCAGCTGAAATGATGGTGGTAGACCTATGGAATAGTCTAAAAGCCCAAGTGATGGTAGTAGATCTATGGAACAGTCTATCAGCCCAAGTGATGGTGTTGATCTATGGAACAGTCTATCAGCCCAAGTGATGGTGATAGATCTATGGAACCCAGCTGCGTGACATTGGTAGGTACTTTGGACAGTCTGTGTCAGCCCAAATTATGGTGGTAGATCTATGGAACAGTCTATCCCAGCCCAAGTAGTGGTGGTAGACCGATGGAATAGCCCTGGCCCAAGTGATGGTGGCCAGATCCTTGAACCGATGCCATCAGCCCAACCCCAGTGGTGTTGAAGGCCAGGCCTGAGCAGTCTATCTCAGTGGTAGGTGGTAGACTACTGAGACAGTCCTAATAGCTGCAGTTGTATGTGGTGAGCCTATGGGGCAGTCCACCATGGCTGGCTTGTTAATTCACCATGGAACAGTCTATAATTTGTGGTAGGCAGGACAGTCTATCAGCGCAAGTGATGGTAGTGGAGCCTATGGAACCTACTATCCCAAGTGATTGTGGACCAATGGAATAGTCTTTCAGCCCAAGTGATGGTGGTAGATCTATGGAACAGTCTATCAGTCCAAGTGATGGTGGTAGACCAACATGGAACAACCATCACCCCAAGTGAGACCATGGTACACCTATGGAACAGTCTAAAAGCCCAAGTGATGGTGGTAGATCTATGGAACAGTCTATCACCCCAAGTGATAATTGGTAGAATCTTTGGAACAGTCTAAAAGTCAGTGATGGTGGTAGATCAATGGAACAGTCTATCAGCCCAAGTATTGGTGAATCTATGGAACAGTCTATCAGCCCAAGTGATGGTGGTTTGAATCTGTCAGCCATTGATGGTGGTAGATCTATGGAACAGTCTATCCAGCCAAATGATGGTGGGCCGATGGAATAGCCTAAGCCCAGAAGTGATGGTGTGAGACAGTCTATCAGCCTTGTTGGTGAGTGAGGCCTATGGAACAGTCTATCAGTCCAAGTGATGGTGGTGGAGCCTATGGAACAGTCTATCAGCACAAGTGATGGTGGTAGACCAATGAACAGTCTATCAGCCCAAGTGATGGTGGTAGACCTATGGAACAGTCTATCAGCCAAGTAATGGTGGTGTGTAATGGAATAGTCTTTCAGCCCAGTGATGGTGGTAGATCTATGGAACAGTCTATCAGTCCAAGTAATGTGGTAGACCAATGGAACAGCTATCACCCCAAGTGATTGTGGTACTCTGAACAGTCTAAGCCCATTATTGGTGGTAGATATATGGAACCCAGTCCTATCAGCCAAATGATGGTGCGGAAATCTATACAGAACAATCTATGGATCAGCAGTATTGGTAGATCGGAACAGTCACATAAGCCCAAGTATTGGCCGTGAGCCTATGGAACAGTCTATCAGCCCAGAGTGGTGTTGGTAGATCTTTGGAACAGTCCTAAAGTCCGGTGTTGGTGGGTGGTCATGAGACCGTCATTTGGTAGGTGGATCTGCAGACAGTCTATGGTGGTGACCATTGGTAGACCTATGGAACGATCTATCAGCCGGTGATAATTGGTAGACTATGGAACAGTCTATCTCATCCCAAGTGATGGTGGTAGACGTATGGAACAGTCTCATTTGTTGGTGGTCTGGCTTCATCAGCCAAGTGATGGTGGTAGAACCTGTGGGAACGTTTATCAGCCCAAGTGGTGGTGAGCCATAGAACAGTCTATCAACCCAGTGATGATGCAGTGATGATGTGGTAAATCCTATCAGCCCAATGATGGTAGATCTTTGGAACAGTCGATAGTCCAAGTGATGGTGGTATATATGGAACGATGTAGCAAGGTGGTGGTGACCTATGGAACAGTCTATTAGCCCAAGTATTAGTGACTGTGGGCATTCTAACTCAAGTGATGGTGGTAGACCTATGGAACAGCCTATCAGCAGAAGTGATGGTGGCAGCCTATGGAACAGTCTATCAGTCCATGATCGTGGTAGACCTGTCGGACAGTCTACCAGCCTAGTGTTGTTTTTTAAGTATTAGTGGTAGACCAATGGAACAGTATAAGCCCAAGTGATGGTGGTAGACCTATGGAACAGTCTATGTCAAGTGATGGTAGAAACTGGGAGCAGTCTACCAGCAAATGATGGTGGTGAATCATGGAAGAGCCTATCAGCCCAAGTGATGGTGGTAGACCTATGGAACAGTCTATCAGTCCATAGTGGTGTTAGATCTATCGAACCTACCAAGTGATGGTGGTAGACCTGGAGACAGCCTATAAGCCCAAGTGATGGTGGTAGATCATGACAGTCTATCAGCGCAAGTGATGGTGGTAGATCTGGAACAGTCTAAAGTCAAGTGATGGTGGTAGATCTATGGAACAGTCTATCAGCCCAAGTGGTGGTAGGCAGGAACAGTCTTTGTCAGCCCAGAGTGATGGTGGTAGATCACTGGAACAGTCTATTAGTGTGGTGAGCCATTGGAATAGCCTAAAAGCCCAAGTGATGGTGGTAGATCTATGGAACAGTCTATCAGCCCAAGTGATGGTGGTGAGCCTGCGGGGACCAGTCTGTAACAGTGATGTGGTGACCTGGAACAGTCTTCAGCCCAAGTGATGGTGGTAGTCTATGGAACTGTCTGTCAGACAAGTATTGGTGACCCATGGAACAGTCTATCAGCCCAAGTGATGGTGTGGAGTCCTATGGAACAGTCTATCAGCCCAAGTAATGGTGGTAGACCTATGGAACAGTCTATCAGCGCAAGTGATGGTGGTAGACTATGGAACAGTCTATCAGCTGTGGTAGACCTATGGGCAGTCTGGCTATGTGTGATATGGTATCCCTATCAGCCCAAGTGATGACATAGACAGTGCTGTGAGTAATGTGAAATCTTGTAGAGCCTATCAGCCCAGAAGTGGTGGTAGATCTATGGAACAGTAATCAGCAATGTTGGTGGTAGAACTGTGTGATTGGTGTGATGGTAGACTATGGAACAGTCTATCAGCCGTGATGGTGGTAGCCTAGAGACAGCTATCAGCCCAAGTGATGGTGAGCCTGTGGACGTTGGCATAAATGAGCCTGGGAGCAGACCTTGGCAAATGATGGTGGATAAACAAGGAGTCTATCATCCCAAGTGATGGTGGTAGACGTATGGAACAGTCTTTCAGCCCAAGTGATGGTGGTAGATCTATGGCAGAGCCTATCAGCCCAAGTGATGGTGGTAGACCTATGGAACAGTATCAGCCCAAGTGATGGTGGTAAATCTGTGAGCCTATCAGCCGTGATTAGGTGACCTATGGGAACAGTCTAAAAGCCCAAGTGGCAATTTGAATCTTGGAGACAGTCTCTGCAGCCGAAGTGATGGTGGTAGACCTATGGAGACAACCTATCAGCCCAAGTCATGGTGGTAGACCTATGGAACAGTCTATCAGCCCAAGTAGTGGTGTTAGATCTAGGGAACAGTCTACAGCTGTGAGTAGTGAGCCTATGAACAGTCTATCAGCCCATGCTTGATGGTGTTAGATCTATGGAACAGCCTACCAACCCAAGTGATGGTGGTAGACCTGCGGAGCAGCCCATAAGCCCAAGTGATGGTGGTAGATCTATGGAACAGTCTATCAGCCCAAGTGATGGTGTTGGTAGATCTTTGGACCAGTCTAAAGTCCAAGTGATGGTGGTAGATCAATGGACAGTCTATGACCCAAGTGATGGTGGTAGTCATGGGTGATCTATCAGCCCAAGTGATGGTGGTAGACTTTGGACAGTCTGTCAGCCCAAGTGATGGTGGTAGATCTATGGAACAGTCTATCAGCCCAAATGATGGTGGTAGACGATGGAATAGCCTAAAAGCCAAGTATTGGTGGTAGATCTACATGGAACAGTCTATGGCCAACTGATAGTGGTAGACCTATGAACAGTCCTGTCCAAGTATTGGTGGTAGACCTATGGAACAGTCTATCAGCACAAGTGATTGTGGTAGACCTATGGGTAGTCTATCAGCCCAAGTGGTGAGTCCTATGGAACAGTCTATCAGCCGTAATGGTGGTAGACCTATGGAACAGTCTTCTATCAGCGCAAGTGATGGTGGTGAGCCTATGGAACAGTCTATCAGCCCAAGTGATGGTGGTGGACCAATGGAATAATCTTTCAGCCCAAGTGATGGTGGTAGATCTATGGAACAGTCTCTCAGTCCAAGTGATGGTGGTAGACCAATGGAACAGCTATCACCCCCAAGTGATTGTGTGGTACACCTATGGAACAGTCTAAAAGCCCAAGTGATGGTGGTAGATCTATGGAACAGTCTATCAGCCCAAGTGATGGTGGTAGATCTTTGGAACGATAAAGTCCAAGTGATGGTGGTAGATCCAATGGAACAGTCTATCAGCCCAAGTGATGGTGGTAGATCTATGGAACAGTCCTCAGCCCAAGTGATGGTAGTAGACCTTTGGAACAGTCTGTCAGCCCAAGTGATGGTGGTAGTCTATGGAACAGTCTATCAGCCAAATGGTAATTGTGGTAGACCTGGAATAGCCTAAAAGCCCAGAGTATTGGTGGTAGATCTATGAGACAGTCTATCAGCCCAGTGGTGTTGGTAGACCTATGGAACAGTCTATCAGTCCAAGTGATGGTGGTGATCTATGGAACAGTCTATCAGCCAAGTGATGGTGGTAGACATGTGGAACAGTCTTTCAGCCCAAGTGATGGTGGTAGATCCTATGGCAGAGCCTATCAGCCAAGTGATGGTGGTAGACCTATGGAACAGTCCAATCAGCCCAAGTGATGGTGGTAGTCTATGGAACAGTCTATCAGCCAAAGTGATGGTGTTATCTTTGGAACAGTCTCAAAGTCCAAGTGATGGTGGTATATCTATGGAACAGTCTATCCGGCTCTGTGGGCTATGGAACAGTCTATTAGTCCAAGTATTGGTGGTAGACCTATGGAACAGTCCTAGCACAGTGATGGTGGTAGACTATGGAACAGCCTATCAGCAGCCCAAGTATTGGTGTTGGTAGACCTATGGAACAGTCTATCAGCCCTAGTGATCGTGGTAGGCCTATGGAACAGTCTACCAGCAGCAAATATTAGTGGTAAAATCTATGGAACAGTCTATCCAGCCCAAGTGGTGGTAGACCTATGGAACAGCCTATAGCCCAAGTGATGGTGGAGCCTATGGGGCAGAGTCTATCCCAGCCCAAGTATTGGTGGTAGACCTATGGAGACAGTCTACAACCCAAATGATGATGGTAAATCTATGGAAGAGCCTATCAGCCCAAGTGATGGTGGTAGACCTATGGAACAGTCTAAAGCCCAAGTATTGGTGGTAGATCACTTGGGAACAGTCTTTCAGTCCAGGTGATGGTGTGGTAGACCAATGGAACAGCCTATCAGCCCAAGTGGTGGTGGGCCAATGGAACAGTCTGGCCAGTGATAGTGGTAGACCTATGGAACAGTCTATCCAGCCCATGTGATGGTGTTAGATCTATCAGGAGCAGCCTACCAGCCCAGAAGTATTGGTGGTAGACCTGCGGAACAGCCTATAAGCCCAAGTATTGGTGGTAGATCTATGAAACAGTATCAGCCCAAGTGATGGTGGTAGATCTTTGGAACAGTCTAAAGTCAAGTGATGGTGAATCTATGGAACAGTCTATCAGCCAAGTGATGGTGGTAGACCTTTGGAACAGTCTGTATCAGCCCAAGTGGTGAGTGGTAGATCTATGGAACAGTCTATCAGCTAAATATTAGTAGCAGGCCGATGGAATAACCCTAAAAAGCCAAGTATTGGTGGTAGTCTATGGGGTCTATCAGCCTAACTGATGGTGGTAGACCTATGGAACAGTCTATCAGTCCAAGTGGTGGTAGGCCTATGGAGCAGTCTATCAGCACAAGTGATGAGTGGTAGACCTATGGAACAGTCTATCAGCCCAAGTGATGGTGGTGGACCAATGGAATGAATAAACAAGCCCAAGTGATGGTGGTAGATCTATGGAACAGTCTATCAGTCCAAGTGATGGTGGTGGTAGATCTTTGGAACAGTCTAAAAGTCCAAGTGATGGTGGTAGATCAAGTAGGGCAGATAGCAGCCCAGTGATGGTGGTAGATCTATGGAACAGTCTATCAGCCCAAGTGATGGTGGTAGACCTTTGGAACAGTCTGTCCAGCCCAAGTGATGGTGGTGAATCTATGGAACGTCCATAAAGCCCAGCCAGTAATTGGTGGGCCGATGGGCAGCTGGCTGGGCAGATCTATGGAACAGTCTATCAGCCCAACTGTAGTGTGGTAGGCCTATGGAACAGTCTATCAGTCCAAGTGATGGTGGTAGACCTGGAGACAGTCCATCAGCACAAGTGATGAGTGAACCTATGGAACAGTCTATCTGCCCAAGTAATGAGTGGTAGACCTGGAACAGTCTATCAGCGTAGTGATGGTGGTAGACCTATGGAGCAGTCTATCAGCCCAAGTATTATTAGTGGTGGACCAATGAGGTGTGCTTTGGTGGCCCAGATCTATGGAACGTCCATCAGCCGTATTAGTGGTAGATCTATGGGAGCAGTCTATCAGCCCAAGTGATAGCCGTGAGCCTATGGGAGGAGTCTATCAGCACAGAAGTGATGGTGGTAGATCTTTGGAACAGTCTAAAAGTCTAAGTGATGGTGGTAGATCATGGAATAGTCTATCAGCCCAAGTGATGGTGGTAGATCTATGGAACAGTCTCTATCAGTCCAAGTGATGGTGGTAGACTATGGAACAGTCTGGCCCAGTGATGGTGGTAAGGCCTATGGAACAGTCTATCATCCCAAGTGATGGTGAGTAGACGTATGGAACAGTCTTTCAGCCCAAGTGATGGTGGTAGATCTATGGCAGAGCCTGGCTTGGCCCAAGTGATGGTGGTAGACCTACGGAACAGTGATCTAGCTATCAGCCCAAGTGATGGTGGTAGACCTATGGAACAGTCAGCCGTGATGGTGGTAGATCTATGGGAACAGTCTATCAGCCCAAGTGATGGTGGTACATCTTTGGGTGATCTCAAAGTCCAAGTGATGGTGGTATATCTATGGAACAGTCTATCAGCTCAACTGATGGTGTTGGTAGACCTATGGAACAGTCTAGTCCCAGTGATTTGGTGAGCCTATGGAACTGTCTAGCAGCCCAAGTGATGGTGGTGAGCCTATGGAACCTATCAGCCCAAGTGGTGGCTAGGCACATGGAGTCCTACTCAAGCTACAGTGATCGTGGTAAGCCTATGGAACGTCTACACCAGCCCAAATGATAATTGGTAAATCTATGGAACAGTCTATCAGCCCAAGTGGTGGTAGGCTGGAACAACCTATAAGCCGTGATGGTGTAGGCCTATGGAACAGTCCTATCAGCCAAGTGGTTGTAGGCCTATGGAACAGTCTACCAACCCAAATGATGGTGGTAAATCTATGGAAGAGCCTATCCCAGCCCAAGTGATGGTGGTATTGGAGCCTATGGAACAGTCTAAAGCCCAAGTGATGGTGGTAGATCATGGAACAGTCTTTCAGTCCAGGTGATGGTGGTGGGCAATGGAACAGCCCTCCAGCCCAAGTAGTGGTGGTAGGCCAATGGAACAGTCTACCAGCCAGAAGTGATGATGATAGACCTATGGAACGATCTATCAGCCCATGTGATAGTGTTAGATCTATCGACAGCCTACCAGCCCAGTGATGGTGGTAGACCTGCAGGAACAGCCATAAGCCCAAGTGATGGTGGTAGATCTATGAGCAGTCTATCAACCCAAGTGATGGTGGTGATCTTTGGAACGAATTAAAAGTCAAGTGGTGGTAGATCTATGGAACAGTCTATCAGCGGCCCAAGTGATAGTGGTGACAGTTGGAACAGTCTCTCCATGATGGTGGTAGATCTATGGAACAGTCTATCAGCCCAAATGATGAGTGTGTTAGACCGATGGAATAGCACAAAAGCCCAAGTGATGGTGGTAGATCTGAGACAATTATCCAAGCTGTGATGGTGGTAGACCTATGGAGCAGGTATAAGTCAAGTGATGGTGGTAGACCTATGGAACAGTCTATCAGCACCCAAGTGATAGTGGTAGACCTGGAACAGTCTATCAGCCCAAGTGATGGTGGTGGACCAATGGAATAGTCTTTCCTTGATGGTGGTGATCTATGGAACTCTATCAGTCAAGTGATGGTGGTAGACCAATGGAACAGCCCTATCACCCCAAGTGATTGTGGTACACACCTATGGAACAGTCTAAAGCCCAGAAAAATTATTGGTGGTAGATCTATGGAACAGTCTATCAGCCCAAGTGATGGTGGTAGATCTTTGGAACAGTCTAACAAGAAAGTCCAAGTGATGGTGGTAGATCAATGGAACAGTCCTATCCAGCCCAAGTGATGGTGGTAGATCTATGGAACAGTCTATCAGCCAAGTGATGGTGGTAGACAGCACAGGGCAGAATCTGTCAGCCCAAGTGATGGTGTTAGATCATGGAACGTCTATCAGCCCAAATGATGGTGGTAGACCGATGGAGCCGGCAAAAGCGTGTGGTAGATGGACGATTATCAGCGGAAGGTGGTAGACCTATGGAACAGTCTAAAAGCCCAAGTGATGGTGGTAGATCTATGGAACAGTCTATCAGCCCAAGTGATGGTGGTAGATCTTTGGAACATTCTATAAGTCCAAGTCATGGTGGGAGACCGTTGGAACAGCATATCAGCCCAGGTGATGGTGTTAGACTTATGGAACAGTCTATCAGCCGAAGCCCAAGTGATGGTGGTAGACCTATGGAACAGTCTATCAGCCCAAGTAATGGTGGTGGACCAATGGAATAGTCTTTCAGCCCAAGTGATGGTGGTAGATCTATGGAACAGTCTATCAGTCCAAGTAATGGTGGTAGACCAATGGAACAGCCTATCACCCCAAGTGATTGTGGTACACCTATGGAACAGTCTAAAAGCCCAAGTGATGGTGGTAGATATATGGAACAGTCTATCAGCCCAAATGATGGTGTTAGATCTATGGAACAGTCTATCAGCCCAAGTGATGGTGGTAGATCTATGGAACAGTCTATCAGCCCAAGTGATGGCCGTAGACCTATGGAACAGTCTATCAGCCCAAGTGATGGTGGTAGATCTTTGGAACAGTCTAAAAGTCCAAGTGATGGTGGTAGATCTATGGAATAGTCTATCAGCCCAAGTGATGGTGGTAGATCTATGGAACAGTCTATCAGTCCAAGTGATGGTGGTAGACCTATGGAACAGTCTATCAGCCCAAGTGATGGTGGTAGACCTATGGAACAGTCTATCATCCCAAGTGATGGTGGTAGACGTATGGAACAGTCTTTCAGCCCAAGTGATGGTGGTAGATCTATGGCAGAGCCTATCAGCCCAAGTGATGGTGGTAGACCTATGGAACAGTCTATCAGCCCAAGTGATGGTGGTAGACCTATGGAACAGTCAATCAGCCCAAGTGATGGTGGTAGATCTATGGAACAGTCTATCAGTCCAAGTGATGGTGGTACATCTTTGGAACAGTCTCAAAGTCCAAGTGATGGTGGTATATCTTTGGAACAGTCTATCAGCTCAACTGATGGTGGTAGACCTATGGAACAGTCTATTAGTCCAAGTGATGGTAGTAGACCTATGGAACAGTCTATCAGCACAAGTGATGGTGGTAGACCTATGGAACAGTCCCAAAATTCCGTTAGATCTATGGGGCGATATCCAGCCCAAGTAGTGGTAGACCTTTGGAACAGTCTGTCCAGCCCAGTGATGGTGGTAGATCTATGGAACAGTCATCAGCCCAAATGATAGTGGTAGACCGATGGAATAGCCTAAAAGCCCGTCTATGGAACGTCTATCCAGCCCAACTTGATATGGTAGACCTATGGAACGTCTATCAGTCCAAGTGGTGGTAGACCTATGGAACAGTCTATCAGCCCAAGTGATGGTAGTAGTCCTATGGAACAGTCTATCAGCACAAGTGATAGTGGTAGACCTATGAACGACCTATATCAGAAGTGATGGTGAGTCTATGGAACAGTCATATTTGTGGTGAGCCTAGGGGCAATCCTATGGCACCAAGTGATGGTAGTGAGCCTATGGAACAGTCTATCAGCCCCAAGTGTGCCAGATCTATGGGAGACAGTCCTATCAGCCCAAGTGATGGTAGTGAGCCTATGGGGTAAGTCTACCAACCCAAATGATGGTAGTAAATCTGGAGAGCCTATCAGCCCAGGTGATGGTGGTAGATCTATTGAACAGTCTATCAGCTCAACGCTGATGGTGGTAAAATATGATCCCCGTAGTCCACGTGATGTAGACCTATGGAACAGTCTATCCTTTCAAGTATTGGTGGTAGACTATGGAACAACCTATCAGCCCAAGTGATGGTGGTAGACCTATACCGTGGAACAGTCTATCAGCCCTAGTGATAGTGGTAGACCCTATGGAACAGTTTACCAACCCAAATGATGAGGTAGTAAATCTAGGGGAACAGTCAACCAACCCAAGTGATGGTGTTGGAGCCTGGAACAGCCTGCAGTAGTGGTGGTAGGCCTATGGAACAGTCTATCAGCCCAAGTGATGGTGGTAGGCCTATGGAACAGTCTACCAACCCAAATGATGGTGGTAATCTATGGAAAGAGCCACACCTGTCAGCCCAAGTGATGAGGTGAGCCTATGGAACTGTCTAAAGCCGTATTGGTGGTAGATCTATGGAACAGTCTATCAGTCAGGTATTGGTGGTAGACAATGGAACAGCCTATCAGCCGTGATGGTGGTAGACCAATGGAACAGTCCTGCTGGCCGAAGTGATGGTAGTAGACCTATGGAACAGCCTATCAGCCCAAGTCAGGTGGTAGACCTATGGGAACAGTCCTATCAGCCCAAATTGATGTGTTGGGTCAGGGGCAGTCTACCAGCACAATGATGGTGTGAGCCTATGGAACAGTCTATCAGCCCATGTGATGGTGTTAGTCTATGGAACCTTTGTAGCCCAAGTGATGGTGGTAGACCTGGGAACAGCTATAGCACAAGTAGTGGTGGTAGATCTAGCCAGACAGTCTCAGCCCCAAGTGATGTGGTGGTGAGTCTTTGGGGAACGATACAAAATTACGAGTAATTGGTAGATCCAATGGAACGATGCATATTCCCAAGTGATGGTGGTAGATCTATGGAACGTCTATCGGCCCCAAGTATTGGTAGACCTTTGGAACAATCAGCCCAAATGATGGTGGTAGATCGATGGAACTCCTACCAGCCCAGTGATGGTGGTAGGCCGATGGAATAGCCTAAAAGCCCAAGTGATGGTGGTAGATCTATGGAGACAGTCTATCAGCCCAACTGATGGTGGTAGACCTATGGAACAGTCTATCAGTCCAAGTGATGGTGGTAGGCCTATGGAACAGTCTATCAGCACAAGTGATGGTGGTAGACCTGAAACAGTCCTATCAGCCCAAGTGATGGTGGTAGTCCTATGGAGACAGTCTATCAGCACAAGTGATGGTGGTGAGCCACCATGGAACAGTCCTACTATGAGCCCAGAAGTGATGGTAGTAGTCTATGGAACAGTCTGGCAGCCCAAATGTGGTGTGGTGAGCCTATGGAACATTCTATGTACAGAGGTGGTGGGCCTATGGAACAGTCTATCCTTGAAATTATTGGTGGTAGAATCCATGGAACAGTCTATCAGCCCAAGTGATGGTGGTAGACCTATGGAACTGTCTACCAACCCCGTGTTAATTGGTAGAAATCATGGAAGAGCCTATCATTTAGTGGTGGTAGATCTACTGGAGACAGTCTATCAGCTCAGCTGATGGTGGTAAGACCTATGAAACAGTCTATTAGTCACGTGATGGTAGCGTAGGCCACAGCAAGACAGTCTATCAGCACAAGTGGTGGTAGACCTATGGGAGCAGCCTATCAGCCCAAGTGATGGTGGTAGACCCTATGGAACAGTCTATCAGCCCTAGTGATCGTGGTGGAGCCTATGAACAGTTTACCAGCAAATGATGGTGGTAAATCTGAGGAACGTCCAACCAGCCGTGATGGTGGTAGACCTATGGGAACCTATAAACTGAAGTGATGTGAGACCCTATGGGGCAGTGTCAGCCCAAGTGATGGTGGTGGTAGACCTATGGAACGTCTGCAACCCAAATGATGGTGGTAAATCATGGAAGAGCCTATCAGCCGTGGTAAGGGTGGGCTGGGGCAGTCTAAAAGCCCAAGTGATGGTGGTAGTCTATGGAACAGTCTATCAGACCAGGTGATGGTGGTAGACCAATGGGACAGCCTATCAGCCCAAGTGATGGTAGGCCAATGGAACAGTCTACCAGCCCGAAGTGATGGTGGTAGACCTATGGAGCAGCCTATCCAGCCCAAGTCATGGTGGTAGGAGCTATGGAACAGTCTATCCAGCCCAAGTGATAGTGTTAGATCTGAGAGACAGTGCCACCCGCTTGGTGGTGAGCACATGGGTACAATCTATCCCAGCGTGGGTAAGATCATGGAACGCTTCACCGGCCCGTGATGGTGGTGGAGCCTGCTGGGAACAGCCTATAAGCCCAAGTGATGGTGGTAGATCTATGGAACAGTCCCTCTATCAGCCCCAAGTGATAGTGGTAGATCTTTGGAACAGTCTAAAGTCCAAGTGATGGTGGTAGATCAATGGAACAGTCTGTCCTTAAGTGGTGGTAGATCTATGGAACAGTCTATCAGCCAAGTGATGGTGGGCAACTTTGAGACGATATTATTTATTGGTAGATCTATGGAACAGTCTATCAGCCCAAATGATGGTAGTAGACCATTGGAATAACCCTAAAAAGCCCAAGTGATGGTGGTAGATCTATGGGACAGTCTATCAGCCCAACTGATGGTGGTAGACCTATGGAACAGTCTATCAAGTCCAAGTGATGGTGAGGCCTATGGAACAGTCTATCAGCACAAGTGATTTAGCTATTGAGCCTATGGAACAGTCTATCAGCCCAAGTGAAGTAGTGGTAGTCCTATGGAACAGTCTATCGGCAAGGTAATGGTGGTAGACCTGGGCAGTCTATTGGCGCAAGTGATGGTGGTGAGCCTATGGAACAGTCTATCAGCCAAGAGAGTGATGGTGGTGGACCAATGGAATAGTCTTTCAGCCCAAGTGATGGTGGTATCTATGGAGACAGTCTATCAGTCCAAGTGATGGTGGTAGACCAATGGAACAACCTATCACCCCAGAGATTCCAATGGTACACCTATGGAACAGTCTAAGCCCAAGTGATGGTGGTAGATCTATAGAGCAGTCTATCAGTCCAAATGATGGTGTTAGATCTATGGAACAGTCTATCAGCCCAAGTGATGGTGGTAGATCTATGGAACAGTCTATCAGCCCAAGTGGTGGTGGTAGACCTATGGAGTGTCTATCAGCCCAAGTGATGGTGGTAGATCTATGGAACAGTCTATCGAGGTCAAGTATTGGTGGTAGACCTATGGGAACAGTGTCAGCCCAGAAGTGATGGTGGTAGACCTGGAACAGTCTATCTCATCCCAAGTGATGAGGTGGCCGGAGCGTAGGAACCTCAGCCCATTGATGGTGGTAGATCTATGGCAAGCCTATCAGCCCAAGTGATGGTGGTGGAGCCTATGGGACAGTATCAGCCCAGAGTAGTGGTGAGCCTGGGTGGGTAAAATGGCCCAGTGAGTGGTGGTAGATCTATGGAGACAGTCTATCCAGCCCAAGTGATGGTGGTACATCTTTGGAACAGTGTAAAATTAAGTATTGGTGGTATATCATAAGACTTGGTCTATCAGCTCAACTGATGAGCAGGTGAGCCTATGGAACAATCTAGTCAAGTGATGGTAGTGACCTATGGAACAATCTAGCACAAGTGATGGGTGGTTAGACCTATGGAAC
>NW_024732145.1:0-14336 GCF_018991925.1 Homarus americanus
GGGGGAGGAGAGAATTGGTCTTAAGTTAGGTTAGGTTGATTGGGTTAGGTTAGGTGGGAATCGGTGGGTGTGGGCTGAGGAGAGGTTAGGTTATTAGGTTAGGTTGATTTGGTTAGGTTGGGTGGGAATCGTTGGGTGAGGGTTAAGGAGAGGTTAGGTTTAATTTGGGGGGAAATTGTTGGGTGTGGTTATAGGGAAGATATTAATATAAGGGAGGTGGGAGGGGAGTGTTTGGTCTGTTTAATACTTAAGATGGAAATTCTGGGGTGCAGAGATGAGGTCTAAATTTTCGAGTGACAGTGAGCGAGGTGGTGGTATGAGTGTTGTGTATGCAAATGAGGGAAGGGAAGTTACGTGACTGTGTGTGGGGGAGTCGGGAGGTTGAGGGGAGTGTGCTAGGTTCGTGTCGGGGTTGATTTCTGTTTCCTTTGGGGTAGTGCCGTATAGGTTTACTTTGATTATTGATTTGGTTGGATGAGTGTATTGAATAATTTTTTTGCTGTCAGGTGTATAGGGAGACAGGGGGGAGGTGTTCTTCCTCTTTGGTCTAGGGGTCTTGACCACTATTTCTGTGGGGGGAAGGGCTGCCATTTTATTCTTGGGAGTCTGGGGTGTTAGGGGAGGGTCGGGTTTGGTTTGGGTGTTCGTGGTCCGGGAGTTCAACGTAGTCAAGTGGGAGAAGTCGGGTGTAGGCAAGGTCGAGGTGGAGGGGCCGGTATGTTTTGGACTGATTACTTTGGGGGGTGAGGTAATGGTAGAATGGTGAGATAAGTCAGGTGTAGGCATGGCAGAAGTGGAGGGGAGGAGGGAGACAGTGGATTCTCTGGGGGGTGGGGGGGGCATGTTGGTACGGTCGGAGATGGGGGCAGTGGGGAAGATGAGGTCGGGACCGGTTCTGAAGGAGTCAGGAATGTTTATGGTAGGGAGGCCGTTAGCCTTCAAACCCTCAATTACCAGATTTAGAAAAAGTGATCTATTACCGTTGCTTAGGGAATGTGCCAGAAGTATGATGGTGGTGATTTTTGCGTCAGTGTCGGGGGAAGGGAGGGGGCGGTCAGGTTGTTGGTCCAGCAAGTGCGGGTGGAGAGAGTCGTGGGAGTAGGGAGTGAGTGGTGGGGAGGAGGAGGAGGTGCAGTGGGAGGTGAGGGTAGGCGTAGGCGGGGAGGGAGAGGTGTTGTGCTGTTGTTGAGTCTGATTTGGCACTTGTTGCTGACGGCAGAGTGTGAGCCTTTACAATTGCAGCATCTAGTAACAGTGGCAGTGCAGTTTCTGTATGAGTGGCCTTGATTGGCACATTTTGAACAGGTTAGTGAGTTACTGCAACGGTTGGTGGTATGTCCAAATTGATAGCAGTTGTAGCATTGGTGGACTGGGATGTAGTGTTGGAATTCGATGTTATGTGAGGGGATGATGTTATTGCCGAATTTAATTCCGTTGGATTTCAGTTTTATGGCTTCAGTTTGTGTAGCTGTAGTGATTTTCAACATGGGGAGAGTTCCCATCCGGGCTGCATATGTCATTTGGGAGGTGTTGTGTGTGTTGAGTTCTGTCAATAGGTTAGGATTGTCAAGGATATGGGGGATGATTTTTCTACATATAGGCTTCGCCCACGGTTTGGTGGGAGTGGGTGGCGTGCTGTGGACGCAGCGGTAGTATCGTTCATCCAAGGCCGTCCCTCCCTCTTGGAGGTGGGGCGTAGCTTGCGGATGACGCATGCGGCACTCGTGGCCAATGAGGTGGCCACTGAGGTGGAGAATGTCTGTATATAAGCCCGCCCGCCTGCCGGGCCGCCCGTATTGACTATTTCGTCGTCGAGATGGCCCGTACTAAACAGACTGCCCGCAAGTCCACTGGAGGCAAGGCTCCACGGAAGCAGCTTGCCACCAAGGCAGCTCGCAAGTCCGCCCCAGCCACCAGTGGTGTCAAGAAGCCCCATCGTTACAGGCCCGGAACCGTCGCCCTTCGTGAGATCCGTCGTTACCAGAAGAGCACAGAGCTACTCATCAGGAAGCTGCCCTTCCAGCGCCTGGTGCGTGAGATCGCCCAGGATTTCAAGACTGACTTGCGCTTCCAGTCGTCTGCCGTCATGGCTCTGCAGGAAGCCTCTGAGGCTTACCTGGTGGGTCTTTTCGAGGACACCAACCTGTGTGCCATTCACGCCAAGCGCGTTACCATCATGCCCAAGGACATCCAGCTGGCCCGGCGCAGCCGCGGAGAGCGTGCTTAAGTCCTCTTCCTTGGGGAAAAAGAAAAAGCACCACAAAACCTACCAGACATCTATAACTCGGCCCTTCTCAGGGCCAAAGAACTGTTCTGAAGATAATTTTCATGACAATCGAAATGGTTGGTGGTAGGAGAGCGTTAATTTCGGTTACCCAAATCGCCTAACGGTAAGTTGGTAACAGTCGTGCAGGCACGAATGTATAGTAGGTCATCAATTCGGGAGGTTGGTGGGTGCAAAAAACAAGAGCTAGTAACAAATTAATATATAAAGAATAAGTAAGTAAATAAATAACTAAAATAAAAGAAAATTCAATAAAATAAAATAAAATGAATTGTTTACATGAAATAGGCGTGCTGCAAACAAGAAATGAAACCCAAACACACTCCATGTATGTCACTTTGCAGTGGGTGTAAAAGTACTCCACGCAGAATTTATTTATTTATTTATAATGTTTCGATTTAGTCCTGTTTCTACGCCAATAGAGAATGCAGATTATTATAATTTTTTTTTATTTATTTCCCTCTCAATATATCACTGTCGGTAACTGTCTCTTTAACA
Source organism: Homarus americanus (assembly GCF_018991925.1). Classification (NCBI taxonomy): domain Eukaryota; kingdom Metazoa; phylum Arthropoda; class Malacostraca; order Decapoda; family Nephropidae; genus Homarus; species Homarus americanus. Next base: position 2,783 of record NW_024732145.1, read on the forward strand.
TGTAACTGTGGCTCCGATGGAGCCGATTAAGTTGTAGTAGTGGGATGGCGTGTTTGTTGTGCACAAGTAACCTCTTACTTGGAAGAGGTGTACTTGGTGACAGCCTTGGTGCCTCAGACACGGCATGCTTGGCCAGTTCACCGGGCAGCAAGAGTCGGACAGCTGTCTGGATTTCCCGACTTGTAATGGTGGAGCGTTTGTTGTAGTGCGCCAGGCGGGAAGCCTCGGCAGCGATGCGCTCGAAGATGTCGTTCACGAAAGAGTTCATGATGGACATAGCTTTGGAGGAGACTCCTGTGTCGGGGTGCACTTGCTTCAGTACCTTGTAGATGTAGATGCTGTAGCTTTCCTTCCTCCTGCGCTTCTTCTTCTTGTCACCCTTGGCAATGGCCTTCTGGGCCCTTCCAGCCTTCTTGGCAGCCTTTCCGGAAGTTTTGGGAGGCATGGCGGCACAGTTACTCGTGGCGCGGAGCGAGAGAATTGAAAACTGGCCCGACTAACTTTTCCTTATATACCGAGCGGGCCGCTCAGGATCAGACGGGCTGCAGCTACGGCTCTCTTACATTGGTTGGGTCCGCGAGACGGCCACCTGGCCTGATCCTGAGCTTGGTATAAAAGACCAAGGTGGCGGGCGGAAATTTAACTCCTATCACGAAAAGCAGCAGCAGCAACATGTCAGGACGCGGCAAGGGAGGCAAAGTGAAGGGCAAGTCAAAGTCCCGTTCTAGCAGGGCCGGACTCCAGTTCCCCGTGGGTAGGATCCACCGTCTCTTGCGTAAAGGCAACTATGCGGAGCGTGTTGGTGCAGGTGCACCTGTGTACCTTGCAGCCGTCATGGAGTACCTGGCAGCAGAAGTGCTCGAGCTGGCCGGTAACGCCGCCCGCGACAACAAGAAGACCCGCATTATCCCGCGTCATCTTCAGCTTGCCATTCGCAATGACGAGGAGCTGAACAAGCTCCTGTCTGGAGTCACCATTGCCCAAGGGGGTGTCCTTCCTAACATCCAAGCTGTGCTCCTCCCCAAGAAGACAGAGAAGAAATAAGAACCCAAGGTTCGTTCACACAAGACAACCTAACAAAACAGGCTCCTTTCGGAGCCACAGGATATCACTTAAAGAGAGAAATATACGACATCAACGTTTTGCAGGATAACACTCTATTTTACGTGTAATTAGCATAGTATTGTGGAAATAGAGTGAAATTGATTTAGAATGGTGTAGATGTGAAGGGCGGTTGTGGGGGCCTGGGGTGGGGGACTTAAACGGGACTTAGAAGGGCGCAAGAAGCAGCAGCAGCAGCAGCAGCAGCAGCCAGGGAGGCGACCTTATTTTCAGTCAGGTTCATACACAAATAAATACATCAGATTCATTGACAGTACAGTACACATTTACCAGTGTGGGCTAGCCAATTTGGGATAAAAAGCAAGAATGTAATGTCCTCAATGAAGTAATGACATAGTTCAAGATACAATAAGTGAGGTGGCCTGAAGTCTTTGACAGTGTCCCATTCAATAATATAGTAGTGCTTTAAAGGTGTATCACCAAGTTTACATGCTGAGTGTTCCTTTATGGGTACAGCGTTACTAACTAGCCAGATGTGTCTGTATCCTAACCTAATTCTGGCCACGACTACATCACACAGGCAGGCAGGAGCAAGTTGTTTGGACACTCTTCCTAGCCCCCTTGGTCCCTGTTCACCTACCTACTGTAGCAGTAAGTAGGTACCTGTTGTAAATCGAAAGGTTGCCAATTCGTATTCAGGGAAAGTTGTTGGAGCTTCTAAACTTGAACTGACACAATCCGAGGAGTGGTGACCCGAGGATCACAGACACTATCTCTCCCACTACAAATCCCTTCCTAACCTCCTGCTCCTTCCTAACCTCCTGCTCCTTCCTATGTCCTCCCAAAATTGAACCATGCTATCGCAAAGGTAATAATACAAGTAGAGACAACAACATATTTTCCTATTGTCTTATTATATATTAATAACAGAAACGCTGCCGCCATCCCGGAGGCTTTACATTGTCTCACTGTTCATTCCCTCCACAATTCTTCCTCTTACTTCTTCTTCTTCTTCTTCTTCTTCTTCTTCTTCTTCTTCTTCTTCTTCTTCTTCTTCTTCTTCTTCTTCTTCTTCTTCTTCTTCTTCTTCTTCTTCTTCTTCTTCTTCTTCTTCTTCTTCTTCTTCTTCTTCTTCTTCTTCTTCTTCTTCTTCTTCTTCTTCTTCTTCTTCTTCTTCTTCTTCTTCTTCTTCTTCTTCTTCTTCTTCTTCTTCTTCTTCTTCTTCTTCTTCCATCAATACTTTATTGACGGTGTATGTAAGTTTCACCATGTTTTGCACTACAGCGGTAGAGCAAAGTATATTTTGTTAGCAATAAACCAAAAGCATATTTTATGGCCTAATCATCACTACATAGAACACCACCCATAAAGCATGATACTAGTAAACCACAAAAACTGCTATAAACCCCCAAAGCATATTTTATTGCCTAATCATCACTACATAGAACACCACTCATAAAGCATGATACTATTAGACCACAAACTGCTATAAACCCCAATAATATACTATACTAGTGACTCTAATTGTGTTACCCAATATTATACGAAATAATACTATAAAACATAATAATAAACACACTAATAGTGTATATTAGTTGAATGCACAATCTGATGAGAAGTCAAAAAAAAAAAAAAAAAAAATAGCAACAACCTAGAAAGAGTGTAGAGTATTTTTGTGCAAACTATTATACTAGTAGATGGTCTAAGATAACTGTATGTGAAGGAAAAGGTGTGCTCTCCACTCAAACTTTCTTTTTATGAAATCTCCTACTCCCCAGCTGAGCGGTACGCCCAATGGGAAACAAACCGTGGCACATAACACGCCGCCCGCCAGCTCTGGCTCGGTGAATAGGAATCAGTAATCGGGCGGAGTATAAACAACACCGCCGCCAATGTGCTCCTCCCATCTCTGAGGAAATCTGGCGGGCAACTTAGTATTATATTAGCATGTAATAATAATAACAATAATAATAATAATAATAATAATACTACTACTACTACTACTACTAATAATAATAATAATAATATTAATAATAATAACATGCAATTTCATTTTATAACACATACTAACCAAATAGTGTATAGCCTACTATACTTAACTATAATAGGTTAGGTTGCGTAGGAGGATCTAAAAAGTACAGTAGTATACACACACACACACACACACACACACACACACACACACACACACACACACACACACACACACACACACACACACACATACATATAGACAACAAACTAAATTAGAAACCAAACGTCAGTGAAGTTATCAAATCCTCCAGTTTCCGTCTCCACCTCCTACGCCGACTCAAGTCCCTCGGTGGTCCTGCACACGAGCTCCTCAGTGTTTACACAACATTCATACTTCCCAAGCTCACCTATGCCTCCTCCACCTGGTCTTCCTCCCTAAATGCCACACAACGTAAACACCTAGAAAAAGTGCAAAAGAGGCCATGCAAGATTATTCTCTACCCTTCCTACTCCACATATCAACAAGCGCTCAACACACTGACCGACCCTTTAGACTCTCACTGACCATCACCACGACCTCATCTGCAAATTTGGTAAGAAGCTTCTACACCATCCCCGACACCGGCTCCTACTACCACCTGAGATCCCTAGTCCGAGAATTGCTCTTCGACACCACAACCGCATCCATCCAGCCCAGCCCATACGTGCACGAACTGATCGCTATAAGAACAGCCCAGTCCCAACCATTGTAAAAATTATCGATAACTTGTAATAAATCAGTGTACTCACTCCCAGTAAACACTACTCCTTGCACTGTCACTATGTTGAAATGAACTGTAGTTTGAGCTTTTCCCCAGCTAGTTATTATATGTCTTATTTGTGTCACTCATGTTACTTATATATTATTTGTAATTCGTAACCCATTCCCCAAATATGTAACTGTATATTTTCAGTCTTCTGGCTGCCAAGCTCTTTCAATAAACCGTTAATTATTATTATTATTATTATTATTATTATTATTTATATGTTGGCCCATACCAACTCACTCCCCTGAACCCTCCTCCCCAGCGGACTATCAACAAGTTCTTGCCATAAGGTACTATCTCATTTGGCCAAGGAATGGAACCAGTGATGAATAGTGGTGAACAGTGCTTAACTCAGTGAAAAACAACTCGGCAGTTGAGTCTTACCCAAGCTAGCTAACCACCTTCACACAGTGAGGTCCCAGGTAACCAGTTATACTTCCCCTGAGACTCCACGATAGAGAGGCCTGGGACCACACCTCACCCACTTGAATGAGTGAGTCATGTCGACCACGTGGTGTCCCCAAGATGCTACGACAACACGTAGTGAATGTTTTGCTACAGCATCATCATGTGAATTTCCTCATAACACCATCTGTGAGGTAACTGCTACATCATCAGGCCCCTCATAACGCCATCTGTGAGGGAGTTACTACACTACGTGTCTGGTGTTCAACATCTCACCTTACATGATCTACGCGTGCAAACATTAATCTGTATATTCACTGTGTGCTCCTTCACCTTTCTCTAATGAGGGCTTTTGTTAAACCACCAATTTATGATGTACTAAGTCATTTGTGTCCAATGTATACTTTCGAAAAGCCCTTGTTTGGGGAAGGTAGGAGAGAGTAGTCGTCATTATTGTCCAAGCCACATTATTTATTTCTATATATAAGTAATGCAGGCTGGTTTTTAAATACCTCAATCCCCTAACGGTGCCGTTTGTATATTAAGAAATACCGAAGCCATACAGTACAACACCAGCGAATATGAAGTATCACTGTAACCGGCAACTGTTACTCACTCATACCTACATACATATAGAGAGTCTTTACAGAATGATAGCAGACACGAGGAAGACGAACAACAAGAGGAGAAGAGTTAGAAGAAAATCAACTTCAAGCTAAGAAGAAGAATACCAAGACATTTCCTCCAAACAAGAAAACAACACACACAATCAAGCCGACCAAACACTGAAAAACCATGGCGGAACCCAACATGCACCGGACGCTTGACCTGACTCTATCCTGCCGCATCCAGGCGAGTTGCTGCTTAAAGTCCCTCACGCAAGCGCTGTTTAGCCACTGCACCTATTCTATCCTCCTAAAATTCACTTCAATCCCCCCCTGCCACTAGCATGTTATGTATGTATGTATGTATGTATGTATGTATGTATGTATGTATGTATGTATGTATGTATGTATGTATGAATGAATGATAACTGCAACTTTGTGTATTAAAACTCATTACTCTTACCGAAGTAATATAGTGCGTGGTTATGTTATGTCATGTTAGGATAGATTATAAACTACATTGGGTTACATTTCGTGAGGTTCGGTGACGCTACAGGAAGTTAGGTGAATGTTGACTGACTGACTGACAATTATTAGGAAGTGGTTCCAACACGTTCACACACAACCTATACTCATACCACAAGTCCAGAATTAGAGAGGATCATGTGATTGGATATATTTTCAACGATTTACTCAGTGTCTAACCAACTCTTTAGCGATTTAAATGTGGACCTAAAATTAGGTCCGTATATTTGTTTGTCGTGGTGGTGGTGGTGGTGTGCGCCCGTCCATCAGGTTGATTAACCACCAAAACCATAAAGGGTGCAGCCCTGCCGTTTCAGGGCATACACCACATCCATGGCGGTGACGGTCTTCCTTTTTGCGTGCTCGGTGTAGGTGACGGCGTCACGGATGACGTTCTCCAGAAACACCTTGAGGACGCCGCGGGTCTCCTCGTAGATGAGGCCGGATATACGTTTAACACCTCCACGCCGAGCTAGACGACGAATGGCGGGCTTGGTGATACCCTGGATGTTGTCACGAAGCACCTTACGATGACGCTTGGCGCCACCCTTTCCAAGTCCCTTGCCTCCTTTGCCTCGTCCAGTCATGTTGTGGTCATATCGTCTGCAGTTGGTGCCGTTTTTATAAGGTACACCTCTCCGACCTTGAGGGAGAGGGCTTGCGTACAGGCATTGTGGAACTCTCACCGACCTTATTGGTTAAGGGAAACGTACATGTCATCTGAGTTAGTATGGGATGGGTAAGTTAGGTATTTGTTTTGGGAGGAGTGATAGGGTGTGGTTAGTTAATGGTAGAATGGTAATTTTTTATTTTGTGTGGGATTGCTAGTAACGGCTGGGTATGTTAGGTTTTTATTTTGGGGGGATTGTTAGGGTTTTTTTTTTTTTTTTTTTTTTTTTTTTTTTTGGGTGGGGGATGTTAGTGCAGGTTGAATAGGTTAGTTTTTTTTTTTTTTTTTTTTTTTTTTTTTTTGGAGTGGTCTTGAGTTTGAGTTGGTGGCGTGGGGTTTGGAGTGAGGGGGGGGAGGAGAGAATTGGTCTTAAGTTAGGTTAGGTTGATTGGGTTAGGTTAGGTGGGAATCGGTGGGTGTGGGCTGAGGAGAGGTTAGGTTATTAGGTTAGGTTGATTTGGTTAGGTTGGGTGGGAATCGTTGGGTGAGGGTTAAGGAGAGGTTAGGTTTAATTTGGGGGGAAATTGTTGGGTGTGGTTATAGGGAAGATATTAATATAAGGGAGGTGGGAGGGGAGTGTTTGGTCTGTTTAATACTTAAAGATGGAAATTCTGGGGTGCAGAGATGAGGTCTAAATTTTCGAGTGACAGTGAGCGAGGTGGTGGTATGAGTGTTGTGTATGCAAATGAGGGAAGGGCAGTTACGTGACTGTGTGTGGGGGAGGCGGGAGGTTGAGGGGAGTGTGCTAGGTTCGTGTCGGGGTTGATTTCTGTTTCCTTTGGGGTAGTGCCGTATAGGTTTACTTTGATTATTGATTTGGTTGGATGAGTGTATTGAATAATTTTTTTGCTGTCAGGTGTATAGGGAGACAGGGGGGAGGTGTTCTTCCTCTTTGGTCTAGGGGTCTTGACCACTATTTCTGTGGGGGGAAGGGCTGCCATTTTATTCTTGGGAGTCTGGGGTGTGAGGGGAGGATCGGGTTTGGTTTGGGTGTTCGTGGTCCGGGAGTTCAACGTAGTCAAGTGGGAGAAGTCGGGTGTAGGCAAGGTCGAGGTGGAGGGGCCGATATGTTTTGGACTGATTACTTTGGGGGGTGAGGTAATGGTAGAATGGTGAGATAAGTCAGGTGTAGGCATGGCAGAAGTGGAGGGGAGGAGGGAGACAGTGGATTCTCTGGGGGGTGGGGGGGGCATGTTGGTACGGTCGGAGATGGGGGCAGTGGGGAAGATGAGGTCGGGACCGGTTCTGAAGGAGTCAGGAATGTTTATGGTAGGGAGGCCGTTAGCCTTCAAACCCTCAATTACCAGATTTAGAAAAAGTGATCTATTACCGTTGCTTAGGGAATGTGCCAGAAGTATGATGGTGGTGATTTTTGCGTCAGTGTCGGGGGAAGGGAGGGGGGCGGTCAGGTTGTTGGTCCAGCAAGTGCGGGTGGAGAGAGTCGTGGGAGTAGGGAGTGAGTGGTGGGGAGGAGGAGGAGGTGCAGTGGGAGGTGAGGGTAGGCGTAGGCGGGGAGGGAGAGGTGTTGTGCTGTTGTTGAGTCTGATTTGGCACTTGTTGCTGACGGCAGAGTGTGGGCCTTTACAAGTGCAGCATCTAGTAACAGTGGCAGTGCAGTTTCTGTATGAGTGGCCTTGATTGGCACATTTTGAACAGGTTAGTGAGTTACTGCAACGGTTGGTGGTATGTCCAAATTGATAGCAGTTGTAGCATTGGTGGACTGGGATGTAGTGTTGGAATTCGATGTTATGTGAGGGGATGATGTTATTGCCGAATTTAATTCCGTTGGATTTCAATTTGATGGCGTCAGTTTGTGTAGCTGTAGTGATTTTCAACATGGGGAGAGTTCCCATCCGGGCTGCATATGTCATTTGGGAGGTGTTGTGTGTGTTGAGTTCTGTCAATAAGTTAGGATTGTCAAGGATATGGGGGATGATTTGTCTACATATGAGGGTGCATTTTGCGCGGTATTCGGGTGAGCTGAGGACCGTTAAGCCGTTGTCTTTTAGTTTTTTGTTCAATGCTGGGGAGTGGAATAGGTCGGCGTCTTCGTCATTCTGTACAAATATTTTAATAATGTCGTCATTGGTGAAGGAACGTATTTGGAAGATCAAAGTCAGCTGGAAAATGAGTGAAGCGAGGTCTGTGCACTGTTGGATGGTACGGTCCACTTTGAGTTTAATTGAGGGCATGTTGACTGGTGGAATTGGAGATTTATGGAGATCTCCCCTAACAAATTGTCCCTAATTTCCTGCGCCCCTCACGTAGGGGAGGCCCTGCACTATCACAGAGGTCCCCAGGCGAATCGGCAGGCTGTGCTGACCCCCCGCCCTTCACACAATCACGCACTAGCGAGGTGTGGGGACAGAGGGCGTTTCCAGACGAATACTCCCCTGTACGTCAACTGACAGGGGAATAGGTCCTTTCACGGCACGGAAGATAAAGGTTAGAGTGGTAGAAAAAGGTCTGAAAACTTACTGCTGACTCTTTCTTCACACCAAGCCCCTCAGCAGCATTCGGGGTTCCTAAGGGAGGTCCGATACTGTAGGAGAGGCTCAATGTGTCGATTGAATCAACAGAATTGTCAGTTGGAGAATGGAGTCAGGTGCTTGTGATTTCCAAGGTTGGTGGGAAGGTGGGAGAGGTCCCAGAACTAGCGAATCAGCTATGTCCGTTTGATCTCCGGCTTCCCCGTCGCTCTGCGTGTCTGCTCTCTGTGGTGGTCCTGGCTCCAATGAGAGTGCCCACGGTTTGGTGGGAGTAGGTGGCGTGCTGTGGACGCAGCGGTAGTATCGTTCATCCAAGGCCGTCCCTCCCTCTTGGAGGTGGGGCGTAGCTTGCGGATGACGCATGCGGCACTCGTGGCCAATGAGGTGGCCACTGAGGTGGAGAATGTCTGTATATAAGCCCGCCCGCCTGCCGGGCCGCCACTCATCACATCGCTCCTGAACGAAGAAGACCTCTCAACAAGACCTCCTGCTGGACCCGGAACTCTGAAGACCGCCCTCTCCCTTGTACCATTGTTGGCCATCTTCCCGGACCGGACCACCCCCGACTGTCATCGTCCACAACAACTCACGAGCGTTCTCGGTTTATCGAGCATTAGCTTGCCCTCCCCACTGGTGGTGTGAGTGACCCACACTCCAGCTGGAGAGCAGTTATAGCGCGATATTCCCGGCGTGGTTTGAGCTCTTTTCCTTCTACTACTATTTTTCCTTTTTCGCTCTGGCCTAGGGACCTGCACCCTCAAAAGTGTATTCGTCCTGCGGTCCCCCCTGTAACTGTTCACCTCCCTCCCAGGAGATTGTGAACACGAAAGGGGGTTGGAGCAAAACCCATCCCAGCTGAGTCTTTCCAGGAAAACCGTGATCGTGCGGGTCCACCTGGAAAGAGGGTAGCAATCCTTATCCTTCCCAAATAGGCACACTTAGCTCACGTCTATAAGTGAGCAGTCACATACACTAGGAAGAAGGCTTCCCCAATCGGGGCTCCGTGAGAGAAGCTCAGGAACCACTCTACGACCACCAGCTAGTGGGGAGTGCTGTAATTCCTTTGCTATTTACTCAACCGGAATAGGTAGGATAAAAAAAAAAATAAAAAAAAAATAAAAAAACCCGGTTATGGAGCGCGTACGCCCTCCTAACCGCGATCCCCGCCTGAACCGCCAACCTGACGACCCGAACCACGACAGGCTTCGCACAGAGAAAGCAGACCAGTTACGCGCCTTCAATGAAGCCCTGAAAACTAGGAACTCTGCCACCACCTCCAACAACTCCACCACCACCACCACCTCCACCACCACCACCACTGCTACCGCTACTGAGGACAACTGGACGAAGGTAGAAAATAAGAAACGCCGACGTGCCTTTTCGGGAAACGATTGCCGTCAAGCAGCCCCCAAGGCACCCATCACCACCACCAGCTCACCTCCAACGACACTGCCAAAATTCCGGATCACGAAAACGGACGCAACAACAACATATGCCGCCGTCACAGAGATGGAAAAGCAAAACCCACTGGCCAAGTTCTCAGTGCGGCCCAACCTAAAGGGGGAGATGATCGTTCACCCCAAAGACAAGAACTCCGCCACCACCCTCGACACTTACCTACAAAACACCACCACCATCACTTCAACCAAGCTAGACCCCGCCCAGAAACTGATGAAGTCGGTAGTCCTCCGGTACCCAAAGGAACTACCTCTCGAACCCCTGGAGAACCACCCGAAGATCTTAAAAGCCGAGAGATGCTCTCCCCTGTCCGACAAGACAGCCACCACAAAACAAGTGCTCATAACGCACTACGGTTCACCCCCCAGCACCATAGACCTCAAAACCTGGGGGGTCTACGAAGTGAGGCCCTTCGTCCCAGAGCCCCTGCGGTGCTTCAGATGCCAGAAATACGGGCACCATCAGACAAGGTGCACGTACAAGGAAATCTGCGCAGTCTGCGCACAGAAGCACGGCACACAGTCCTGCCTCACCAAGCTGAAAAATGGGGAAAAAATTGCCCCCAAGTGTGCCAACTGCGGGGGCAAACACCACGCCTGGAATCCTGGATGCTCCGAGAGAACAAAGAGGGTCCAGGCAAACCGACCAGCAGCAAGACCGGCCCCCACCGCCTACACACCAGCCCCACCAAGTACCTTCGTGTGGGGAACCCAAAGACCCAAACAACAAAGACAACCTCCTCAGCCAGTCAACACCCAAAGTGCAGCCCAGTTTCCTGGCCTCACTACAGCCACACCTCAGCCACCCAAGCAGCAGAGAACGACAACCACGAGAAAGACAAAAGAAGCACACACCAAGGCACCAGAAGGAATGATACACACATCAGACCTAGCCAATGTACTGACGACCTTCGCGGAGGGCCTAGCCGGACTACTGGGCCACAAGATCCAACCCACACAGCTCCAAATACTCATGGGGAGCGTCCTCGGGCAAGTCGCCACAGCTCCAGCCACCTCAGTGGAGGAAGCCACGCCGGTCCGCACACGAGTAACAGCCGAGGTACACTCTACACCGAAGAAGGCCACCAGAGAACCCAAGACACCGACAGCTCCCAAGATACCGACAGCTCCCAGAAAGAAACTGGACGTTTCAACTCCCCTGAACCGAACCACGGCCCAGAAGGCAAAACCCACAGAACACGAAGACATGGACCTGATTCAGTTGGAATCGAACTTGGACATCTCCATCGAGGACCACCAGAAGTCCCCGATGAAACAGTGGTGGAAAACGTCAGCACCCTGAACATCCTAACATGGAATGCTCAGGGCATCAAAAACAAGAAACACCTCCTACAAGAAGCAGCAGCCAAGGACAAGCTTGACATCATACTCCTACAAGAAACACTTCTACAAGAACACCACTGTTTCAAATTCAGCGGTTACAAGACATGCAGGAGGCATTTCACGCAGGCGTCAACAAGAGGATGTATGATCTTGGTCAAGTCAAGCATACCCTCCGCCGATGTCACGCAGCAATTTCCATGTGGGGAAAACATCGAGA
>NW_024732146.1:0-13356 GCF_018991925.1 Homarus americanus
TGGTGGTGTCAGGGCTGGGAATGACAGGGGTGGGAGTGACAAGGGTAGGCGTGACAGGGGTAGGGTATCAGGGTGGGAGTGACAGGGGTGGGGTGTCAGGGGTGGTGTGACAGGGGTGGTGGTGACAAGGGTGGTGGTGTCATGGGTGGTCGTAACAGAAGTGGTCGTGACAGGAGTGGTCGGGACAGGAGTGGTCGTGACTGAAGTGGTCGTGACAAGGGTTGATGTGACAGGAGTGGTCGTGACAGGGGCTGGGGTGACAGGGACTGGGGACGGGGATGAACGTTAAAGTTGAGACAGAGTAACAGTGACAGTGAAGGGATAAATTAGCCCGGGCGTCTGGTGGTGAGGTGTTGGAAGATGGATGTATTAAGTTACGTCCCGTGTGGTGCTTCTGATGGTATGGTGATGACTGGTGTATGGTGTTGTGATAACTGCTGTGCGATGTGGTGATGACTGTGGTGTGTGGTGTTGTGATAACTGGTGTGTGATGTGGTGATAACTGTGGTGTGTGGTGTTGTGATGACTGGTGCTTGATGTGGTGATGGTCATAGTGTGTGGTGTGGTGATGACTGTGGTGTATGGTGTTGTGATGGCTGTGGTGTGGTGATGACTGTGCTGTGTGGTGTTGTAATGACTGTGGTGTTGGATGTGGTGATGACCGTGGTGTGTTATGTGGTGATAACCGCGGTGTGTGGTGTTATGATAACTGTGGTGTGGGATGTGGTGATGACTGTGGTGTGTGGTGTTACGATGACTGTGGAATGGGATGTGCTGATGACCGTGTTGTGTGATGTGGTGATGGCCATGGTGTGTGGTGTTGTGATGACCGTGGTGTGTGGTGTTGTGATGGCCGTGGTGTGTGGTGTTGTGATGACTGGTGTGGTGTGTGGTGATGACTGTGGTGTGTGGTGTGGTGATAACCGTGGTGTTTAGTGAGGTGATGACTGGTCTGTGGTGTGGTGATGACTGGTGTGTGGTGATGACTGTGGTGTGTGGTGTGGTGGTGACTGTGGTGTGTGGTGTGGTGATGACTGTGATGTGTAGTGGGGTAATGTCTGAGGAATATGGTGTGGTGTTTACCCACCTTTCTCACGGGCCCCGGCCAGAGGTCGGCACCCGGCTATCTAGCGGTCGAAGTGAATGAATCATGGGACCGAGCAACGTAGTTCTGATTTATTAACTTAAACGCTGAGTTCGCTTATAGTTAGAACCAGTCCTGCACCTACACCTCACACCACGCACCCCAGTCATCCAACTCATCACCCACACACCCAAGTTATCACTCCAGAACACAACCAAATTATTGCATCATCACTTTCTAATCAACACCCAACCTTACAACGTGGTCATCACCCACCACACACTCGGTCATCACCCCACCACATTCAGTCATCACCCCACCAAACACTAGAGTCATCACCCCACCACACACTCAGTCATCACCCCACCACACACACTCGGTCATCACCCCACCAAACACTCAGTCTCACCCCACCACACACTCGGTCATCACCCCCACCACACACTCCGGTCATCACCACACCACACACTCAGTCATCACCCACCACACACTCGGTCATCACCTGCATTCGTCATCACCCACAAACTGCCTGGAGTCATCACCCACCACACACTCCGGTCATCACCACACCACACACTCGATCATCACCCCACCACTACCTCAGTCATCACCCCACACACTCAGTCATCACCCCACCACACATTCAGTCATCACCCACAAACACTAGGTCATCACCCCACCACACACTCCGGTCATCACCACACCACACACTCAGTCATCACCCCACCACACACTCAGTCATCACCCCACCACACACTCAGTCATCACCCCACCACACCTCGGTCATCACCACACACATTCAGTCATCACCCCACCAAACACTAGGTCATCACCCCACCACACACTCGGTCATCACCACACCACACACTCAGTCATCACCCCACCACACACTCAGTCATCACCCCACCACACACTCAGTCATCACCCCACCACACACTCGGTCATCACCACACCACACACTCAGTCATCACCCCACCACACACTCAGTCATCACCCCACCATACACCCAGTCATCATGGCCACAGACGCTGTTTAACACCCACCACGCAACACACAGTCACCTCCCCACTACACATACGCTATCATTCACCTGTGTTTATAGTGAACCTATCGACGGCCTAGACTCGAGGGAAATGACTAAAACAGGTTAAAGCGGCGGTAAACCACTCACAGCTTAATACAAACAAAATTAACAGCAACACGTATATTCGTTCTTAGGTGAATAATTGTTCCTATAGTTTGATAGCAAATTGTGTTTCAATATACCACCATGTGTCCATAAAGTGGGCGGGGTGACAGCCAGGTACGTGATCAGTTCTACTTCGTGTCGTTATCAAATCAAATTGAAAAAATACTGTTGTGCTATTTGACAAAGTTGTATTTTATAACCATAGTTTGTTTTCAATAATTTTTCAAAATTTAAAACGAGAAACTCTTGACCACTCGTGATAAGAAACCACAAGCTCAACTTTACCCCTTCATCACACATGGTAATATATTCTCAAATATTTATCAACTTAAAAGACACTAAATACATTCCTCTACGCATATGTGGACGACTAAATACGAGCAAAGTTGTGGAAAGAAATATTACAACCATGACGTGACTTGTTAACGGTGAGAAAAATATCACCAGTAAATTAAAAAAAAAAATCCTTGCATTTCAGCCGCGGTTAATTATACAGTAACGAGTGAAGTAGATAGTGCGCCCCAGTAATTAACAGTAAGGGTCTCCTCTCCATTGTGTTGTAATGAGAAAAATGGATAATGCAGAGGCGTTGAGGGGAGGCAGACTGTGGCCGGGTATTACCACTGGACAATGGTTAACACACTTTATACTAGTTCCCTTCACCTTTACACTGGGATATAACTCCATATTTCAGGTTCCCATAAACTTTACACTGACTATACACGTTTAATTATTGGAATACTTATGGTATGTCTCTGTGTTTATATCAGGGTTATTGACCGGTCGTAGTGTTTCTTGAATCTATTGTTTGCATCTGTAAGTATGTCATATCTGCTCCCTCATCCTCTTCAACTACAGGTGACTAATTAGAAAGGTCATTTACCTCATATTCTTCTACGTTATATTCACCTGTCTCACTTCAATTTCCACCTGTTCATATATAGTATCTTCACACTCCCTTACCTCCACCTTCCTCGTCTCCACCTATTATCACCGCTCCTCCTCCTCACCTGTTATCACCTACACTCACCACCTGGTCTCACCTGCCTGTAATACCATCCGTCACCTCTATCATTCAGTACAATCTTCAGTAATGACTGTTTGCATCTGCCTCTCCGGTCATCATTGTACACGTTGGTCACATAAACATATCAAAAGAATCTCAATCACGCAGGAAGGAAATTAGAATTAAATGAAGAGAAGTTGAATTTACGAGAAACATTTAATATTTCTTTAAAGCCTCCAGCACCAATGTTACTGAGGACAAAGACACCACATAATGCTCAATATGTTTAAAAAGAAATGTGTGGGTTTAAGATATACAATTTCCATAATAGATCAAAGCAGCATATCCTGAATAGACCTTTACCAAGCTGGACTCACTTAGGTGGACTCTAAAGATACATTATACGATTTTTTAGTTTAACTTTTATTTACATTTTGTTCTCTCTCTAAATTATATATTCTGATACAACACAACTAAATAAAAGTGTTAAGCTGGAATTACTTGAGACAAATGTACTGCAAGTAAATATTTTAATTAGCCTTCAGTTACCCTCATTTAAATAACTGTAACAATTAGTGAGCTTCCGGTCTATTATCAAATAATTTTCCCTTTCACATAATTTCAATTATCTTATTAAACTACCTCACCCCCATCCACAATTAACACGGCTCTTCCCCTCACCTGTAATTAATGGCATTCTTCATTCACCTCATATCATCTATCACTAATTAAGCTCCTCACTCTGCTGTACCTTTACCACAAATTACTTATATTTACGACCAAAACCCATAAATAACAACGCAACCACAAATTCTTAAAACAATTCTTAAAATGACGTTTGTATGATATGAACTTTTTACTGAACGGTGAAATGTGACTGAAGATTCGATCTGACAATATTACTGTCTCACTAGAGATAACAGAGAGAGAGAGAGAGAGAGAAACACACACACAAAGAAAATCACATATATACACAAACACACACGCACATACACACACGTATATAATAATAGTTGCCTCTCGTGTAACTAGGATGGCAGGCCCAAGGGACATCTAGGCGTGATTTTATTTAAGGTGTAGAAGATGTCGCTAACACAACAACCACACCCTGAGTTAACGAGTTGCATGACCCAGTGTTAAAGAATAGTCCGAGAAGACTGGACAACTCACCAACTGCACTGGCTAACCATTACCCCAGAACACGATCCGCAAATCGATATACATCCAGGTTCTCAATTACTGCTGGGTAGACGGAGGCAAATGGCGTAAAGAAACTTGCCCATAGTATCACCCTGCCCGGGGATCTAACCCGAGTCCGTACGCTTGCAAAGCGAGCATGCTGACCATTATACCACAGGTCACCGTACACACATATATAAACAGACACACACGCACACACACATACGCACAGGCTCTCTCTCTCTCTCTTTGCCAGAAACTACCACTAACACACACTATGGTACAAAGACACTCACAGTATCTTATAAAGTTGGTTATGAGAATTACCTTTCCTCCTTGTGTTACCTCCACCATCACCGAGTCCCACAACCTGCCAGCACATAACACTCTCGGTGATGTTGTGTGCTGGACGTTGAGCCCCGCGTGTATACACCCTCGTGGCTATACTCTCTCCCTTTACACCTGAATCAACACATATCCGATAACCACAGAGCCTTAGCATTCTCCAGAAAACATACCTAGCCACACGCAGACACACAGAAACACGTACACAAACACACGCGCAGACAGACAGACAGACAAACCAGACAGACAGACAGACGCGTGCGCATGTACACACGCATGCACGCACACGTACGCACGCACCGAATTCCCCAGAAAAATCAAAACACACTTACTGGAAGATTTTCACCTAGATCGCATGAATGCTTCTATTAAAACAGGAACAACAACATTGTCCTCACTCGTTGATGTGTGAAGCCCCCAACAGGTGAACACAATGTTGCTGTTGTAATACAAACGTTGACACGATCTCCACTAATACCTGTAAGGCAGCGGTTATACAAATTATTCATGACACCAGGTAAACCACTGTGTAGGAAGGAGTTATTCACTCATGGTTCATTATAATCTGACATTGAATTCCCTAAATAAACCAGTTTGGATTTACTCATCAAGTTCAGTAGAGAAAAGTCACAAACATGCCAGTTTCAGTGTAACATTATTTTAAAAGTTATATTCAGTTATGTGACTGAGCATATATCATTATATCTAAGAACAGTCTTTATAGATGAACCACCATACAATATCGCCATGAACCACCATACAATATCACCATGAACCACCGTACAATATCACCATGAACCACCGTACAATATCACCATGAACCACCGTACAATATCATCCATGAACCACCATACACTATCACCATGAACCACCGTACAATATCACCATGAACCACCATACACTATCACCATGAACCACCATACAATATCACCATGAACCACCATACAATATCACCGTGAACCACCACACAATATCACCATGAACCACCATACAATATCACCATGAACCACCGCACAATATCACCGCCAGACACTATACAATATCACCATGAACCACTATACAATAACATAGCGAACCACCATACAGTATCACCATGAACCACCGTACAATATCACCATGAACCACCATACAATATCACCATGAACCACCGTATAATATCACCATGAACCACCATGCAATATCACCATGAACCACCATGCAATATCACCATGAACCACCATACAATATCACCATGAACCACCATACAATATCACCATGAACCACCATACAATATCACCATGAACCACCATACAATATCACCATGAACCACCATACAATATCACCATGAACCACCATACAATATCACCCTGAACCACCATACAATAACACCATGAACCACCATACAATATCACCATGAACCACCATACAATATCACCATAAACCACCATACAATATCACCATGAACCACCATACAATAACACCATGAACCACTCAGCTGTCAACATGTTACTGGTAGGATCCACCTGCCTCCAAACTCCTGACAGGTGTCATCAGTGTGTACATTAGATGTTGTGTGACCCGGTACTCGAACCATCACATTTTCAGCCCTTTAGGTCATGACTGGGCACTGGCTCGCGCCTCTGAGCTGCAGCTGTAAATATAGTTAGGTCCGACTAACTTTATGGCCGGGTCCTAAGTATATCACCTTAGTCTAGCTAAATAAAAGCCACCCAACGGCAGCTGTGACAATTCTCGAGACCAACCTCACTCAAACACGCCTTTCTCCTCCACCCACCGAGTGGTGATTCACGTGAGAGTTTATATAGTTCTTTAAAAACTTATTTATCACAATATTTTGATTTTTTTAGCTATTGTTAGCATATATGATCAAAATTATGTCAACTTATGTTAGGCCGTTTATTATGTGTTTTTCATAATTCATATATTTTTATCAATATATTTTCCCGTATTCCATCACTAAGACAGTATTAATATTCATGATTCTCGTCAAATGTCTTCATAATATACGAGGAATTCAAATTCAAATTCAAAATATTTATTGGCAAATACATCAACAGGAGCTGGTTAGCATGCTGACTAGCCCGCCTAAAACTAGTCTTAACAGGAGCTCTTTAACATGCTACTAACATAAATCAGATATGTATACAACAAATAAATATGTATAAAATCAACAATCTTATGTTAAACTTACAGATTTGTTTCATGATATTCTTAACCATATTTTTGTTTATTAAATAACAAACCATCTCTGTAATATCAGTAATACCATCACCCCTAAATTCTGATAAACAGTTACATTCCATAATGTAATGATATAATGTATGAGACTTTACATAGCCACACAGTTTACAAGGAATGCCATCAGT
The DNA here is from genome assembly GCF_018991925.1 of Homarus americanus. NCBI lineage: Eukaryota > Metazoa > Arthropoda > Malacostraca > Decapoda > Nephropidae > Homarus > Homarus americanus. Next base: position 7,170 of record NW_024732146.1, read on the forward strand.
TCCTTCAATATATTGCCAATAATATTTGTATCCCAAGCGTAGTCTCATCACAAATGTATCATACTTAACCGAAGCCTTACCATAAGTACAACTTGTAGAATTCAAAACTCAATATAATGTTTCAAACGACTACTGCCGTTGTTCAAAAATTTCCCAATATTGTCCATTTCCCATTGCAGTCGGATTTTTACCATTTCATATTTTATTCTTTTAATACCCAAAAAACAATCGTATTCTACAATTTCTTTGCCAGACCATTGCTTAGAAAAATCATCAGCAACCTCGTTCATAAAAATACCACAATGGGATGGAATCCACATAAAACTTACATCATATCCAAGTGATTATATGTCATGAATACACTTCTTACATTTTAAAACTAAATCATCATCAAGGGGCACTTCACTTTACTGCCTTCAGTGCTCCAATTGTAAAGCTAAGTACCCATTTACAGCTGGGTGGACTGGGGTGCCTCAGAGTCGAACCATCGACCTTAGGAAAAGAGCTTGACAGAAAAGTTATTAATTTTGAAAGATCTATGAACTTAAGACTACTCTGCAGTCTACCATTTTTATGGATGGTTTATTAACAATCTGTTGTAAATAAACCATAACTATATAACAACTTTGTCTCGTCACTACGGAGATGGTCGTAAAGACACAAGAAGTAGCAGAAGTTTGGTTATCTTAAAAATTAACAAACAAGTTAATAAAATAAAGCAAAATATAGATAGTCAGCACTGTACAACACTCACCCGTATTCACAGTTCACGTACCAATGATACGTGAGCCAGTGTGACATTTACCAAAACAAAACGAAACCAACTCTCGCCTGACACAGCTGTACGGTCCCCATCTCACACTGACACAACAAACACATTTTTCACCAAATTCCTTTCACTTTGGTGTAGAAAAGTGCTAGTTGTTAAATTACCGAATCATTTGTGTTATTCAGACAACCAAAGTGTTCAACTATTAAATATAGTATTTATAATCTATCTATATATATATATATATATATATATATATATATATATATATATATATATATATATATATATATATATATATATATATATATATATATATATATATATATATATTCAGAAATTTCAGAGTAATTTCAAATGCCCCGCCATGAGTGATACTGAGCGTTCAAGGTCATCTGAGGGGAGGGAGCGCTACCTGCTCGTAGCGAGAGACTGCGGAACTAGGCCTATATGATATTAAATGTAATTTACCGAATTAATAATGATGCGATTCATGAAGTTAAGGGACTATTATTGAATTTGAAATTATTATAGATCGTTTAGCAGTCTGAATAATGTTACGGGTGTCCCAAGGAGTTATTAGTTAGGCGGTAAATATATCACGTAGGACCAAGCTAACGCCTTGAGGAGACGCGACGCTGGCTAGGCAGAGAGATCCCAGGCATGCTTGTTTGACTGAGTATTTTTTTTGACACTGGTTCCTCTTAGTTCAAGGGCCAGGCCAAAGGAGAGCATGTTTGTTTTGGGCTGGTATTAATTTTGACATTGGTTCTCTAGTTAAGGGCCAGGCAAAAGGGGAGCGTGATGTTCTGGTTGGATTGAGTTGGGCTAGGAAGAAATGGAGTTGCTAGCTGCGAGTGGAATAGTACAGAGTTGAAGGTGGGTTCTAAGTTGTTCTCTCAGCACATGAGGGCAGTGCTGTCTTTTTTTAGGGGGGTCGAGTGTTAGCGGGAGAGAAAAGGAGAGAAGAGAAGACGGGAATGCTGCATTTAGCAAAAGGGGTGAGGTGCAGTCCTTAGAACAAAATTTTAGGGGGGTCGTATGCATGTTTTCTCAGCACATGAGGACAGTGCTGTCTTTTTTTAGGGGGGTCGATTGTAATATTCAGAAATTTCAGAGTAATTTCAAATGCCCCGCCATGAGTGATACTGAGCGTTCAAGGTCATCTGAGGGGAGGGAGCGCTGCCTGCTCGTAGCGAGAGATTGCGGAACTAGGCCTATATGATATTAAATGTGATTTACCGAATTAATAATGATGCGATTCATGAAGTTAAGGGACTATTATTGAATTTGAAATTATTATAGATCGTTTAGCAGTCTGAATAATGTTACGGGTGTCCCAAGGAGTTATTAGTTAGGCGGAAATATATCACGTAGGCCCAAGCTAACGCCTTGGGGAGACGCGACGCTGGCTAGGCCCAGTCCCGGAGAGCATTCACACAGACAAGACGTTCCGCGCGTCCATCAGAAATAGTCACCTGGCCTAGTCACCTGTGCTGCGCTATTGCAGTATAACAAGTAAGTCTCATTCGATCTCAGACAGGGTTAGATAGGGCAGTGATAAAGTAAACTAGAGCTAACAGTGAGTTCATTTCAGGGTTTCCGTCAGAACCCACTTGATTGGAGTTGACCGGAGTTGACTGCGAGAGATTGACTGCCGTTTGAGACTGCCGTTGATGATTGAGGTGGCGATTGTCGCCATTGGACCGATCAGTGTAGGCCTGTCACTGTTTAGCGGGGTAGCAAAGGATCTCTTGAGTGAACGAGTGCTCCCGACAACTAAAACGACACGGGACCAGCATCGGCAGTGGGTGATCAGTTCTTACCACTCCGGTGCACAACACCACGTGTCCTCGGTCAGCTAGTGAAACCCTCTTGCTAACGGGAAGCTAAAGTTTCTCTCAACTGCACAAGGTCTGATTGGCTCACTCTCTTCCTGCCCATGGACGCACTGGGAGTACACTGAGGCTATCTGAGTATATTAATGGTCACACACTGAGACCGTGAGTCTAGGACTCTAGGAGATACCTAGAGGAACATTTTATCTTCCTTATCACGGGTGTAGTTAACACCATTCCTCAGACTGATATTATCTTGACGTGTGTAGTTTAATATTTCTTAAATAATTTTGATAGTAGTGTTTTTTTGAATGTTTGTGCCATTAAGTGGAACCAGAGTGATACTGTGATTTGATTCTTTTAATGCCTCTAATTCTTCATAATTCTGATCTCAGGTATAACCTTGTTCCCCAGAGCAGTGGTTAGGTTAGGTTAGGAAGTGTACTCCTGTTGGGGTGCTATAATTTTGTTGAGTGATATTATTTTGCTGAAAGCCCTTAAGGCCTATTCATTGTAGAGTATTTAATTTCTTATCTTTTATTACCATTCCTCAGTGACTGATATTATTTTGTTGAAGACCCTTAAGGCCTATTCATTGTGGAGTATTTAATTTCTTATTTTTTAGTACCATTTCCTAAGTGACTGATATTATTTTGTGAAAGCCCTTAAGGCCTGTTCATGTGTGCGAGCAACATTTCTTAATACTTCAAATTTATTGTTGCCTGTGTTTCTAATAATTTCTATGTCATGTATAACTTTTATTCCCCAGAGTAGTGTTTAAAGTTTAAGTTAAGAGGTGCGCATATTGGTGTACCATTATTTGATTGTGTTTGTAGTGTTGGAGGAATATAAGTGTCTAAATTTTACAGTGTGTCTCATTCATCCCAGTCACAGACGCTATCCTTCCACGGGTCACGGACAGTTCATTTTGTGTAGTAGATTTAAGTGTTCTTGTGCTGGTTCGGGATTTTTCTCAAAGGGGCGCTTCCACTGCCTTTACCATCTATTAAATTTTAATAAACCCCAAGTCAAGTGAGAAATTAAAGTCCTTGAACTAGAGCCGATTTATATATATATATATATATCCTTCCACAACATTAAATATAGACACCAGTGACGAAAACTTTCATTTTCCAGACATGAAAGAGAGAACAGTGATGAAAACTTCCATGTTGGAGTTATCGGTCTATTGCATCATTTTGGCACCCAAAAAGTAAATACACACGATGATACTTGAGCAGTAATTTATTTTAACCTAACAATAAGGTATGCCTGTGTATATCAACACTATATCAACACTGTATATGACCACAAGTCCTGTATTCCTGTTGGCTCGGTAGATCGAGCCAACCTTTCACGTCACAACCGATCACAGATTTTTGCAGTCACGTGACTTTTTAGCAACTTTAACCCTTATTATAATTATTCCTATATTTTCACCCCCAGGCCCTGATGCGGGTCATTGACATGTGCTCTTGTAGGCTAATCCCATAAAAAAGAATAATCAACACCGAGGCTCACTCACACAATTCCTAGTTTGTAGTGACGTCAAAACTCCCAAAACTAAGAAAAGGCTGGCCTCGTGGCCACAACGCTAAGAGAGAGGTGTGCGGCCTCAACGCTACGAGAGAGGTGTGCGGCCTCAACTCTACGAGAGAGGTGTGCGGCCGCTCCGCTAAGAGAGAGGTGTGCGGCCGCGACGCACCGAGAGAGGTGTGTGGCCGCAACGCACCGAGAGAGGTGTGTGGCCGCAACGCACGGAGAGAGGTGTGCGGCCTCAACGCTACTAGAGAGGTGTGCGGCCTCAATGCTATGAGAAAGGTGTGCGGCCGCTCCGCTACTTGAGAGGTGTGCGGCCGCTCCGCTACTAGAGAGGTGTGCGGCCTCAACGCACCGAGAGAAGTGTGCTGCCTCAACACTACGAGAGAGATATGCTTCCGCAACCCTACGAGAGAGGTGTGCGGCCTCAACGCTAATAGAGAGGTGTGCGGCCGCTCTGCTACTAGAGAGGTGTGCGGCTGCTCTGCTACGAGAGAGGTGTGCGGCCGCTCTGCTACTAGAGAGGTGTGCGGCCTCAACGCTACGAGAGAGGTGTGCGGCCGCTCTGCTACTAGAGAGGTGTGCGGCGTCAATGCTACGAGAGAGGTGTGCGGCCGCTCCGCTACGAGGAGAGAGGTGTGCGCTGCAACGCTACGAGAGGTGTTTCGGCCACACACCTCTCTCGTAACACAAAAAGTGTATTGTAACAATAAAAATACTCAAATCGTATTTGTATTATACAATATCATAAACGTGGCGTGTGGTCCAGGGCCCCATAAAGTACAACAGATACCGCAGACTGTGTTATCTGTTGTACTTTATGGGGCGTCATTTTATTAATACTGACCCAGACTTACAGCACCCCCACTGAGGTCAATTCAAAATTTCACCATTCATACTGTAAATATAATTAATGAAGGTTGGAACTTCTCAAATTAGTAAAAACTTAAGCACAGTTTATTACTGTAGTGATGACAGTTTAAGTGTAGTGATGATGGGTAGTGTTAAGTATAGTGATGATAGATGGTGTTATATGTAGTGATGATGGATTGTGTTATATGTAGTGATGATGGATGATGTTATATTTAGTGATGATGGATGGTGTTATATGTAGTGATGATGGATGATGTTATATGTAGTGATGATGGATGGTGTTATATGTAGTGATGACGGATGATGTTATATGTAGTGATAATGGGTGGTGTTATATGTAGTGTTGATGGATGGTATTATATGTAGTGATGATGGATGGTGTTATATATAGTGATGATGGATGATGTTATATGTAGTGATGATGATGGTTGTTGGTATATGTAGTGATGACGGGTGGTGTTATATGTAGTGATGATGGATGGTGTTATATGTAGTGATGATGGATGGTGTTAGATGTAGTGATGATGGGTGGTGTTATATGTAGTGATGATGGATGATGTTATATGTAGTGATGATGATGGATGTTGTTATATGTAATGATGATGGATGATGTTATATGTAGTGATGATGGATGGATGTTTTATATGTAGTGATGATGGATGGTGTTATATGTAGTGATGATGGATGATGTTATATGTAGTGATGATGATGGATGTTGTTATATGTAGTGATGATGGGTGGTGTTATATATAGTGATGATGATGGATGTTGTTATATGTAGTGATGATGGGTGGTGTTATATATAGTGATGATGGATGGTTTTATATGTAGTGATGATGGATGGTGTTATATGTAGTGATGATGGATGATGTTACATGTAGTGATGATGGATGGTGTTATATGTAGTGATGGTGGATGGGGTTATATGTAGTGATGATGGATGATGTTATATGTAGTGATGATGGATGATGTTATATGTAGTGATGATGGGTGGTGTTATATGTAGTGTTGATGGATGGTATTATATGTAGTGATGATGGATGGTATTATATGTAGTGATGATGGATGATGTTATATGTAGTGATGATGATGGATGTTGTTATATGTAGTGATGATGGATGATGTTATATGTAGTGATGATGATGGATGTTGTTATATTTAGTGATGA
>NW_024732147.1:0-2328 GCF_018991925.1 Homarus americanus
CATGACCCGATGTGTGAGGGCTGGGCACCCCTTCAGTGTCACGAATCGGGGTGTGAGGGCCGGGCACCCCTTCAGTGACATGACCCGGGGTGTGAGGGCCGGGCACCCTTTCAGTGCCATGAATCGGGGTGTGAGGGCCGGGCACCCCCTCAGCACCATGACCCGGGGTGTGAGGGCCAGGCATCAATCCAGCACCATGGCCCGGGGTGTGAGGGCCGGACACCCCTTCAGTGACATGACCCGGGGTGTGAGGGCCGGGCACCCTTTCAGTGATATGGCCCGGGGTGTGAAGGCTGAGCACCCCTCCAGCACCATGACCCGGGTTATGAGGGCCGGGCACCCCTTTAGTGCTATGACCCGGGGTGTGAGGGCCGGGCACCACTTTAGGTCCATGACCAGGGGTGTGAGGGCCGGGCAAACCTTCAGTGCCATGGCCAGGGGTGTGAGGGCCGGGCAACTCATCAGTGCCATGACCCGGGGTGTGAGGCCCGGGCACCACTTCAGTGACATGACCCAGGGTGTGAGTGCCGGGCACCGCCTTAGTGACATGACCTGGGGTGTGAGGGCCGGGCACCCCTTCAGTGACATGACCTGGGGTGTGACGGCCGGGCACCCCTTTAGTGCCATGACCCGGGGTGTGAGGGCCGTGCACCCCTTCAGTGTCATGAATCGGGGTGTGAGGGCCGGGCACCCTTTCAGTGCCATGAAACAGGGTGTCAGGGCCGGGCACCCCTACAGTGACATGACCAAGGGTGAGGACCCGGGCACCCGTTCAGTGCCACATGAATCGGGGTTTGATGTCCAGGCACCCCTCCAGCACCATGGCCCGGGGGTGTGAGGGCCAGGCACCCCTTTCAGTGGCTATGACCCAGGTGTGAGGCACTCACCCCTTCAGCACCATGGCCTGGGGTGTGAGGGCCAGGCACCCCTTCAGTGTGTGACCCCGGATGTGTCAGGGCCTGACACCCCTCCCAACACCATGGCCCGGGGTATGATGGCCAGGCACCCCTCAGCACCACTTGACCCAGGGTGTGAGGCCAGGCACCCCTTCAGTGCCATGACCAGGAGGTGTGAGGCCGGGCAAAGCTACAGTGCCATGTGGACAGGGGTGTGAGGGACGGGCACCTCATCAGTGCCATGACCCGGGAGTGAGGGCCGGGCACCCCTTAAGTGCCATGAAACGGGGTGTGAGTGCCAGGCACCCATACAGTGCTTTGAACCAGGGTGTGAGGCTCGGGCACCCCTTCCCATGACCCGGGGTGTCAGGGCTGGGCACCCCTCAAGCATCATGACCCGGAGTGTGAGGGCCGGACACCCCATAATTGACATTAACCGGGGTTTTAGGGCCGGGCACCCCTTCATTGACATGAAACGGGGTGTGGGTGCAGGGTACCCCTACAATGTTATGAACCGGGGTGTGATGGCAGGGCACCCTTTCACATGACCCTGGGTGTCAGGGCCGTGCACCCCTTCAACATCATGACCCGGGGTGTGAGGGCCAGGCACCCCTTTAGTGCCATGACCCGGAGTGTGAGAGCTGGGCACCCCTTCAGTGACACACCCGGGGTGTGAGGGCCGGGCACCCTTTCAGTGACATGACCCGGGGTGTGAGGGCCGGGCACCCCTTCAGCACCAAGACCCGGGGTGTCATGGCTGTGCACCCCTTCAGTGACATGACCCGGGGTGTGAGGGCCGGGCACCCCTTTAGTGACATGACCCGGGGTGTGAAGGCCGGGCACCCCTCCAGCACCATGACCCGGGTATTGAGGGCCAGGCACCCCTACAGTGCCATGACAAGGGGTGTTAGGGCCGGGCACCCTTTCAGTGCCATGAAACGGGGTGTGAGGGTCGGGCACCCCTTCAGTGAAATGAATCGGGGTGTGAGGGCTGGGCACCCCTTCAGCACCATGACCCAGGGTGTTAGGGCCGGGCTCGAATTCAGTGCCAATAATCGGGGTGTGAGGGCCTGGCACCCCATCAACACCACGACCCGGGGTGTGAGGGCCGGGAACCGCTTCAACCCCATGACCCTGGGTGTGAGGGCCGGGCACCCCTTTAGGTCCATGACCCAGGGTGTCATGGCCGTGCACCCCTTTAGTGACATGACCCGGGGTGTGAGGGCCGGGCACCCATTTAGTGTCATGACCCGGGGTGTGAAGGCCGGGCACCCCTCCAGCACCATGACCCGAGGTGTGAGGGCCAGGCACCCCTTCAGTGCCATGACCCGGGGTGTGAAGGCCGGGCATCCTTTCAGTGACATGACCCGGGATGTGAGGGCCGGGCACCCCTTCAGTGACATGACCCGGGGTGTGACGGCCGGGCACCCCT
>NW_024732148.1:0-112911 GCF_018991925.1 Homarus americanus
TAGTATGTGTTATCCCCATGTACACTGTACCTTGCTATGAATGGCGGATCATATGCACACTCAGTCCTTTATAAACACACACACACAAAAAACTTTCTTTGGGGCGGCAATAAAATGCTGTTTTAGGTAGCCCTTTTTTCAGTTCTCATCAACGAATATACCTCTATGTGCTCTCACTGTGTACACTGTATCTCCGGAATGGTGGATTGTAGGCACAATTTCAGTCATTGAGAAAGCATACAAACACAAAAGAAAAAAAATAGCCGTTCTCGGTGGGGGAAAAACAACCCGTCTTAGAAAAAAAATGTAAATATACCTGTAACTGTAATATGGTATTCCTTAGACTTTTTTATCTAAAAATTGAAGTACATTTGGAAAGGTGAGTTAGAAATGTGTCTGGATATGCTGAAACTTTACTCGGCTCGTAGGGTTTAGTTATCCATCCAACTGTTTTGAAATCGATGTGAGAGAAAACTATTATATTTGTACGGGTGACTATATCAAAGTTCTACCTCTGTTGTTAGTGAAGCAGTGTTCATAAAATCAATCACCATACAAGTTTTTCATTATTTTAATAAGAATATAGACAATGCAGATCAGTGATGGATGAGATAAGGGAAAAAGTCATTTGAGTAAAATTACTGTTTACTCTTGAGACAACATTACTTAGGTGACAGCCTAAGTTGTGTGTTCTTATTACTTGAATTAAAAGTAACAAGTTTATAAAGCACTTAAGCACGATAGTAAAATAATAATAAACTCGATATGTATTAAATTACACTAGCTATTAACGGACAAAGCTCCTGCCATTGTCTCACTGTAACTTAGGTTTGGTTAGGTTAGGTTTCTCGAGAATCATCTAGTTTTTGGCCATCGCAGTAGACGTTCAGACGAGAGTAGTCCGTACTATTAGTCTTGGCCAAAATTAACAGAAATAACTATACTGTATATTGTGTACCATATACTAAGTAATAAGTATAAACTAATCCTTTGATGTATCTACAGTTCTTTTATTCATTAACCCATCTGATTTTCGAGGTTGTTTATATATATATATATATATATATATATATATATATATATATATATATATATATATATATATACTGTAGATCATTTAGGGCTTATACCAATCTTCCCTTACCCTAACCAAGCCCTAATCTAGCCAAGCCAAGCCTAACATAACCTAACCTAACCAAGCATAACCTAACCCACCCTAGCCGAACTTAATCTAACCTATATAACAAAATAATCCAACCTAACCAAAATAGTCTAACTTAACCCCACAAAAAGGGTCACTTGACTTTTTTTTTTTTCTTCCCGTAGACGAAATCCCCCCACCACGAGCTTGGTCTTCTCTCTCAGTGTGGTAATATTACACCCTGGCCAGCGAGCACGGCGTGGAAAACGTATTCAAATGTATTTCTGTCGTATCCATTCAACATATAAATTAGACTTGGTCGAAGGTTACACTAGATATTTCCATGGACATTATTATGTGTTTAGTGTGAAACATTATTATATGTTTAGTGTGAAAAAGACGGTCTTTAAATATTGTTACTGCTAAGGAAGGATCGAAAAATTAAATCTAAAATACTTATGAGAGATTTGAAACGAGTTATGTGAGAGGAAGAGGCAACGGAATGGCGGAGGAATGTTTACATATCCTCTGGAGCGCGAGACCTGAAATCTGTCTGTGTCCGGATTCCTGAACCATCATATGTTGAATATCCTTCATACCTGAAAACGTAAGATTGTACCTACCTATGTGACTTAAGATCAAATCCCAAAATATCAAAATCATATAGAGATACCTAATTGCTTGATTTGAGATCAAAGCACAGAAATGATATCAAAATTATACTCAGCCTATCTTAAGTTACCTTGACGTACGCTAGGAAACAAATTACAATAAGATACATAATATAATCCAAGGAATCCATTATTGTGATATAAGATAGGTATTGTTTCATCAATGGTTATTTTTACATCTGTTATGGGGAGTATTTACGGTAGAAGCTTTGTGTTATATGGTGAGGAATCATTCACACGACATACTGTGCACTGGTGTTCTCAAAACGTAAACATTGTTATATCCGATGTTTATTTGCATCTGGGTATCATCGTCACCAACAGTCGGATAAAGGATAGCTCAACGATAAGTAGACGACACACAAGACACCAACCAAACACGCTGAAGATATATTCCTCAATTTGTGACCTTGACCTTTGACCTGGTGACCCTCAAACTTTAGCAACTGTAGAGAGTTTAGCTGAATATATGTAATAAATGTAGAATCCTTCCTTCCTTCAGTGAGAGGAACAATCACTAACCATCTTGCTTATGTGATGTTGATGGAAGTAGTCAGTCAGGTGTAACACAAAATTAATTACTCATGGTCTAGTGGTTACAATACTCGCCTCCCGTCCTAAGGATCCCTGGTTCATGTCCGGGGCAACTATCGTCAACCCAGCTAGGAAGTGAAGGCGATCGATTGCATAGCCAGGTCACACTGCGTCCTTGTGTACCGAGGGCTCAGCCTTCATTATGTGGTATCCTCACTGCCTTTTAACTGGCTGTCAGGTTTATATAAAGGTAGGACAAAAACTCACCGGACAAAACTAACCTACCTTAATCTAACCTACCCTACTTAATCTAAAGTTAATATTGTGAAATCTGATCTGTCCAGGCGATTTTTTGACCGTGCACCCGGGCGTTTAGCGAGTCTTGTTGACAAGCTGTGGCTCAACCTGTAGAGAATCTTGGTTGAAGTAGACTTACGAAGGTTTCAGTTTCACCGAAGATTAACCATTGATATAAGGTAAGAACTATGAGAGGGCGTCTGGAGGTGAGAGTTGGATCTTATAGTTAAGGTGTTTAGCCGTATAAGATTGTATTGTGGGGTGAGGGAGAGCCGGAATAAACCTTCCGACATGAGAGAAATATTACATGTGAGAATAAGAAGATGAAAACAAACAAAAGATAACAGAGGAAGAGGCAATAAAAGCTTAACTCTAATAAATCTAGGAAGAGAACTGCCAGCTACTCTTCCACAACCCACTGCCGCCCAACCGCAGCCAAATTATACCAAGAGCGACCCTCCCTTTACTACTCCCAAGATGAACATAAACCCGAGATAAGTCCTGTTATCTGGCAATCATAAACCAACTCTTTCACGACTGTGGTACAAAATTTCTTCTCTTTTATCCACAACTGGTGCAGAGTTAAAGCAGGTAAAAATCGTCTCTCGGAGTCTTGTAAAATTCGTTTATTAAACTTAGCTTAACGAGGAAATTTCTGTACAAGGGGGTAAAGCGTTTAGGCTTATCTGGCATGTGACAGGCATGAAGGAGTGGTCTCACGGGGGTGGTGAAGATGGTAGTTGGCATTTGTTCCAAGAATACTAAAAACACCTTACGATAATTAAGTCTAGTAAGATTACCTTAAAAAAAAAGGCAACTGCAATTAGTGAAATGTTTTGTAGGTCTTAATATGCTTCTCCAAGTTATATTCTGAAATTTTGGTGTACTTTATCCTGTCATAAAATGCATACGGTAGTCAAATTTTTGTGCCATATATTTTAATTAGTTACTCTTCGCTTATTGGGTGGGTGGGTGAAATCTTGGACATCCTTGTCTGTCTGTCTATTAGCCTTAACATTTACGACAATGAACTGATCTTGATATGTTCACAGCTGACTGGTCTAGTAAACATAAGCAGTAATACATCAATAAATTGCGATCCTGAGTTTGATACATTATTATTATTATTATTATTATTATTGCTATTATTATTATTATTATTATTATTATTATTATTATTATTATTATTGCTGCTACTGTTGATGTTGATGTTTGTTGTAGCTGTCAGGAGGCGGGAAAAATGCCGTCAATATGTCACTGAAGACTCCTCGGTGACTAGATCCGTTGCCTAAACACAAATTGGGGAAAATATAATCTAATACAAGAATTCTGAGAATCCATATTTGTGTCGTAGCTTAAGTGAGCCAGTTAGCTGCGTTCTAACAACTTCAGTTATGGGGAAAATTTAACTTACAGACGCGGTTCCTTGTAAAAGCCCGGAAGTCAATTTAAGAGGAAATTGGTTTGTGGAGAAACTTTGTGATAGAGTTGATTACTTACCCTGTAGCCTTGATTACCTCACCCGACCTTGAGTACCACACCTGTGACTTCTTTGATTACTTCATCTTTGACCTTGATTACCCCACCTGTGACCTTGATTACTTTACCATTGACCTTGATTAATTCACATTTGACCTTGATTACTTCACCTATGACCTTGATAACTCACCTGGCCTTGAATACCACATCCGTGACCTTAAGATTACTTCACCTTGGACCTTGATTACTTCACCTTTGACCCTGATTACATTACCCATGTACTTGAGTGTATAGTTTCTGAATTGGATTTATTTCACCCATAAAACTAACCATTACTATACTGTACTGTATATTATGTGAGGCGATAAACTGATAAAGTGACAAAAGTAAATAAAAAAGCCGTAGAACATGAATAAAGTTGAAAAAATTTGAAATAAGTATAATGGTATATGATAAACACATTTTAAACCGCTTTGACATGTAGTTATATAAGATACTTGAACACCCTAAAATGTTTTAATTCATTTTCGGCATTAGCTGGGAAAGGCTAGACACACCGGGTAATGTTTTGGAAAATAAGTAGCGTTGTTTATTTCCGTGAGGTCAGGGTCTCGCCAGGCTTCATCCTCGCTTCCTCCGTATAAAATGTCGACGGCTGGAATAAATCTTGAGTAAGTGTACTTCAACTAGAAGTCTAATAATAATTTTTCTCTTTTATGGGTTGGTGGGCGTGTGTAGGGGGTTGGTGGGAGGGTGAGGGAATGAATAAGGGGATGGAAGACAAGTATGTGGAACAGTATCGCGCATTAACCCGTAAGTTAAATAAATTTTTCACTACAAAGTAAATGCATTATCTCAAGAAAATTCCATTAAGTGACGTTGTTTTGGGTTTGCATAATAATGTTTTTGTGTTGTTTTCGTCCTGAGCACTAATCGTCGACAGGCTACGACGTCATTGCTCACTGTTTACAAGCGGAGCGTTTCGTTTCATTTAAAGAAATGCTTCTATAAACTTACCAGCTACTGCTATATTATATAATTTATCGCCTACTGTATAGAATGAATAGACCTATCATGGTTTAGGTTGATCAGGTTTAATTGGTTTATTTCCCAATAGATTACTTAACGTAGCAGTATAGTAATTGGTAAGTTGTAACGTAGCAGTATAGTAATTGGTAAGTTGGTCTTTTGTGTAAACGTTTATGTGTATGAAACGCTATTCAGGAGAAAATCACGAAATGACTAAATTTAGGAATAAAGTTATCATCTTCAGTACAACTTTCTTTATAAAATTCCAGGTTCTTGGGGCATATGAAACACTTCCTGGAAGCCTCCTGTGGGAGACGACAGTGGGCTACACTGGTCGGTGCTGTCAACAGAGGTCAGTGTTCAGGACGGAAACACTCACAAAAATAACATTACGCAAATAACACATCCTCGTCACTTTATGGAATTTTCTTTAGGTAAGAAACTATTTATTCTTTACTGACAAATATCCATACTTTACGCTTAATGTGCGTTAGTATGGTAGAGTATTACTTGCAGGAATACAAGTCCATATATTAAGAACAATTAGCGACCCCAGAACACCAACATTACACACCCCTACCCAAACATCCACATACCAATAAATCATAGATCATCATTATAATATTAAACTCTTAGGAAACATTGTCTTCACTTCGTTACTGTATTTTGTCCACTGTTGTTTGGTAAGACAGGTACTAAATGCTGAGCAGTTTGTCCCTCTAAACTGCATGTTGAAATTCCACTTATTTATTTTCTTGCTGCGACACCCTGGGGAAATTAAGTTGGCTGTGTGTGTGTGTGCTGCACATACACATATACAGTACATGTATTTATTTATTTATAAATACAATCATTTCACATACATATTTACATGTATGAATTTATTTACACATAATGGTTACGCATTATACATGTGTACTGGTATGAACATTTATACATATTATGCCGTAGACAGAGAGACGTATAGGCAGTATATATAAACTGTATACCTAACTTCTATACAAAATTGTTCACACATATATAGGCCTACTGTACAGTAAATTCATTAACACTTTGGATGCGGGAGGTTACTCTAAGATGAATAAAATCGTCTGGCGGTAGCCAGAATAAAACGGCAAGTGCGGGAAACGCAGCGAAATGGTTAAAATAGGCTTATAGTAATTTACATTCCACGCTCCAAATATAGTTAAAGTCCTCACTACATTACCATCAAGTATGCAACAGTTCAGTAATGACTAACACATGTACGGCAAAATTAACTTGAACACATGTGGTAAGAAGGTGTGTGTCGCAGGCCAGGTGTGTAGGAAAGGGTAATCAATCTTTGCTACAGGTGGAAAGTTTATGAATATTAATTACCTGCTAAGTTTCACGGATATGTGTGGGCAGGTATATTTTCATGAGAGAGAATTTGCTGAGGTATTGAGAGTATATTGAATGATATTTCCTAGAGTTGCAGCGCTTAAATTAAACATAATGAAAGGTAAGGCGTATTTTATTATTATTATTATTATTATTATTTGCTGTTATTATTATTATTATTATTATTATTATTATTATTATTATTATTATTATTATTATTATTAATGGTAGTAGTAGTATTTCTTATTATTATTATATTACGGTCAGAGGCAGAGGCTGTGATAAGCTGGTGTCCACTGTGTTATGCCCACACTAGCTGACCCCAACATGGCCTCCGCATTACTATAGCCGATACACACATGCAAACTCTATTTAGTAATGAGGTAATGGCTCGGTTTACAAGAGGCCGTGCTGCAACCAGGAAGAATTTAACTGTTCAAATAGCGCACCTGTATGTGTGGGTATATACATATACACTAATGTATATATGTGTATTTGTGTATGAAAAGTAGGGTACTATTTTTTTTTTTATACATAGATGTTTGTGTGTTGTCAGGATATAAAGTAAGAATATTAATGAATGTGGTGCCATGGGTAATTACAGGTAGGGTGACGTACTGTACAGGTGTATTAGTTAGAGAAATGATGAGAAGATTATAAGTGAGGGAAATTGTTGCTTGTTTGTTTAGTTGTGTGATGTGTTAATGTGTTGTGGTGTAAAGGTTGGGCTACACACACGCACACACGCACACACGCACACACACACACACACACACCCACCAGAATTAATGCTCGACTAAAATGGTTTTGTTAAGAGCCATTTCCGCGCGCTACTCCTTGGGGATAATTTCACTCCTTCCGCACTCTCTCTCTCTCTCTCTCTCTCTCTCTCTCTCTTCACTAGCGACTACCCTTGAGTGCCTCTTGTGTTGGGGACAAGTGCCTTTGGAAAACGACTTAGACGGATTAAAAAAAAAAATGCTTTTCAGTGAATTTCGTTCGGTTTTACCCCAACGATATGTATTTTTGTTTAAGATTTAGTGATTCCCTGAGAGATTACCGCCCGAGGCTTGAGTTGTTCGGTGCAGTATTTTATTTTTTGTGGTTTATTGAAGGTATGAGTGTATATTTTATTGATGGAGGAGTCTGTAGTTATAGTCATTCAGACAGTCGTTCAGGTAGACAGTCAGTCATTTATTCAATCAGTTAGTCAGTCGAGATTATTATTATTAGAAGTGACTGGCGGAGCTAAAGGTGGCATAGGAATATTTGAGAAAATGACTGTATGTTTTGAGTGAGTGATTGTCTTGTAACTGTCTGTATGTTTGAGTGACTGTCTTATAACTGACTGTACTGTATACTGTATGTTTTGAGTGAGTGACTGTCTTATAACTGACTGTACTGTATACTGTATGTTTTGAGTGAGTGACTGTCTTGTAACTGTCTGTATATTTGAGTGACTGTCTTATAACTGACTGTACTGTATGTTTGAGTGAGTGAACGTTTAGTATTGAGGACTCTTAACTCAACCTACAACACAAAGATGATGCTAACACCCTGGTAACCTAACCTAACACCCTGGTAACCTAACCTAATGTATCCTAGTATAACCTAAGCTAACATGATGTAATCTAATGTGACCTAACTAGACTTGATCTAAGGTAACTTAACCTAACCTTATGTAACCTAATCTGAACTAACTTAACCTAACCCATTCCCGTTAATGTTAGGGTTGTCTAATCATCAAGTGATCCATGAAGTAACTGATCTTACCTCAGGAGATTCCATTACAAATAACTATAACAATTAAAGAGGAAACGATAATAATTAAAGGAAAGAACGACAATTTACGCGCTATACAATATCTCAGTATTACCTCCACTGACGTCACACCACCTGGAGATGTAAACGGTGTTGCCAGAATTCTTAAAACTTGACCATTAAGTTTTCAAGAACTGGTTATTGTGTTTGGTGATATTTTTGAGTTGGTATTAATGTGAGAGTTTAAGTGTTGTGAGAGAGCTGCTTACGGGGAAGATATCTCTCTCTCTGGGAAGTTTATAATGAAGGATGGTATTGTGAGAGAACCGTGGTGGTGAATTTGCAGACGTACACACACAAGTACATGTATGCATACATATGTACATAGATATATACATACATACATAAGTAAATACTGGGACACACATCTACACATGCAAATAGTTACACACACACACACACACACACTCACTCACTCACTCAAATTACCCCAGAGGCCACAAAGACAAGAGTTGGAAATAGTTTACTTACTCGAATTAAAACTGTTTAAACTTTGCATTACAGCCCAGGAAGTCCCAAGTCCCAGCAGGCCCCCCCAAGTCCCAACAGGTCCTAAATCCCAAAAAGTCCCAAGTCCTAACAGGTCCCAAGTCCCAACAGGCCCCATGTCCCAATAGGCTCCAAGTTCCAACAGGCCCCAATCTTAATGGGGGCTGAGGTTGACCTATACATTAGGTTTGGGAGCTAAAGGAAAAGGAGTTTGTCAGGACTGGAGGTCATCAAGATAGACTGGGGCCCAGTAGGACTAAGGGACCCAGTAGGATTAAGGGGCCCAGTAGGACCAAGGGGCCCAGTAGGACTAAGGGACCCAGTAGGATTAAGGGGCCCAGTAGGACTAACGGGCCCAGTAGGACTAAGGGGCCCAGTAGGACTAAGGGACCCAGTAGGATTAAGGGGCCCAGTAGGACTAACGGGCCCAGTAGGACTAAGGGGCCCAGTAGGACTATAAAAAGGCCCATTAAGACCAGGCCCCCAAGAGTTAACGAAGGCTTGTGGAAATTCAATATTAATATGTAAATCTGCTCCAATATTATTCAGAGAGAAAAGAAAGGTTGCGGAAAGAAGAGAGAGAGAGAGAAAGATTAGAAGAGAGAGAGAGAGAGAGAGAGAGAGAGAGAGAATGATGACATAAAGAGAGTCAGGGGCGGACGGTAGTTGGATAAACTCTCTCTCACTCTCTCCCTTTCCTGTATATTCTCCCTTCTTTATACTCTCCCTCCCCTGTATACCTTCCTTCACTCTCCCTCTCCGTATATTCTCCCTCACTCTCCCTCACCAATCATCAGATAATCCCCCTCTGACCACCGGCTATTACAGCCCCTTTAAAAGATCCTCCCTCCTCCTCCTCCTCCCTCCTCTCCTCCCTCCTCCTCCTCCCTCCTCTCTCGCCCTGTGTAATATTCTCATCAACATATAATACCAGGGTGAATATTTCTCCCTCTGCTCTAGGGGAATATTTCGTCACCTGATCTTGATAATCCGATGGTAGAGAGAGAACATGGTGGTAATACGGGTGGTGAAAATGCATTAAATTAAACGGTGAAAATAATTTATAAAGTGAGTTTCATTTGTGGGTTTTCTAGGAGGTAGTGGAAGGCGATTGATGTGTGTGACAGTGGCCAGCCCCAGCCGAGGTAACGTACGATGGAGGGTATTTTGTATACGTATACTGTACCTTTCGAGGGTATTTTGGGAGATTTTTTCAACCAAACTTTGTCTAACCTAACCCAACATGGCCAAACCTTGTCTAACCTAACATAGCCAAACCTAACCTAACCAAACCTTGTTTAACCTAACCCAGCATAGCCAAACCTTGTCTAATCTTACCTAACCTAACATAGCCAAACCTTGTATAACCTAACCTAACATGACCAAACCTTGTCTAACCTAACATAGCCAAACCTAACCTAACCAAACCTTGTTTAACCTAACCAAACATGACCAAACCTTGTCTAATCTTACCTAACCTAACATAGCCAAACCTTGTATAACCTAACCTAACATAGCCAAAACTAACCAAATCTTGTCTAACCTAACCCAACATGGCCAAACCTAACTAAACCTTGTCTAATCTTACCTAACCCAACATAGCCAAACCTTGTCTAATCTTACCTAACCTAACATAGCCAAACCTTGTATAACCTAACCTAACATAGCCAAAACTAACCAAATCTTGTCTAACTTAACCAAACATGGCCAAACCTAACAAAACCTTGTCTAACCTAACAATACCAAAGTTCTTAACCTATTCCAAACATCATGGCAATCTTGGGTTATAAGTATTGCAAGAGTGAATATTAATCCTTAGCATCACAAACACTATTCCTAAATCGGACACAAATTTTCGTATCTATACATGACATTGATCAACTAGGCTGGATGGGTGGGTAAAGGACTAAAAAAAATTAAATTCACGCCACAGTAAAGTTTCTTGTGCTGTCAGTGTTACCCAATTGTTTCTCGACCCCAAAAAACAACACCCAGGATAAAAGAGGGAGGAGCAGCCAGGAAAAAAAAATAATCGAAGGGCTGGGACGCTAGGGTAACCGGGACACAGCTTAAAACACGAGCAAGTGAAGGGAAATTTTCGTGTGAACCAAATAATACTGTTAAAAGTTGTCAAGTGACGAGGTTGATGTGCTGTTCTTCTTGGGATAGGTTGGTGATGCTGTTCTTAGGATAGGGTGGTGGTGATGCTGTTCTTGGGATAGGTTGGTGGTGATGCTGTTCTTGGGATAGGTTGGTGGTGCTGTTCTTGGGATAGGTTGGTGGTGCTGTTCTTCAGGATAGGTTGGTGATGCTGTTCTTGGGATAGAATTGGTGGTGATGCTGTTCTTGGGATAGGTTGGTGGTGATGCTTTCTTCTTCTTAAGGTTAGGTTGAGGTGGTGCTTTGTTCATAGGATAGGTTCAAGTTGATGCTGTTCTAGCAGGATAGAATTGGTGATTGCTGTTCTTAGGATAGGTTGGTGCTGTTCCTTAGGATAGAATTGGTGGTGATGCTGTTCTTGGGATAGGTTGGTGGTGATCACCATTCTTGGGAATTGGATTGGTGGTGATGCTGTTCTTGGGACTAGGTTGATTGGTGATGCACTGTTCTTCTTCTTAGGATAGGTTTGGTGATGCTGTTCTTAGGATGGGTTGGTGTGCTGTTCTTAGGATGGGAGTTAGTCATGCTGTTCTTGGGATAGGGTTGGTGGTGGTGGTGCTGTTCTTGGATGGTTTGGTGGTGGTGTATTCTTGGATAAGTCGTTTAATTGTGTTCTTAGGATAGGGTGGTGGTGGTGGTGCTGTTCTTGGGATGATGGGGTGGTGGTGGTGGTGCTGTTGTTCTTGGGATGGGGTGGTGGTGGTGGTGCTGTTCTTAGGATAGGTTGGTGGCGGTGCTGTTCTTGGGGATAGGAATTAGTTAGTCTGCTGATGTTCTTGGGATGGGGTGGTGGTGGTGGGCTGTTCTTGGGATAGAAGATTGGTGGTGATAGACTGTTTGCCCAGGATAGGGTGGGTGGTGGTGGTGCTGTTCTTAGGATAGGTTAATTGCGTTGCTGTTCTTAGGGATAGGGTGGGTGGTCATGCTGTTCTTGGGATAGAATTGGTGGTGGTGGTGCTGTTCTTGGGGATAAGATTAGGTGAGTGATGCTGTTCTTCTTGGGATAGGTTGGTGATGCTGTTCTTGGGATAGGTTGGTGGTGATGCTGTTCTTGGGATAGGGTGGTGGTGATGCTGTTCTTGGGATAGGGTGGTGGTGATGCTGTTCTTAGGCTTGGGTGGTGGTGGTGTTATTTTTGGGCAGGATGGTGAAGGCAGATTTTTCTAGACTATATCATGCTAAGCTTGGTGTTGGCTAGACTTTGTGTGAGTTAGGCTTAGTATTGGCTAGGCTTGTTGTTGGCTAGGCTTGGTGTTGGCTAGGCTTGGTGTTGGCTAGGCTTGGTGTTGGCTAGGCTTGTTGTTGGCTAGGCTTGGTGTTGGCTAGGCTTGGTGTTGGCTAGGCTTGGTGTTGGCTAGGCTTGGTGTTGGCTAGGCTTGTCGGTCTCTTATAGATGGGGTCCGGTTGAGTGAGGTCTGGCTGGGTAGTGTTGCGATATATGAGGCTGTGTTTGGTAGGGGCAGGGTGGAGGTGGGGTTGGTGTACTGTAGACTGGTGCAATGTTTGAGAATCTGTCACAACAGGTTTATATTGGGTTAATTTTAAAGTTTATAAAAATGTTGACGGCCATAACAGACATTTAACGAAATTGATAACGAACTCGATGACGACAACGGAGAGGACACTGACACGTAATCCGTTAATGGGTTTGGGTTCGAGAGAGCTAATGACTCGTTAATCCCAGTGGAGCAGTGATGGCCAAGTGAGATAACTTCCTGGCGTAACACACAGGCGGCTGACGAAATTTTAATCGCCCGTTGACGCTACGCTCAGAAATTTTCCCACATTATGTCTTGAATGATGAAACTCCCCTAAGTCATTTCTCTAATAGGTATTGCGTCTTGTCATTCTCCCAGGGTAATTTACATCCTCCTAAAGAAGGTGTTTTCAATCAGCGCCTTCTGGTGATATTCAGTGTACAAGGCGAGTGTGAGGTATAGCCTAGTGTAGTGTAGAAGACATCCGCTAGGTGGTGTGTGTGTGTGTGTGTGTGTACAACTATATCACATACGAAATAGATATGAATATGACATAAACTTTATTACAGCACCACTACGTAACAACTCAGTACTGTACCGTATAACCC
The DNA here is from genome assembly GCF_018991925.1 of Homarus americanus. Classification (NCBI taxonomy): domain Eukaryota; kingdom Metazoa; phylum Arthropoda; class Malacostraca; order Decapoda; family Nephropidae; genus Homarus; species Homarus americanus. Next base: position 13,070 of record NW_024732148.1, read on the forward strand.
CCCCCCCCTCACAGGTTCTCCCGGGCGTCACAACAAGAGAAAATTGGTAAATAAATACAATAAACCGAATAGAAGCAATAAGAGCCGATCATAATACATTAATTTGAAGTAAACGTAGATCATAAACCATAATTATAGCAATAGAAGATAATAGAGCAACGGTTAATGATGCACTAAAAGATGATTTGTACGTTAAGATGACCGTTGATGTGTTATTGGCCTTGTCTGTTTAAATATACAAGTTATATACGGTATTTTTATTTATTTTCACTTTTTATTATTATTTATAGGATTCGTTTGGTAGAAGAAGAGGCAGCGTGGACAACTGCTGGTATTAGGTTAGGTTAGCTTTATATACCGTCACGACATACATACATACATACATAATGGTTGCCCCTCGTGTAACGAGGATGGACTGTCCTAGGGCCACCTAGGCGTGAATTTGTTTAATGTGTAGAAGCTGTCGCCAACACAACAACCACACCCTTAGTTAACAAGTTGCATGACCCGGTGTCAAGGAATAGTCCGAGAAGACCGGACAACTCGCCAACTGCACTGGCTAACCATTACCCCAGAACACGATCTGCAAATCGATTACATAAGAACATAAGAAAATAAGGAGTCTGCAATAGGCCGGTTGGCCTGTGCATGGCAGCTCCTGTCGAGAGTTACTACCACTCTCTATCATCCATGAATCTAACCAGCCTCCTTTTGAAACTTTCCAGAGTTTCAGCACTTACTACAAAGTTGCTAAGCTTGTTCCACTCGTCCATCACCCTATTTGTGAACCAGTTTCTTCCTATCTCCCTCCTAAACCTAAACTTATCCAACTTAAATCCGTTGCTCCGAGTCCTATCCTGCTCGGATATTATAAGAACTTTATTTATATCCCCTTTATTGATTCCTTTCACCCACTTAAATACTTCTATCATATCTCCCCGCACTCTTCGTCTTTCTAGGGAATGCAAGTTAAGTTTCTTTAACCTATCCTGATATGGAAGGTTTCTAAGTCCCGGAATCATTTTTGTCATTCTTCGCTGCACCGACTCTAGTGAATTGATACCCATTCTATAATAAGGGCACCAGGTTCCCAATTACTGCTGGGTAGACAGGCAAATGGCGTAAAGAAACTTACCCATAGTTTCACCCTGCCCGGGCATCGAACCCGGGTCCGCTCGCTTGCGAGGTGAGCGTGCTGACTATTACACCACAGGTCGCCACATACATACATCATAAATGACAAAAAACTAATATTTTTCAAGATATATACAATAAAAATCAGGAAGTTGTGGTGAGGAAGGGAAGACCGCTCTGATAAAACTGGTTTAACTATGAGAGAGAAAAAACAACGAGACAAGAGGATTTGGTTTAAAGCTTTTGTGGTTTAGTTGGCAGCTTTAAGTCACTGAGATGGATGTATTTGTAAACACTTGTGAATGTTCCCGAGTGTTTGTAGGTGTGGTTGGTGTTTGTACTTGTGTTTAGCGTGTGTTTGTACCTGTGTTTAGCGTGTGTTTGTACCTGTGTTTAGCGTGTGTTTGTACCTGTGTTTAGCGTGTGTTTGTACCTGTGTTTAGCGTGTGTTTGTACCTGTGTTAAGTTCGGTAAATGGTAGACAGTTTGTAGGTTACGTTTGGGTTAAGTTAGATTAGTCTGCCTTCAGGGTAGATTAGTTATACGTTAGGTTAAGGTCAGATTAGATAAGATTAGGTTAAGTTAGAATACGATTTATGTTAGGTTAGGTTAAAGTTTGGTTGGATTAGGTTTCGGCCAGGTTAGATTAGGTTTGGTTAAAGTTAGATTAGGTTAAATTAGGTTGCCGTCAGCTTAGATTAGGTTAGGTTCAGGGTAGATTAAGTTTAGATATGGGTAAATTAGGTTAGGTTGGATTAAGATTAGATTAGAGTAGGTTAAGTTAGATTACAGGCAGGATAGATTAGGTTAGGCTCAGGGTAGATTAAGCTTACGTATGGTAAATTAGGTTAGGTTAGGTATGGTTAGGTTAGGTTAAGTTCAGAGTAAATTAAACTATAGGAAAAATGAGGCCGCGCTCTAATACCTTAATTACATTTCGTCTAACAATAATATATATTTTTTTGGTCGACGGAGAAAAAAAAGCAGAGCCGCCGGCCGATCCAGTGGTCGTCATGACAACGCCTTACCACAACAAAACACAGGCCCCCTCACTACAACCTCACCACCACCACCACCACCACCCCACCACCACCCCTACCTCACCACCACCACCACCACCACCACCACCACCACCAACACCACCACCACCACACCACCACCACCACCACCACTCACCACTACCACCACCACCACCACCACCACCACCACCACCACCACCACCACCACCACACTCACCACCACCTTCCCTTCATCTCCTCCCCTAACCCCCACCTCCTCTCTCTCCTCCTCTTCCCACTCACCACCTCCCCCCTGACCCTCTCGTCCCCCCCTCTCACCATACCTCCCTCCTCCATCATACACCGGGCACCACTCAAACTACTTCCACCAAGCAGCTTTTCATTTCGCTAATTTCATTTATCTCTCAGTCCCCCCCCCCTTGGTTGCGTGTAACCCTCGTCTGATTGTGATTATGTCTTGATGAATGTGTGTCGTGGAGGGGGAGGGAGGTGGAGGGGAGGCCAAAAACGGTGGCCAGGTAATTAAGTAGTGTGGCGGCAGGTGGAAGTAATGATGGCTAGTTACTCACGGTGGTATAGGACGAGAGGTTAGGGGCGACAGGGTTAGGTTAGGTGACGGGTGAGAGTGTTAGGTTAGGTGGACGGGGTGAGGTTAGGTTAGGTGATCGAGTGAGGTTGGGTTAGGTTAGATGGACGGGAGGTTGGTAGGTTAGGTGGACGGGGAGTTGTTAGTTAGGTGGACGGGGTGAGGTTGGGTTAGGTTAGGTGACGGGGTGAGGTTGGGTTTAGTTAGATGGACGGGGTGAGGTTAGGTTAGGTTAAGTGGACGGGGTGAGGTTAGGTTAGGTTTATTCTGTGTATTGCTTGTGATGAAAGTATGTTGCGTTATGTCTGTGTTGTGTTGTAGTTATGTCGGTGTTGTGTTGTGTTATGTCGGTGTTGTGTTGTGTTGTGATTTAGTTCATAATACAATGGCTGTATTATCATCCTTATAAACAATACAATACAATATCACCTATAAGAACAATATAGCATTCGTCTGTATCTGTCTGTTGCTATATGGATCTTGTTTGCCTGGTTGTTTACTTGCTTACTTGTTTGCTTGCTTGCTTTGATATGGTAGCTATACATTATAACCTCCGTTGGTCACTCGTGTTAATCACTAGAACAAACTACGCCCACTATTATGAGGGTGGTGGGGTTAAGGGTGGGTTAAAGAGCCGGGGTGTGGTGGGGGTGTGTAGGTGGTGTTAAAGAGTGGGGGGTGGTCGGTGGTGGGAAGGTTAGGGGTGAGTTAACTGTGGGTTAAAGAGGTGTGGTTGGTGGGTGGGGATACAGTATATTATAGTGAATGATGATGGTGTCCTGGGTGGGTACATGGAGAGGGAGTACAGTAGGTGAACCATGTGCTATACAGTATATGGGTGAACCAGGTAGTGTCACAACCATGAATTATGTGACTCTAGACCTGTTTATAAGATGGTGGTGGTGGTAGTGGTAGTGGTGGTGGTAGTGGTAGCTGTAGTGGTGGTGGTAGCGGTGTTGTGGTGGTGCTGTAGCTGTGGTGGGTAGGTAGAGTGGTGGTAGTGGTAGCTGTAGTGGGTAGTGGTGTAGTGGTAGCAGAGCTGTAGTGGTGGTGGTGAGAGCATAGTGGTGGTGGTGGTGGTGGGTGGTGGTGGTGGTGGTGGTGGTGGTGGTATAGTGGTGGTGGTAGTTGTAGTGGTGGTAGTGGTGGTGGTAGCCGTAGTGGTGGGTTGGTGGTGGTGCTAGCTATAGTGGGTAGTAGTATTGTAGTGGTAGAGCTGTAGTGGTGGTGGGGTAGTGGTGGTGGTACTGTAGGTGGTGGTAGCTGAGAGTGGTGGTGGTAGTGGTGGTGGGTAGCTGTAGGTGGTGGTAGGTAGGTGTCGTTCTCCTAATGTTTTTTTCTGAGTAAATTAATTGAGGACGGAAGTTGTCAGAACTTGGAGTGAGGCTGGTGAGGTCTTTTTTCCTCACTACGAACACCAAAGTTGGCGGTCGTACAGTACAGTGGCGGTGATTATTGAACGGTGCGATATGTTGGTGTTTGTACTCATGGAGGCACCAGAGAGAGAGAGAGAGGCGATGGAAAGAGAGAGAGTTGATGAGGAAATAGAGAGAGAGTTGATGAGGAAATAGAGAGAGAAAGAGAGTCCTTTTTTCGCCTCTTTAATTCTGGCTTTGTCTTGTCCTCTTTTTCTAATAATTCTTGGCTCCCTCTCTCACCCCTCACCCCTCCTCCTCTCCCTCTCACCCTCCTCCCTCACCCCTCACCTCCTCTCACCCTCCTCCCTCTTCCTCCCACCTCCCTAGGAACTGAGGAATAAACAAAGACCAAAAATCCTGTCTCATGAACCACCAGTCCAAACTCACAGGCATCTGGGGGATTAAGACATTCAGGTCTGTTCCACTGAGGCGCCCTGAGGTCCCATTTGGGTTCCAGTCCTTGTAGGTCTCTGTATAGGATATAAAGAGAAGATTATTTAAATACCTTCCCGTAGAGCCCTCGAGGCGGATTGAATAATATGGTTCTTGAATGCATAATACCACGAGGTTATGGATGTTTTTTTAATTTGGGTCAACATGAAGCCTTGAGAAACCACTGATGCGTGTAGTATGAACCTGAAGCTTCCTCATGACAAGGAGCTTTTTAGTGTTTACATGAAGCCTTGAGACGTCTTAGAAACCACTGATGCGTGTAGTATGAACCCTGAAGCTTCCCCATGACAAGGAGCTTTAGTGTTTACATGAAGCCTTGAGACGTCTTGCAAACCACTGAGAGGCGATCAATATATCCCCACAAATCTTCCACAGGATAAGGATCTATGAGGAGCTTCTTCAGATTCGTTCAGCGTGAAGCCTTAAAGAAGACTGCCCGTGTTACGACTTCCACAACACACAAATCAACTTGCCGCGACCCGCATTGTGTTGCCACGAGTTCTCCTGTGTTTACGTCTTCTTCTTTTTTGCTGTTATTATTATTTGCTTGGTTTTTTCTTCCTTCTCATCCCCCTCCTCTTCTTCCTCTCTTCGTCAGGTTTCAGGAAATTGTAACTCGAATAATAAACTTTTGCTAATTTCATCTAAATATCGCTACGTGGCTGCCCTTCTTATTTTGATTTATCTGTTTGTCTGTTTCATTACCTGCATCTGTTGTTTGTGTCTTTGTCTGGGGTTTGTTTGTTTGTTGCTGCTGGTGGTGGGCAAGAGTTACGGCGTGTTGTTGTTTGTCTTGTTGATTACTTTGTTGGGAAGTGTAGACCAGTCATGATCTCCTTCTTTCCTTCCTTCCTTCCTTCCTCCCTTCCTTCTTCTCATTTCTTACTCATCCTCACTTCCCTCCCCCTCACCCCCCTCCCATCCTCCCTCACGTCTATCCTTCCTTCCTTCCTCCCTCCATCCTTCCTCCCTCCCTCCCTCCTCATCCTCCCTACCTCCTTCCTTCCTTCCTTCCTTCCTTCCCTTCCTTCCTTCCTTCCTTCCTTCCTTCCTCCCACTCTCCCTCACGTCCATCCTTCCTTCCTTCCTCCTCCATCCTCCCTCACGTCCATCCATCCTTCCTCCTCCATCCCTCCTCCCTCCCTCCCTCCTCCCTCCCTCCTCCCCTCCCTCCCTCCCTCCCTCCTCCCTCCCTCCCACCTCCTTCCTTCCTCCCTTCCTTCCTTCCTTCCTTCCTTTCCTTCTTTCACATATGACCCATAATTCAGCATCACCTGGTCGCCGTAAGAAAGGACTCTGACTCTTCCTAGGTAATCCCAGCAGTCTCTCACCACTAACCCCCAGGATCTCGAAGGATTTTTCCAGGCAGTTAGAGTAATCCTATCCCGTGATATAGCCTCCCCCCACCCAGAGGCACGAGGGGGGGTGTATGTAGGCTTGGTATAGTGTCTATGTAGTGTGGCCAGGCAGTGTGGCCAGGTATAGTGTGACCAGGTATATGTGACCAGGTATAGTGTGGTCAGGTATAGTGTTGCCAGGTATAGTGACCAGGTATAGTGACTGCTATAGGTGACCAGGTAGGTGACCAGATATAGTGTGCAGATATAGTGTGACCAGGTATAGGTGACCAGTATAGTGTACGGTATAGTGTGACCAGGTATAGTGTCCAAGCATAGTGTGAGGTAGACCAGGTATAGTGTGACCAGGTATAGTGTGTCCAAGCATAGTGTGACCAGGTAGTGTGACCAGGTATAGTGTGACCAGGTATAGTGTGTCCAAGTATAGTGTGACCAGTTATAGTGTGACCAGGTATAGTGTGACCAGGTATAGTGTGACCAGGTATAGTGTGACCAGGTATAGTGTGACCAAGTATAGTGTGACCAGGTATAGTGACCAGGTATAGTGTGTCCAAGTATAGTGTGACCAGGTATAGTGTGTCCAAGCATAGTGTGACCAGGTATAGTGTGTCCAAGATAGTGTGACCAGGTATAGTGTGACCAGGTATAGTGTGACCAGAAGTGTACCAGGTATAGTGTCCAAGTATAGTGTGGACCAGGTATAGTGTGACCAGGTATAGTGTGACCAGGTATAGTGTGACTAGGTATAGTGTGACCAGGTATAGTGTGACCAGGTATAGTGTCTAAGTATAGTGTGCAGGTATAGTGTGACCAGGTATAGTGTGACCAGGTATAGGTGTGACCAGGTATAGTGTGACCAGGTATAGTGTGACCAGGTAGTGGCCAGGTATAGTGTGACCAGATATAGTGTGACCAGGTATAGTGTGACCAGGTATAGTGTGACCAGTTATAGTGTGACCAGGTATAGTGTGACCAGGTATAGTGTGACCAGGTATAGTGTGACCAGGTATAGTGTGACCAGGTATAGTGTGACCAAGTATAGTGTGACCAGGTATAGTGTACAGGTATAGTGTGTCCAAGTATAGTGTGACCAGGTATAGTGTGTCCAAGTATGTGACCAGGTATAGTGTGTCCAAGTATAGTGTGACCAGGTATAGTGTACCGTATAGTGTGACCAGGTATAGTGTGACCAGGTATAGTGTGTCCAAGTATAGTGTGACCAGGTATAGTGTGACCAGGTATAGTGTGACCAGGTATAGTGTGACCAGGTATAGTGTGACCAGGTATAGTGTGTCCAAGTATAGTGTGGCCAGGTATAGTGTGACCAGGTATAGTGTGACCAGGTATAGTGTGACCAAGTATAGTGTGACCAGGTATAGTGTGACCAGGTATAGTGTGACCAGGTATAGTGTGGCCAGGTATAGTGTGACCAGATATAGTGTGACCAGGTATAGTGTGACCAGGTATAGTGTGACCATGTATAGTGTGTCCAAGTATAGTGTGACCAGGTATAGTGTGTCTGATGGAATATAACTTACATAAAAACATTGATTAAATTAAACATTGAAACGTAAAAAAAAAGAAAAATAAAAAAATAAATAACGAATGTCGGTGAGTGTAGCAGTGTGGCGACTCTCTTAAGGACCGGTACAGCTTATGAGAGTCGGTGAGGGAGACAAGAGTTGACGAAGCTTAAGTTGACAGCTGGAGTAGGAGGTTGGAGTGTGACTTGGAATCCTGAGTGGGAGTTCTTTGGGTTTTTTTTTTCAGTATTGACACTCCTCGTCCTCCTCCTTCTCTTTCTCATCCTTCCTCTCTTCTTCCTCCCACTTCCCACCTTACACACACACACACACACACACACACACACACACACACACACACAGTACTATAATACTAAAAAGTGTTAGCACATATTGACAACAAGTCCACCTTCCTCCCCACCTAATGTGTTATCTACCCCTTCTTACAGAATACACCTCATGTGCTCATCTGTACGTCCCCTCCCCCTCACCCCACCCCCACTTTAGGACCCTCCCTCCCGCCAACATTGCCCTTAAGGTGATTGGTGGGTTAGGTCAAAGGTCAGAGTGTTTGGGAGGTCAAAGGTTGTTAGGGGGCGAGGGGGGGTGAGGTCGGTTGGTATTGAAATATGGGTTGTAAATACCGTAGAGTTTATTAGTGTTTGGTGTTTGTGTTGTAGGTGAAGAACTTCTAGTTATTTCTGTTATTATATCATTGTTTGTTTGTTTAAGCACTTTACTGTCACTTTCTCTACTCGTTTCGTCACTTTTATAAAACTCTTTTTTGTATCATTATTTTCTTGTTACTTTTTTCTCTACTCGTCGTAGCACTTTACTGTCACTTTCTCTACTCGTCTTAGTACTTTCCTGTCACTTTCTTTACTCGTCCTAGTACTTTCCTGTCACTTTCTTTACTCGTCCTAGTACTTTCCTGTCACTTTCTATACTCGTCGTAGCACTTTACTGTCACTTTCTCTACTCGTCTTAGTACTTTCCTGTCACTTTCTTTACTCGTCCTAGCACTTTCCTGTTGGAGGCGGCCTTGTTTGATTGGCAGATGCAGGTATGTCAGGCCTTTGGAAGCGAGGTTCTGACACCGTTACCAGATCCAATGGAAGCGAAGTTTTTACAATGTTACCAGATCTTTTTTTTACCTTATACCTTATATTTGTTGTGTCTCTGTGAACTTGTTAAGGTGTGCCAGAGTGTGATTCAGCTGTTATGTTGTTAGAGGTCACAGGTAGACAGAAGAGGGGTCATTGTAAACTAAATAAGTAGGTATACCCCGCTATCTCTCTCTCTCTCTCTCTCTCTCTCTCTCTCTCTCTCTCTCTCTCTCGTGTGTTCGTCATGTTTGTTTGTTTGGTTTAAGGCGTTGTTTGTTGCCTGATTTGGATAGTATACACACATACACACACACACACACACACACACACACACACACACACACCTCCTGGTTGACGTGTTGCACAGATTGCATTTGCATTTTGATTTCATTCGCCTCTATTTTTTCTTCTCTTTTCGGCTTTCATTCGTCATCTTCATTCATCTTTCACAACAAATTCAACTCGAGATTCTTTCAGTGCTTTCAGTGTATTGAGCTTGAGTTAATTACTTGGAGGAGAGAGAGAGAGAGAGAGGTGGAGGTGAGAGAGAGAGAGAGGTACCCATCCAGCCACTATGATTAATGATCTAATGTGACAACCTGTGGTGGAGAGAGAGAGAGAGGAAACTTCTTACTTAGCGGGGAAAAAATTGGTTCTCTTGACGTTAATTATTCCCCAGCCATAACATGTAAGAACCTCTCTCTCTCTCTCTCTCTCTCTCTCTCTCTCTCTCCACCACAGGTTGTCACATAGGGTCATTAATCATGGTGGGTGGCGGGGTATTGAGAGCTTGTCAGACCTGAACGTTATCGCGGGGTAGACAGGTCCTCGTTCACCGCTATGTTATTAATGTGTGTGTTACTATAGTTCACCATTAATACCAAAGACTTTCTCACTATCATCACCATCGACTGTATGTTTGTATGTCACCATCAGAACCCCCCACTATTACCACCTTCATCACCACCATCTCCACTCCCAGCACCACCCTCATCACCCCTACCACCCCCCACCATCACCACCTTCACCCACCGCCTCCGCATCACCACCACCACCGCCACCACCATCCCCCACCATCCTGCCTTCACCACCACCCTCACCATCCCCGCTGCCCACCCCCACTCCCCACCATCACCACCTTCACCACCCTCCATCCTCCACCAGCACCCTTCCCAATCACCATCACCACTTCCCACCACCAGCATCACCGCTCCCCCACCATCACACACCACTCCCCCCCACCATGCCACTACCACCACTCCCCCTCCTGCATCACTACCACCACCACCACCCCGCACACCACTCCCTCACCATGCCACTACCCCTCACCATCACCACCACCACCACCATCTCCCTCCCGTCAACACCCTCATCACCCCTACCACCCCCCACTCCCCCACCTTCACCACCACTTCATCACCACTACCACCACCCTCCCCACTTGTCGCCACTACCACCACCCTCCCTCACCATCACCACTACCACCACCATCCACCACCACCCTCCCTCACCACCTGCTCCCCACCATCACCACCTTCCACCACCCTCCACCACCACCACCACCACTCCCCACCATGCGCGCTGCCTGCCTCCCCACCATCACCACTACCACCACCACCTCACCATCACCACCACCACCACCACTCCCCCCCACCATCACCACCTTCACCACCCACCCCTCACCATCACCACTACCACCACCACCCTCACCATCACCCACCACCGCCACCACCACCACCACTCCCCCCACCCATCACCACCTTCACCACCACCCTCACCATCACCGCCTACCACCACCCTCACCATCACCACCACCACCACCACTCCCCCCCACCATCACCACCTTCACCACCACCATCACCACTACCACCACCATCACCACCACCACTCCTGCGCCACCACCACTCCCCCCACCATCACCACCTTTGCCACCACCACTCCCTCACCATCACCACCTTCACCACCATCACCACTACCACCACCACCCTCTACATCACCACCACCACCATCTCCACTCCCATCACCACCCTCAACACCCCTACCACCCCCATTCCCATCACCACCCTCATCACCCCTACCACCCCCACTCCCCCCACCACCACCACCTTCACCACCATCAGGTCAAGACAGGACTGCGGCACAGAATCTATATCGACTCTTGACTTTTTTTTTAATAATATATTTTTTTCACCCAAGCGTCTATAAGTGAGAAGCCTTGATTGTTACGACTCGTTCAATGAGGGAAGTTGGCGAGTCCTTCTCTTAAGAGGTCACACTCACCAGGCTCCCTACCTTAACTGTGTCTTTAATATTATACCTTAACTGATTAACTTCAACCAAAACACAATATTAATATCGATTTTAGCCTAACATTCAAGCTTATTAACATTAACATTCAGTATTAACATCGATTTTAGCCTAACATTCAACCCTAACTGTGTGTGTGTGTGTGTGTGTGATAAGTTGGTAGTCATAGTGATGGTGGTGGTTAGTGTTAGGTAGTCTCTCTCTCTCTCTCTCTCTCTCTCTCTCTCTCTCTCTCTCTCTCTCTCTCTCTCTCTCTCTCTCTCTCTCTCTCTCTCTCTCTCTCTCTCTCTCTCTCTCTCTCAGCTTGACATGAAATTCCCTGAACACAACTGTCCTATACAAACATTCCCTCCCTCCCTCCCTCCCTCCCCACTATATCTCTCTGTCTCCCCTTTCTCTCACTATCTCTCACCTGTGTCCCTCATTTCCTCCCCCTCTCTTTCTTCTCACCACCCTTCCCTCCCTCCCTCCCTCCCTCCCTCCCTCCCTCCCTGAGCACAAATGTCGTATACAAATAATATAAGAAAGGAGGAGAGAGTGCTGGGGATAAGGGAGAGAGAGAGAGAGAGAGGGGGGAGGAGGGAGGGAGAGAGGAAGCATTCTGAAAACCCTTCGTCCGGAACCGTCGCCTTGGCTGTGACTTGGTCTTCACGTTGCTCATTACCCCGAACGCGATGCTCTTTTGTTATTTCTGTAATATTTCGTCAAACTCTTGTCGTGTGTTGAAACTTGTGTAAAGTAAATAAATAAACTAACAGCGTTTTATTGTATTATAATTTTCCCACTTAAATAATTGTAAGTAAAGGGAATTCGTTTAGATCTTGTGGTTTGATGACATAATGGTTTACTAACTTAATGAATTGTATATAAAGTAATTTCATTGAGAGGCAGTTATATGTAGAGGGAAATAATTTATAGTGAAATGTATACATTATAATAATCGGTGTGTGTGACCCTCGTGTGATTGCCTCATTAGTATGCAAGGGAAATGTACAGGTGTTGCTGCTGTACTGATTTACCTGTGTTGAGAGGGAGTTAGGTTGGGGTGGTGGTGATAATAATAACACACACAGAGTATACATACATATAAACGTGGATGTAAGCCCAGTTAAACAGGTGTGTGTGTTTAATTTGACGTGCTTGTAATATAATTTATGTAACGTTTTATGATAATATTTTTTTTTGGTGCGTAGCGGATAGAACGCTTAGTGTCCGAGTGTTGTTATTATTATTATTATTTGTTGATATTATTTATTATTATTATTTGTTATTATTATCTGTTATTATTATTATTATTATCGTTGTTGTTGTGTGTCCGTCCTGAGAGACCTATACCACAATGGGTAGTTCTTGTGCAACCAGATCCCGGCGTCTCTTGGTGGTAGTGTGGTGTGGTAGTGGGGGTTATAGTAGTGGTGGTGATGGTAGTGGTTTCGCGTTCACAGGCAGTTCACACACACACACACACACACACGATACTCTTGTTTTGTGGATGTGTCGTGTGTACCTTAAGATGTATGTATGTCTGTTTATCTATCCTTGTGTGTGTGTGTGTGTAAGTCTGTCTGTCTGTATATCTCTGTCAACATTGAGACCTGGAGATAATGTTGTACTAAGGTGGGGTTACATACGAGCGATCAGTGCCGTGTTTGAAGGAAATACTGCATAGTTTAACGTAAGACATACAGTGAGTGAACATTATGAGAAAATATTTACCTTACGAGCCTTTGTGAATCTGGTCCAGTATGATGTAACTTTAGATAATATAACACAATATAGCCTCATACTATACCCTCATAATATGGCCTAAGATATATAAATTCAAACAATATAACATAACGTAGCATCATACAATATAACAATATATCCCCAGACAACATAACACAGCCTAACATAATACTATAGCAATCTTGTGAGGGTCTCTTTTTGATGTCTTTGTGAGGCGTCTCTATGGTGAGTTTAGCCCTGAAGGAGAGACATGTAACCGAGGTTGTTGTTGTGATGTAGGACCGCACTGTAATAACTAAGGTGTAGCGTTATTATTAGTTACAGATGTACATTATACACTACACTTACACTACACTACTCTTACACTACACTACACCTACACTACACTACACTACACTACACTACTCTTACACTACACTACACCTACACTACACTACACTACTCTTACACTACCTTACACTACACTACACTTACACTACACCTATACTACACTACACTACACCTACACTACACTACACTACACTACACCTACACTACACTACACTACACTACACCTACACTACACTACACTACACTACACTACACTACACTACTCTTACACTACCTTACACTACACTACACTTACACTACACCTATACTACACTACACTACACCTACACTACACTACACTACACTACACCTACACTACACTACACTACACTACACCTACACTACACTACACTACACTACACTACACTCACTCAAACATATAACAAACATAAAACAGTTCCATCATCCTCATAACAAACTCTTCTTTCATATTTATCTAAGCTTAAAACTCTATATAAAAGCTTAAGCTCAAGTTCTCACAGCTTAAAAAAGTTTGGTGGTCCAGTTAAGGATCAGCTTACGTCACAACTCTGGGATATTGTGGTGGTGGTGGTTGTAAATGGTGGTGGTGGTTGTAAATGGTGGTGGTGGTGGATGGTGGTAGTGGTGGTGGTGGATGATGGTAGGTAGATAGTGGTGGAGGTGGATGATGGTAGGTAGATAGTGGTGGAGGTGGATGATGGTAGGTGGATAGTGGTGGAGGTGGATGGTGGTGGTGGTTGTAAATGGTGGTGGTGGTTGTAAATGTGGTGGTTGTGGATAATGGTGGTGTGATGATGGTAGGTGGTGGTGGATGATGGTAGGTAGATAGTGGTGGAGGTGGATGGTGGTAGTGGTGGTGGTAGACACTGGCCAACCCCCCCACTACACACACACACACACATACATACACACACACACATATACACACACACATATACACACACACATACGTGTCATTACACACACACAAGCTGCTCCACAAACAGTATAAGTTTAATAACAGAAGACAGAGTTTGCACCACCAGCAGCCAGCATTTGACAAATGGTCCTTTATGTGTGTGTGTGGGGAGGGGGGGAGAGGGAGGGAAGGGAAAGGAGAGGAGGATGGAGAGATACGAAAAGAGGAGGGAAGCAAGAGGAGGAGGGAGGGAGAGATACGAAAGAGGAGGGAAGGAAAGAGAAGAGGAAGAAGGATAAATGTGAGAGAGAGAATATACAGGGAAGACAAAGAAGTTAGAGGGAGAGATGTGAAGAATGGAAGGAAGGGGATATAAGAGAGAAGGGACGAAGGAAGTGAGAGAGAGGGAAGAAGGGGACGAAAGGAGAGAGGAGGATTATTGTATGAAGGGTAGGACAGGGAATAATTGGGAGGGAAGAGGAGAGGGGTATGGGGGAGGAGAGAGAGAGGGGTATGGGGGAGTAGAGAGATGGGGTATGGGGGGGAGGAGAGGAGAAAGGGTGAATATCAAAGAATGGAAGAGAGAAACAAGATGGAAGAAGGATAACAAGGAATAGAGAGAAAATGTAAGGAGAAAGGTATGGTGATAACAGAGAGAGAGAGAGAGAGAGCATACAGTCTGCATTTTAGTTTTATTGATTGACTGATTCTCTCCCCTCTCACTCACTGACTTCCGTGAGTAAATATATCTCTCTCTCTCTCTCTCTCTCTCTCTCTCATGAAATACAACAACAAAAATGATAACGAGAACACCACCACTTACACCATTGACAACAACAACAGTCATCAAAAACAACATCAAGTAACAACAACAACAACACATAACAAGAAAAACAACAACTTCGCCACACAACAACAACAACAACAACAACAAATTAGTTTTAGTAGTAATTATGTTGAAGTGACTTAAATGAAAAAGTTTGTTTAATAGAAAGTAATTTTCCTGATGGATTAATCCTTGGGGAGGAAATTGTGTGTGTGAGAGAGAGACAGAGAGAATATGATGATGGAAAGAGGTAAATGTTTTAATTAGGGTCAAGGGTCAATCGAGGTCAATGGTCAGTGAAGGTCAAAGTTATCTAGGTACACGTCCAACACTCATTATACTAACACGAGGGCTGAAAATTACTACAGTCAGGGTCATCAAGGTGTATTATTCTCTTAATTAAAAATAACTTCACCCCAGGTAAGATAAACCATTACAGGTACAGGTATAATCACTGTATTGTATTATGTATCTTCCCCAGCTACAAATACAGGTACAAATACAGCAAACACTATTACAAGTGCAGGTACAGTTATACGTAGATACCAAAATAACAAAAATACAATAACAGTGCCCCCAAATTTCAGGGTACATTACAATACCACCTGATTACACACGAATACAGTATAGCTACGTTACATAATTCTACCACATACACACATACACATTGACAAAGAATCCCCCCCCCCAAAAAAAAAAAAATTAAATGGCTCTAGATTAAAATTCTTAGCTCTGTTATTTTTTTTTCGTGAATTTGAATATCCAGTTGACATTGTGTTTTTAATCCAGGTTTAATATGCAAAATAATGTAAAAGGGTTAGGAATGTGTATATGTTTTATGGATGGTGATATATGCAGTGGATTTAGAACTATTTTTATGGAAAGTACATTTGAAAGCGACTAGATTGGACGGTAGGCTTAACTTACAGGAAGAGACAGGAGAGTACAGGAAGAGACAGGAGAGTACTGGAAGAGACAGAAGGGTACAGGAAGAGACAGGAGAGTACAGGAAGAGACAGGAGAGTACTGGAAGAGACAGGAGAGTACAGGAAGGTGGAGGGGAGTACTGGAAGAGACAGGAGAGTACAGGAAGAGACAGAAGGGTACAGGAAGAGACAGGAGAGTTTAGGAAGAGACAGGAGAGTATAGGAAGAGACAGGAGAGTACAGGAAGAGACAGAAGGGTACAGGAAGAGACAGGAGAGTACAGGAAGAGACAGGAGAGTACAGGAAGAAACAGGGAGAGTACAGGAAGAGACAGGAGAGTACAGAGAGTACAGGAAGAGACAGGAGAGTACAGGAAGAGACAGAGATAGGGAGAATACAGGAAGAGACAGGAGAGTATAGAAGACAGAAGGGTACAGGAAGAGACAGAAGGGTACAGGAAGAGACAGGAGAGACAGGAAGGACAGGGGAGAGCAGGGGAAGAGACAGGAGAGTACAGGAAGAGACAGGGAGAAGCAGGAAGAGACAGGAGAGGCAAGCAGGAGAATAAGCAGGAAGAGACAGGAGAGAGAAGAGACAGGAGAGTACAGGGAAGAGACAGAAGGGTACAGGAAGAGACAGGAGAGTACAGGAAGAGACAGGGAGTATGCAGGAAGAGAGAGGCAGGAAGAGACAGGGAGTAGAAGAGACAGGGAGAGTACAGGAAGAGACAGGGAGAGCATAGGAAGAGACAGGAGAGTACAGGAAGAGACACAGGAGAGTATAGGGAAGAGACAGGAGAGTACAGGAAGAGACAGAAGGGTACAGGAAGAGGCAGGAGAGTACAGGAAGAGGCAGAAGGGTACAGGAGAGTACAGGAAGAGACAGAAGGGTACAGGAAGAGGCAGGAGAGTACAGGAAGAGGCAGAAGGGTACAGGAAGAGACAGGAGAGTACAGGAAGAGACAGAAGAGTCCAGGCGTGTACTCATATCTACGAGGTGATGATTTTTACAATGGTTGGGATGGGGGTGGTGGCATAGTGATGAGTGTAAGGTAGTGTGTGTATGTGTGTGTGTGTGTGTGTAATTTTCTGTTTACGTTTGTTTACAGTGTTTGATTTACCTGTCCCACTCAAGATTGTTTTCTTGTATCAGTTTTTGTGTTTACGTCTGTTCATCTTGTTTGATTTACCTGTCCCATTGTCAAGATTGTCTACATATATCGGTATATTCTCTGTTTACGTCTGTCTATGCGACGTGTTTGCCTGACAGAGCATCGCCAACCCCGGAGAAAGTTGTCACAGGAGCAACTTCCCGTGGCACTAACGAGGCCAAGCAGGCAGTGAAGGCGGATATATGTGGCGGCGACCATCACACCCACGGCAGGGAACGACCATTACCATGACTTATACATGCAAAAATGTCCACACCAGCCCCCTTTTACTCGTGTCTGTGTGTGTGTGTGTGTGTGTGTGTGTGTGTGTGTGTGTGTGTGTGTTCTTTTTTTACTACCGTAGACTGTAGCATAAATTTGTAGTGAGGATGAAATAACTTTGTTCAGTATAAGAATAACTAAGACAGTATTTAGGAGATAAAATAACTCAATGTAATTTATCTGTAGCAATACAGGAATTAGTTTTACAAAGTACATACGGTTCAAACTTTAATTACAGAAACTAATTTATTATTATACACTTAACATGTACAGTGCAGCAGATGTATAATTGATTGGGGTAATTACATCCTGGCGACACAATACCTTAGATAATATGTCGACGAATTAAATCAAAGGCTGTATAGTACTTGTGTATTTGCCTCTTCTATAATGACTAGTCTAAGAAATATATTTACAGTTAGATAATCACCAGAACATATCCCCAGGTGTACATAGGTAGATCTGTTCTTGGTTATAGATCTGGAAGACAGTCAAGAGCAGGTATAGCGCCCCGCCGTAGAGAGATGTTCCCGACCCGGCCTTACATCAGGGACTAGTGACCAATGGGACTCCTAACTTCCCGAACGCTCTCAATGCATCCACCACCGACCAATCACCTTCACCCTCGGTAATCATAACAGGTAAATATATGCTAATTACCACCTACCTGTGATTTGAGGCTTCCTATTTCATCGCTCATTCAGGTGAAGCCAATTAACACCTACCTGTAGAGGGTGATGAGGTTACCTGCTTGCAGCTTCTATCTGTTCTCTGAGGAGGAGCTGGGGGGTAAGGTATTAAGCGTCATGATTGCATTCTGAACTTTGAGTCCAACTTCGAATCCCAAACCTCGAACTCTGAATCCATAACTTCGAATCCCAGAACTCTAACTTTGAACTCTTAAGCCTCGAATCCTGAATTACTCAAGGGGCTTAATCATCTTATTTTAGGGATTAAGTTATCATATTGAAGGGATTAAGTCATCGTACGTAAGGGATTAAGAATCACCGTACTCAAGGGAATAAAACCACCGTACTCAAGGGGTTTAAGTCACAGACAGTACTCAAGGGGTTAAAACATTTATACCAACGCTCCCTGGGTAAAGTGTTTGAGAATGCCAAGGGAGGGAGGGAGGGAGGCTGTCGACGCCACAACACTGTTTTCCGATAATTCTCGCTAAAGATTTTTGTTAGATTCCACCCAGGCTTTTTACCCCCGTTGTTCTGTCCTGTTAACGCGTAAAATTTGGACTCTCCGTTAATGTGTATAATCTAGACTCCTGGTAACGCATAATATTTGGTTACGTTACTTTTAGTTTCGTTAGGTTATATGTATTATGTTACATTACGTTAAGTTGTATTAGGGTAGATTAGGTTAGGTTAGATTTGGTTAAGTTAGGTTAGGTTATGGTGGGTTGAAAGGGTAGATTAGGTTAGGTTAGATTAGATTTGGTTAGGTTAGGTTTAATTAGGTTAGCCTATGTTAAGTACCTTGTGTTCCAGTAGTGGTTCACCTTTAAAATCAATATCTGTTACAGTTAATGCCTGTCACATATTCTTTCAATTACTTCACATTACAGCGTACATTGGTAGTGTTATAGTGCACTGTATCCTTAAAATAGTGTTATAGTGCACTGTATCCTTAAAATAGTGTTATAGTGCACTGTAATCCCTAAAATAGTGTTATAGTGCACTGTATCCCTAAAATAGTGTTATAGTGCACTGTATCCTTAAAATAGTGTTATAGTGCACTGTAATCCTAAAATAGTGTTATTAGTGCACTGTATCCCTAAAATAGTGTTATAGTGCACTGTATCCTTAAAATAGTGTTATAGTGCACTGTATCCCTAAAATAGTGTTATAGTGCACTGTATCCTTAAAAACGTGTTATAGTGCACTGTATCCCTAAAATAGTGTTATAGTGCACTGTATCCTTAAAATAGTGTTATAGTGCACTGTAATCCTAAAATAGTGTTATAGTGCACTGTATCCCTAAAATAGTGTTATAGTGCACTGTATCCTTAAAATAGTGTTATAGTGCACTGTATCCTTAAAATAGTGTTATAGTGCACTGTATCCCTAAAATAGTGTTACATTTATAAAGACTTACAAGAGCAATATTCCCCCTAAAATAGTTAAGCTGGGGTGAGGTGCTTTCTGCTGATAAGTCAGGAATTAACTCGTTAGGTCGTTAAGGGGTAAACTAGCCAGGGGAAGTGAGTGATTATCGTCTATAATGAGGCAGTTAAGGTGTTTCCTCCCTCCTTCCCGTCAGTCCTTTGTTGGTACGTGTGTGTGTGTGTGTGGGGCCAACTCCTGACTCACGAGATGGTAAAACACACACACACTCTCTCTCTCTCTCTCTCTCTCTCTCTCTCTCTCTGTTATTGTCTACACCGTCATTGCTGGTGTCATAAGTATTCATTGCATGAGACTGGCCACTGTTAGCGTTCGCCGTTAACACTCATTTATTATTTAATGTACAGTCACCAACACTGTTACCTTTACTCTTCTGTTCCACATTGTACCAAATCCATAAGCAGTTCAGAGACTCGTGCCAGCAGTTCAAAGACTCGTGCCAGCAGTTTAGAGACTCGTGCCAGCAGTTCAGAGACTCGTACCAGCAGTTCAAAGACTCGTGCCAGCAGTTCAGAGACTCGTACCAGCAGTTCAAAGACTCGTGCCAGCAGTTTAGAGACTCGTGCCAGCAGTTCAGAGACTCGTACCAGCAGTTCAAAGACTCGTACCAGCAGTTCAAAGACTGTGCCAGCAGTTCAAAGACTGTACCAGCAGTTCAAAGACTCGTGCCAGCAGTTCAGAGACTCGTGCCAGCAGTTCAAAGACTCAAAACACAGCAGTTCAAAGACTCAAAAGACTCCAGCAGTTCAGAGACTCGTCCAGCAGTTCAAAGAAAAGACTCACCAGCAGTTCAAAGACTCGTGCCAGCAGTTCAACAGTCAACAAAGACTGCAGTTCAAAGACTCGTACCAGCAGTTCAAAGACTCTGACCAGCAGTTCAAAGACTCGTGCCAGCAGTTCAAAGACTGTACCAGCAGTTCAAAGACTCGTACCAGCAGTTCAAAGACTCGTACCAGCAGTTCAAAGACTCAGCCAGCAGTTCAGAGACTCGTACCAGCAGTTCAAAGACTCTACTAGCAGTTCAAAGACTCGTACCAGCAGTTCAAAGACTCAGCTAGCAGTTCAGAGACTCGTACCAGCAGTTCAAAGACTCTGTTCAAAGACTACCAGCAGTTCAAAGACCTGCCAGCAGTTCAGAGACTCGTACCAGCAGTTCAAAGACTGCGCAGTTCAGACTCAGCAGTTCAAAGACTCGTACCAAAGCAGTTCAAAGACTCGTACCAGCAGTTCAGAGACTTGCTAGCAGTTCAAAGACTCGTACCAGCAGTTCAAAGACTCGTACCAAAGTTCAGAGACTGTACCAGCGTTCAAAGATCTCGTGCCAGCAGTTCAAAGACTCGTACCAGCAGTTCAAAGACTCGTGCCAGCAGTTCAGAGACTCGTACCAGCAGTTCAAAGACTCATGCCAGCAGTTCAAAGACTGTACCAGCAGTCAGAGACTCGTACTGAACCAGCAGTTCAGAGACTCGTACCAGCAGTTCAAAGACTCGTGCCAGCAGTTCAAAGACTCGTACCAGCAGTTCAAAGACTCGTGCCAGTAGTTCAGACACTCGTGCCAGCAGTTTAAAGACTCGTACCAGCAGTTCAGAGACTCGTACCAGCAGTTCAGACACTCGTACCAGCAGTTCAGAGAGTTAGGTTAGGAAGGATAAACTATGACAATCAAGGTTATACATTATACAACATACTAAGCTCGCGGGTTGTTTTGCTGGTAATAATAATAAAAATAAGTAATAATATTGTCCACATGTTTACAAGATTCAGGTGTTGACATTCTCCTCCTCGCTCCCAGCCAACCTGTCATTGTTCGTCTTGATGATATAGTGTATATATTTTTTCAATAAATAATTGTTCCTCGAGTTTCCTATATCATTCTCTATATTTTTACCTTGAAGTCAACCAAGACGTAAAAACACAATACTGAGAATTTTTTATTTTTCTCATCAGGACAGACATTCATGCGGTGTTGTTTTCGCGGAAGTCATTGTATTAGGAAGACGCTTGTTCCTGGCTGCTTGACACACACACACACACACACACACACACACACACACACCTTAAAAGTGTTTGATCCTGTGTGTTAAATAGTGTGATGTATGTTTATTTGTAAGATATAATATATTCAACTATAATATTTCTTTAGTTGACTCGTAAATCCAAAACACGAGAGTAAACGCATTTATTATGGAAACACGTGAAGTTCGATATTAGAATTCATTTTTGGGGGACATTTTTAGGATTTTTTTTTTTTTTTTTGGGACTGCATCCTGTTAATGGTATTCTGTGATTTATTTAGTTGTTCATTTGTTTTATTTTTTTCGTTTTAGATGTTCATTCATTTAATTTTTTTAATTGTGTTTAGATTTTAATTTGTTTTATTTTTAATTGTTGTTTAGATGCTCATTTGTTTTATTTTTAATTTTGTTGTTTAGATGCTCATTTGTTTTATTTTTTTCGTTTTAGATTGTCATTTGTTTTTTTGGTTTTGTGTTGCTTATATGCTCTTTTCTTAGATGCTCATTATTTTTTCTATTTTATTTAGTTGCTCACTTGTTTTTCTTTTGGTATAGATGTTCGTTTGTTTATATTTTTAATCTTGTTTTGATGCTCATTTGTTTTATTTCACTTATACCTTGTACATATTATTTTCCTTAACCACTTATATTGTTTATCATTTTTATAGAGATGAATCCCGTGTGTATGTGTGCCGAGGGAATACGTTCTCAGCGACGGGATTTTAAAACGATTGACAAAAAAAGAGTCAATCCAATTTCTACCATGAGAGTTTGTACAGCCAAAACAAACAAGCAATTGAGGGTCATCCACGCCAGTAAACATACATACAAACGTACACACAGTACATACATACAAACATACACACATACATACGGCTTGAAGTATATTTAGTAGTACCAATGGCCTGAAGTTGTTGCCCAGTTTATATACTGTATATAAATTATTATTTAAATAAAACTAATATATAGTAAACAAGAAATTGGCATGTGTAGAAGTGAGAGAAGCGTTTAGTGTGTAGAAGTGAGAGAAGCGTTTAGTGTGTAGTAGTGAGAGAAGCGTTTAGTGTGTAGAAGTGAGAGAAACATAACAGTGTGTAGAAGTGAGAGAAACATAACAGTGTGTAGAAGTGAGAAACATAACAGTGTGTAGAAGTGAGAGAAGCGTATAGTGAGAAACAAGCGTAACGTTCCGTAAAAAGTAACACAGGAGGAACACGGAACATGTCAGCTCTTCTGTCAGCTGATCAAAAGAAAACTTCTTTGTTGGCCAGAGGAAATAAAATCACCTGACAAACTCACAAACGCACACACAGTTTTTTTTAACGTACCAAACTATTTTATGTAACTTTTTCAGAAGCGCTAGAATATTTTTTTTCATTTTGTACCATGTGTGTACTGTATAAGAGAGAGAGAGAGAGAGAGAGAGAGAGAGAGAGAGAGAGAGAGAGAGAGACCACTTGCCTTATACTCCACGTCTCCTTGTGTCTATAATAACAACAACAACAGCACTACAAATAATCACAACATTAAACAAATAATATAAACTGTTCAGCACTTTAATAATTACCTTCTTGAGTTGATATATCCTGAAGGAGAGGAGGAGGTGGGGGGACGGTGGTGGTGGGAGAGACTATGATGACCCAGGCAGCTACAACACCACCAGAATAACAAGACCTCACACTATGCTGGCCAGGAGTGTTGATGTTATTACTGGTAGTCAACATCGAAGGGTCTTTCAGTGTATAATAGTCTTAATTAATTACACCAAGTCCATCAATTAGTTTAAAATGATGAGAGAGAGATAGAACTCCCTCTGTGTGTGTACCAACCATCCTAATTATTATGTAAATCCTCCAGTAAGTTGAACAGTACACACACTGATCCCTTCACCGAGACTTTGTGAAGACGGCCAACACATGTAGCACGTGTTTAGTAGTTAATTAAGCTGCCTTGATGGTGGCGTGTGGCTGTCGGGATTATCTTGTGTTGTGAGGGTTGTTGTGTTGTGTTGTCAGAGTTATTGTGTTGTGTTGTCTTGTGCTGTCAGAGCTGTTGTGTTGTGTTGTCAGGGTTGTCGTGTTGTGCTGTCAGAGCTGTTGTGTTGTGTTGTCAGAGTTATTGTGAGGGTTGTTGTGTTGTGTTGTCAGAGCTGTTGTGTTGTGTTGTCAGGGTTGTCGTGTTGTGCTGTCAGAGCTGTTGTGTTGTGTTGTCAGGGTTGTTGTGTTGTGTTGTCTTGTGCTGTCAGAGCTGTTGTGTTGTGCTGTCAGGATTATCTTGTGTTGTCAGGGTTGTTGTGTTGTGGTGTGCTGTCAGAGTTGTTGTGTTGTGTTGTGAAAGTCTTGTGGCCACCCTTTACGCCTTATTCTATGTAAATTATAAATTGATGTGAAGGAGGTTGGTGGCGGACGTTGACGACTGCCAGCGGAGGCATTAACGTGTGCCAGGAGAGGCGTTTGACAGTCGACAGCCCGGGACAATTAACTCTTGCCTGTTTTAATTTGCATAGGAGGAGGTGATGGTGGAGGAGAAGGAGTACAGTACGTGGAGGAGATGGTGTAGATGGAGGAGGTTATATAGGTGGAAGAGGAGGAGGAGGGGATATAGGTGGAAGAGGAGGAGGAAGGGATGTAGGTGGAGGAGGAGGAGGAGGTGGTGGTGGTGTAGAGAGACAGGTAAGCAGCAGCAGTAGTGGCAGAGAGAGAGAGAGAGGCAGGACCACCCAAAAAATGGCCGGGTTCATTCTTCCTCCTCAAAGCTTCTCTTTATAAAAACTCACCCAGAGAGAAACGTGTCGTCTGCAGACTCCCCCCCCTCCCCCGCCCCCGCCCCCTTTTATTTTCTATGGCAACATCACCCTCAAGCTCTGGATTAGCTGGGGGGAGGGGAGGGAGGAAAGGAAAGGAGGGAGGTAGTTGGAGAGGTGCGGAATGGAGAGAGAGAGAGTAGAGGAAGAGAGATAATGAGGGAGATAAAGAAAGAAAGATAGAGAGAGGTAGAGGAAGGGATGAAGAGAGTGAGGTACAGGAGAAGAGAGAAATAGGGAGACAGAGAGATAAGTGCTGGTAAAAATATCGACAAGAGGGCAAACTGTGCTAGATGACGCGGTGAATGTGAACAGTATATTTAAAATAATCGAAGTCTCACAATACCTGAAAGAGAAAACTGTAGATGGTGGATAAAATATAATCAACACTATCGGATATCTCTTTTAAACGAAGGCTCAAAGTCTTACAATCTGTGCAGACAAGAGGGCTATACTGTGGCGGATGGAGAAATTACCTTAAACATTAGGATCTCGACTCCCGCCCCTCCTCGTCCCCAGCCAACCCGGTGAGTCTATGAATATTTAATAGCGAGTTGGCCAGTTATGTCGCCCAAAGTTGCCCATGTAATATAACAGTCAGTTTATGGCGACGGATTTGAAATTAAAAACTAAAGAGAATATGTCTGAGGTTGGTGGTAGTGGTGGTGGTGTTAGAGGCTATGGTAACACAATGTGGTGGTGGTGGTGGTGTTACAAGCTCTGGCAACATAATGTGGTAAGAATCCCCATGGCAACATAATGTGGTATGAATCCCCATGGCAACATAATGACAACAATTAACAAAACAAATAAAAACATACATGTACCAAACACATTAACATAGGAATTTACAAACAATAAACATTTTACTATACAAATACACAAAACAATTTATATAGATACATTTAAAAAACATTATACAAGGGGGATTCAAAAGCAGAGTAAAAAAACAAAAACATTTATATACATTTTTGCAAGGAATGTGTAATAATGTGGAGTATGTGTGTGTGTGGTGAGGATGGTTCATTAAGGCTCTACCTACACTGGTATTACACTTAATGACTGGTAATTAGCCCCTGCAGAGTAATTAACAGGCGAGTTTTTATGCGTGGTGTTAATAAAGGTATATTTTTATTGTGTTGATATATCTCTTCTCTTCTCTCGTCTAGGTTAGGTTACGATAGATTTGGTTTGTTTGGGTTAGGGTACGTTGGATATGGTTAGGTTATCTATCTATCTATCTATCTACTGGAATTAGTTTGTTTACATGTCCGCCATTTTAGCTATGAGTTAAGCGTCTGGGCTCACAAGTGTCTGGGCTCACACGCGCTTGATTCTCTCCTCCACGACACAAACCTTGCCCACTACGCTTCTAACACGAGAGTAAACAAAGTCAATGGAATTTCTATAATATTTTGTTGTTGGTGAGTAATTATAGAAGATGATTAGGTCGAATGGTTGCTTGAATCTGTCACCTACGTAACTATTGTCTTATCGTTATCGTTCTTATATTACCTGGGCATTTTTTACCTGATTTTTCTCTCACCTTGACCTTGTTTAGTGTTTATATGATTTCCCCTCACCTGTTGACCCTCCTCTTCTCATTCCTTATCCCCCTTATCCTTCCTTCACTTATCTCCTTTCCTCCTTTTCCATATCTCTCTTTTCCTCCATTACGCTCCTTCTCTCCTCCAAACTCTTCCCTCATTCCTTCCACATACCCCATTCCCTTACCTCCCCACTACCACCCTCTTACATATGTCCTCTCCTCTGCCTCTTTCCCTCCCCTAACCCTCCCCCCCACAACCCCATTCTTTCCTCCCTTCCCCAACACTACACTCTCACCCCACCCCTTCCTCCAACCACTCCTCTCCCCTACTCCCCATCCTCTCCTCCCCACCGTCTTCTCCCCAGCTCAAGATTACATACTAAGCTAACAATACTTCATGTAGTGGTGAATGTATCCCTCAAACGTCTCCCTCTCTGAAGGGGTAAAACTTCCTCTTCTGTCCTCCAGTTATAAGCTGTAATGAAAGGCTCAAATAAAACCCTTTGAATGTTGTGCTGGGCCGAGGAGGTTAAGAATTCAGGGCCCGAGATGTGTGTGTGTGTGTGTGTGTGTGTGTGTGTGTGTGTGTGTGTGTGTGTGTGTGTGTGTGTGTGTGTGTGTGTGTGTGTGTGTGTGTGTGTGTGTGTGTGTGTGTGTGTGTGTGTGCAACATCTGTGATCGACACTGCCGGTCCCGTATCGGCCTCTTTAGTCACCTCAGAGCTCACCAATGAAGGTGACATCCTTAATAATTCATATCATTGTATCGTAGCTGGATGATCGTCATACAGTACTCGATTCCTAGTGACAGCATAGTAGTAGTAGTAGTAGTAGTAGTAGTTGGTGTGGTGTGTTTGGTAAACGACCATTATACTTAATATCGCCTCACTTAAATAAACTCACCTCACTTTATACCTGGCCTGCTAATTATCCCTTCACTCACTACACTAATATCTCCTCTCTAAAATATCCCCCGTTTTTAGTAAACTCCTGACTACTACTAATTACTTTTGATTACTTATAATTAACTGCGTCTCTGATACTATAATCGTGAGGGTGTTTGATGAGGAATATTTATATACCAGAGAGGAATATTTTTACCTCTTCCCGTTATCAACAACGAGGAAGCCATTAGTCCACGAAGGAAAATATTTGCCTGTGTTTGAAGGGAGTTAACTCTCTCTCTCTCTCTCTCTCTCTCTCTCTCTCTCTCTCTCTCTCTGTTTTATCGGGGTTTACTGATCTAACAGGTGTATGTTTGTGTTTTCTTTTTATTTACCCTTTGTCTAAGGATGTATTTTTAATTCCGGTTTACATAGACGATAAAACAATTCATCATCGGGGTTGTATAAAAGAGAAATAAAATTTTTCGCTCTGTTTTCATATTTTTTTCAATCGATGGATAGACAGACGCGAAATAACCACTAAAAAAAAATCACACATCACATCAAATACTGAAAGAAATTGATAAAAAGAAAGAAATTGTCTTTTTTTTTGACGTTTGGGATTGATAAGGTGATCAGGGGGCTTCAATAACAGGTATAAACACGACTCAACCAGGTGCTTTAATCTTATATACCTGGTAATTGCAGTCAGGTGGTGGACAGGTGAACAGATGAACTGGTAATATTGAGTGACATATAAGGTAATCAGAGAGATATGGGAGGGAAGGTAAGGATAGGAGGAAGAGAATGGATGGAGAGGAAGGAAAGGAAAGGAGGAAGAGAATGGATGGAGAGGAAGGAAAGGAAAGGAGGGAAGAAAGGAGAGGATGACGGAAAGGTGATGGGAAAATATATATTTATACCCAGAGCACCACTACCAGCCCTCCCTCCTCCTAATTCTCCCTCCTTCTTTCCTTCCTTCCTTCCATCCCTTCCTTTCCCCTCCCTCCCTCCCTCCCTCCGATACTGCCGGGTCAAATTAACGTCATGGAATTTTGCGGGGATAATGTTGCAGTGGTAGGGTCTTGTGGTGGTGGTGGTGGTGGCTGTGGTGGTGGTGGTGGTGGTGGTAATGGTGGAGGTAATGGTGTAGTATTGTGATAGTGATGTGGTGATGATGTTTGTGGTCGTGATTATCACCTTTTAACTAATATTATTTGACTTAATGCCCTCACACACACACACACACACACGCACCTGAACCTGAACCTGATTTGGTAATGAGGAAATTATTGTCACCTGAACTAGTAATTATATGTAAATTCAGCGATACATTACGGTTATTTACTAATTACACAGCGGTAATGATCACTTATTAAAATTATCCGCCGAATTTGGGCGTTTTGTGCGAGTCCAATCTTTATTTATTTGATAATTATGTGAGTGTTTGGAGGCGGGAACTGTGTGTGTGTGTGTGAGAGATCGTAAAAATATCTATACCAAAGTTCCTTCTTAATCTTTATGCCCCGCACTATACACACACGGGCTTATTGCTGTCCATCTCTCTGTCTGTCCTGTTCTACTTTGTCAACAATATTACCTTAAAGCTCAACAGGGTCAACAAACGAACACCAACCCTAGATGACCTGAGAGTACCTGATAAGATTCCCACCTGTAACACCTACAAGATAATAAGACCTTCACAAGTACAACATTTCCAACTCAGGGTTTATTTAATGAGTTTTATGGATTAATTTATCTTTGTTAGAGGTTTGTTATTGGTCCGGGAATGATAACAACAATACAGTGGCCAGTGAGTACGACGAGAGGTCAAGGGGAGAGAATATGTTAGGTGCGTTTGTCAGCTCTATGCATGCTATATTTTTTGGAGGGGGTTGAGTGACTAATGTGGTATCGTAGTTAAGTTGCTATCGGGTGTACAATTATCATTTCAAGTTTTGTTCAGTTGTTCATATTGTTATCTTGTTCATAACTAAGGGAGAGAGGGAAGGGGAGTTAAGGAGAAAGGAAGGGAGGGCTACAGGGAGTGGAGGAGAGAGAAAAAGAGAAGTCTACAAAGGAGGGAGGGAAGGAAGGGGAGGGGGTGCACCACTAACAAGCTGGGCCGTGTTAGTGTCGCGCTGTTAC
Source organism: Homarus americanus (assembly GCF_018991925.1). Taxonomy (NCBI): domain Eukaryota; kingdom Metazoa; phylum Arthropoda; class Malacostraca; order Decapoda; family Nephropidae; genus Homarus; species Homarus americanus. Next base: position 41,671 of record NW_024732148.1, read on the forward strand.
TTTACCTGGACAGTGTTTTAGTGCAGGAGAGAACCCCGATATTTATGTGAGGGTCTGGTGGAGGGAAGAGAAAATGTATGAAGGATAGAGAGGAATAGGAGGGAGGGAGGAGGATAGAAGAGGTAGGAGAGAAGGGCTGACGTAGGAGTAGGGATAGTGGGGGGAAGGGAGGAGAGGTACGGGAGGGTACTGGAAGGTAGAAGGACGGGGAGTTTGACAGGAAAATGAATGAGAGATAGGGAGGGAGGAGAGAGGAAGGTTGACAGGGAGAGGGGAAAGAGGGCAGGGAGGGTGGGAGGACAGTGGCAGGGTGAGGAGGAGGAGGAGTGGACAGTGGCAGGGAAAGGAGTGAGAGGGACAGTGGCAGGGGGAAGGAGTGAGGAGGACAGTGGCAGGGGAAGGGGAGAGGACAGTGGCGGGGAAGGGGTGGAGGACAGTGGCAGGGGAAGGAGTGAGAGGACAGTGGCAGGGGGAAGGGTGAGAGGACAGTGGTGGGGAAGGAGTGAGAGGACAGTGGCAGGGGGAAGGAGTGAGAGGACAGTGGCAGGGGGAAGGAGTGAGAGGACAGTGGCAGGGGGAAGGAGTGAGAGGACAGTGGCAGGGGGAAGGAGTGAGAGGACAGTGGCAGGGGGAAGGAAGGAGGATGGCCACAAGATATACGGAAGCCGTGTTTTAACCCGGAAGGTTCACCACACAAACAATTTATCTTGTATGAAATTTTCCACAGAATCCGGCAGAGCGTTAAACACCTCGAGGGACCAAGGTGGAGGTAAAGGTGGAGGTGGTGGAGGTGGAGGTGGAAGAGGTAGAGTTTGACACAGACGGTTGGAGTGAGATGAAAGGTGGAGGAGAGAGGTTGGAGGCGAGGTTCCCTAGAGATGGAGGGAGGTGAAGGGTGAGAGTCGCGGAGGTGGAGGGACGAAGAGGGAGCTGAAATATAATGTGATAAAGGAGGTAGAGAGAGAATATGTCACAACAGAACACAACACACTCCTGTATGAACTGTCAATGTTTTTGTTTTGGTTTAGCGATCAGCTGTTTACCGCCAGATCAGCTGATAATGACAGTCTGTTTGTTTACATTCCTCTTACAACACACACACACACAATCATACATACAGGAACCAATGAAAATATTATGTTTACGACGAATAATAACAATTAAAAAAATTACATGTATGATAGACTAAAATAGTAAATAATATTATAAAAAGTGATATTAAAATTTTGGCGGGTAACTGTTGTGTAATATGCTGCCATCACTTCCACCTATACTGTGAAACTATTTTAATGAAGTTGCGTTGTTTTCACAGTTAGCGTGTCACATTACACTACAGTTTTTCATTCTCTTTTAAAATACAGTAAACGGCTGTATTATTTATTCCCAGCATATATAACGTTACAAAACTATACATAAGCTAATTCCAAAAATATTAAACGGAGAATTTAATATCTCCCTATACGAGGAATCATTTACAAACAACTTATTCCAAAATATTTAGAGTTATTTGTTGTATAAAGATAAAACATATTGAACGATACTTAAAGACGCTGATCGTTGAAGTAGGTAAATAAATCATCTTGGTTGACTATAACAGGTAGGGAGGTTCCGCCCCTTACCTCATAACATTAACTTACAAAACACTTTTATGGAAATTCTTAAAGTAATAAAAAAGTATTGAGTGTTTCGCCGCAATGTAATAATTTGCATTTATTATTGAATCATTTCCCTCCCCCCTGAGTGTTCGCCTCCTCTACATGCTCGGTTTCCACCACATGCTCGCCCCCACCAAATGCTCGCCACCACCACATGCTTGCCACCACATGCTCGCCCCCACCACATGCTCGCCATCACCACATGCTCGCCCCCACCACATGCTCGCCACCACCACATGCTCACCCTACCACATGCTCGCCCCCACCACATGCTCGCCACCACCACATGCTCGCCCCCACCACATGCTCGCCACTAACACATGCTCGCCCCCACATACACGCCTCCTACCTGTCGTCCTCCTTAACATCGGAATTGTCATTGTACATTCAAATAAGCGCTAACCAGTCGAGTCTAAAATGAAATACTCAAGCCTGTCTGTTGATTTGTACCTGTCCGTCTGTCTGTCTGTCCGTTCTGCTGTCAGTTTTTGTCTGTCCGGACAGGTTTGATGAGGTATTGTTTGACAATTTTGCATTAGGTTTGGTTGGGTTAGGTTAGGTTTGGTTAGGTTAGGTTGTACAAGGACTTAGGCCATGTCAAACCATCACCTACATAAACATCTTCAATACACACAGGCAGGTGGTGATGTCGTACACACACACACACACACACACACACACACACACACACACACACACACACACACACACACACACACACACACACACACACACACACACATAATATGATAGTAAAAAAAAAAATTGTCAAATTTTGTTTCAGTCTAGCCTCAGGTCCACCCCTCCCACACTGTAAAATTTAAGATTTCCAGGAGGAGGGAGAGTTGAGGTGACAGGGAGTGAGGGAGATTTGACAGGGAGAGTGAGGAGAGTTGAGGTGACAGGGAGAGGGAGGGAGAGTTGAGGTGACAGGGAGAGTGAGGGAGAGCGAGGTGACAGGGAGAGGAGGAGTTGAGGGACAGGAGGAGGAGTTGAGGTGACAGGAGAGTGAGAGGAGAGTTGAGGTGACAGGGAGAGTGAGGGAGAGTTGAGGTGACAGGGAGAGGAGGGAGGAGTTGAGGTGACAGGAGAGTGAGGGAGAGTTGAGGTGACGGAGAGTGAGGGGGAGTTGGGGTGACAGGGAGAGTGAGGGAGAGTTGACGTGACAGGGAGAGAGAGGGAGAGTTGAGGTGACAGGGAGAGTGAGGGAGAGTTGACGTGCCAGGGAGAGTGAGGGAGAGTTGACGTGACAGGGAGAGTTGAGGTGTATGCCTCTCTCTCTCTCTCTCTCCCCACCACACAGCCATGATAACAGGTGGGACCCCATAAACCCATACTCAGGTGTACAAGATATTCACAACACCTGCCAATTAAAGTACAAAAGGTGTCCCAATACATCAATGAGGAAGCTAATGGCGTGTGAGTATTTGGTGGCTATATATAGTAAACACACTCTTGTCAATATTTACCTTGGTTGAGTCTCCTGATGTGGCAATGTACTGGGTATTGTGCGTCTTGTAGCTCACACACACACACGCTGGTCGATATATACACTAGAAAAAGCGATATGAAAAAGCTAGCAGGCGTGTCTTTTGTTTACATGTCAAGTTCCCTCCTCCTCCTCCTCCTCCTCCTCCTCCTCCTCCTTCTTCAGAGTATTCACAACATGTTTTAAAGCGCATGTTGTGTATTGGACGCAGAGCACCGGCTAGAGAGGTATTCTAAACCTTTACTTAATTATCTAAGAACAAAATCATCCCTGTAAAGCTAATTTGCCTCACTACGAAAAAAAAGAAGACTAGTTGTTTTGCCCCACAATCTAAGACACCAAAAAAGACCCTATTTTTCCTGCTGGGGGGCTGCAGAAGGCGGCACAGAAATAGTGACGACATGGCTGTTGGCTGGAGTAGGTGGACGGGGTACTGTGCTGCTGAGGGGTTGTGGGGAGGGAGGTATATTTGACCTCAGGGAATCGAAGCTTGAAACAGGAGACGCGGATGTTGTTGTGATGGTGAGTGTGTAGAAACAGGAAGGAAAGGAGAAGGAGATGATGATGATGATGATGACAAGAGAGAGAGGGAGAGAAGAGACTTAGTGTGTGTGTGTGTGTGTGTGTGCATCTCATCTAGTAAATGGGGTCAGAAAAGGTCACGTAGCTTCTCAGGGGTGTATCATATGTGACGGGGCTGGGAGAGGCGAGGGCCACCCGGATATTAGGTCGAGGGTGACGTACGTACATGTGTGTGTGTGTGTGTGTGTCATCTCCACGAATGAATTCATTAACTCCTTGATACTGAAACTGCCCTTCTCTCCCTTCCCCCTCCCTCCTCTCCTCCCCCTCCCTCCTTTTCCCCCTCCTTCCTTTCTCCTCTTCCCCCTCCTACCCCTTCTTCCCCACTACCACCAACCCCCATCCTTCCCTCCCCAATCACACTAGCCTCCCTGGTGAGTCGTTATCAACAGCACCGTCTCATTACCACACACCTGCCTCATTCCTCCACCCAGACGCTCCATTACACACTTAAATTACTCGACACACGTACACATACACAACATACATACACACACACACTAGCTTGCATACATATGTAAATGGTTTATTGCTTTTTGTTTGATTTTGTTATGCATACATACAAGTGTGTGTGTGTGTGTGTGTGTGTGTGTGTGTGTGTGTGTGTGTGTCCACCATTATCGACCCCACCCCCCTCGTGTCTCCCTCCTCCCGGACTATTATTAAAGACTTGTTTGTACACGCTGTTTGAGTAGAGTGAGGGATAAAGGCGCTGTCCCTGTGTCATCTTCAGGAGGTCATCACCCTGGCCACACACAAGGTCATCACCCTGGCCACACACAAGGTCGTCACCCTGGCCACACACAAGGTCATCACCCTGGCCACACACAAGGTCATCACCCTGGCCACACACAAGGTCGTCACCCTGGCCACACACAAGGTCATCACTCTGGCCACACACCACTGGGGGCAGCAGAGTACAGCAGTGGTCTCTGGGTGACGTGTCAGGTGGAGGACCCAGCCAAGCCTCGGGCACGGTGTTATGGCATTAGAGATAAGTCGGTGTGGTAATAATATAGACTGAACACGACGCTACCTGCCTGGTGGAGCAGCACTGACACCCTCACAACACGGCAGGAGGGAGTGAGGTGCCCGGCCAGACCTGTGACGGTGGGTGAAGTCAGCCTTAACTGTGGCAGGTCAGGGACTAGGTAGTGAGGTCGTATACTCAGGTGCTAATACTCAACACCTAAGAGGAGGTGTAGAGTGTGAGGGCGAGCTGGTGAGTACACTTGAGGATCATATACAGGCGACTGACAGCAGGGAGAGGCTGGACTGTTGCACCGCTCATGTCAATCGTCCCGTGTCAAAGGTCCGCCTCAGAGGAGAGAGTCAGTGAGCGTGTAACAACCACCACCTGAGGGAGATTAAGGAAGAGGACGTGTGACGGTCACCCTTCCTTTCCTTCCTTCCTTCCTTCCTTCCTTCCACGTGTGACGGTCACCCTTCCTTCCCTTCCCTTCCCTTCCCTTCCCTTTATTCCTTTCCTTCTATTCCTGTCTCTACCAACGCCCATTCTCCCTTTCATCCTCTCACTCGTCAACTCTTTCCCCTACCTCTCTCCACCCTCCTCCCTACCTCTCTCCACCCTCCTCCCTACCTCTCTCCACCCTCCTCCCTACCTCTCTCCACCCTCCTCCCTACCTCCCTCCATGTACCCTCCTCCTACCTCCCTCCACTATCTTTATCCACCACCTACCTTACCTCCCCTCCACCTACCTCGTCCCATAACAGCGTAAGAGGTTATCTCCACCGTTGAAGCTCTGATGGTTGAGGGAGTGTTTGATGTGTGGTCGCTGCTGTACAGGTTTAGTGCGCCATGACAACTCGTCTCCCTCCTCAACACACTATGAATTACATAAAACACTCACAACTACAGACAGGTATTAGCTTCAGGTGTAATGAGATGTAATTAACCTGTGATAATAATAATAAGAAGAAACAGCAACAAAAACAATGATGATGATGATGAAGAAAAAGAATATAAATAAAACATTATTCGCTTTAGTTCAATAGACTTATTCTCAATGTATTTAATATATATTTTCATTAGTGGACGGGAACACATGCAGATCAGGTCAGTAAAAGAGGTTCCTTCTGACACCATCTGTCTGTCTAGCCATGTAGCTTCATCCGCATCGTGTCGTGTCAGACAGAAGCCACACCACCTGGTTCTCGTGTCAGACAGAAGCCACACCACCTGGTTCTCGTGTCAGACAGAAGCCACACCACCTGGCTCTCGTGTCAGACATAAGCCACACCACCTGGTTCTCGTGTCAGACAGAAGCCACACCACCTGGTTCTCGTGTCAGACATAAGCCACACCACCTGGCTCTCGTGTCAGACATAAGCCACACCACTTGGCTCTAGTGTCAGACAAGCCACACCACCTGGCTCTAGAGTGATCTGATAACCAACAGGAAATTTGATGGAAAATTTGCCAGGATAAAATTTCAGATCTCAGTTTTCCATTGCGCCTCAGAGTTTCCCTGGTACAGGAGTGTGGAGGACGGGGAGAGGGTGTGGAGTAGGGGGAGGTGTGGAGGAAGAGAAGTGTGGGGAGGAGTAGGAAGGAATGAGGGAGAGAGAAAAGAAAGAGAGTTTGGTTGGGTTAGAGAGAGAGAGAGAGAGAGTGACCCCTGACCTACCTGAGGTGACTCCTGACACTCCCTATCTTTATTTACTTATAAAAGGTAAAAATAAAATATGAAGAAACATGGTACCAAATTTCTCAATCTCTCTTATATGATATACAGTCAGTGTCCTTTTACCGTGCATCCGGTTAACGTTCATCCGCTAAACGTTCATCCGGTTAACGTACATCCGTGGTTAACGAACATCTGGTGAGGGAGAGAGGAAGGAAAAAAGAGAGAGAGGGAAGAATGTGGTATAGAATGGAGGTGTAGAGGTGAGGGAAGGAGAGAGGGGGAGGGATGACTGGAGACCCCTTGATGTAAGCACAACAATATCACTTTTGCAACATCTCGTCACAATGGCTGAGGAATATAGAGATACTTTTCACAAACATCTTAAGCTTATGTTAGCAAATACCACGAGAGAGAGAGGGGGGCAGTGGACCAGGTGTTGGGATCAGAGTGTTAGAGAAGACAGAAGAAAACATTATCCCGACGGAGGAACTTTTGTGCAAGGATTAGAAAAGATTGGAGGGAAGATTCGAGGGATTGGAGGGAGTATTGGTAAGATTGCAGGGAAGATTCGAGGGATTGGAGAGTAGATTGGTAAGATTGGAGTAAATAATACGATTGGCCGGAAGATTGGAGACTCAGCATTGTGACTCACCATCAACACCTGTGGTTAATTAACGTTTAATGGGTCAGTTTGTACCGTGTTCAGGTATTTCCCCAGTAATTTGCAGTAAGTTGAGTTTATACGCGATTACTTACTAAAAATAGCAAACTTTAATGGCCCCAAGGTGTCATTAAGGTGGATTGGTTGTTGTGGTTCATTATGGTGTGTTAAGGCTTGATAATGGTTGGCTGACAGGTAATTTTCTCATTAGTGGCCCAACATAAGTTATCTAAGTGTTAGTGTAGTTTAGTAGTGTTTACCTGGCCGTGTGTCGTGTAGGTGTGGTGTAGTGTAAGTGTGGTCTCAGGGGCTGGTTAGGGGCGGTGCGGATATAGTACACTGTATGTTGAGAATAGTTTGGTTTTGGAGATCATCTAAAGACGCCTGAAGATTAAGCAAACCTAATCTAACTTAATAATCTGAACATACAGGTTACAGTAGGTACAGTACAGGGGCTGGCTGGTGTTGCTGCCGTGGGGTAGCTGTTGGGTGGGGGGGTCACTCCCAAGATGGCCGGAGGCGAGGGCGGTGTGACAGCTTTCTCCCCAAACTGGTAACTTGAGATTTGATGAGGTTCAGAGGGAGCTGAGAGGGCCAGTGTACTGAGTGCCTCTTAATAGGTGGCACTATGATGCTGCTGTAATGGGATCCGTTGTTTCATTTCTCAGTAGACAAGTGTGTGGCGGAGGGTCTCACCTGTCACCTGCTGTTGAGAGGAACTACTTACATGATACTGTTCTATGACCTCACTTGTAGGGTGAAGGTGACCCTCGGCTGTGTTGACGAGTCCCCCATCTAACACCTGAGGGTGATACTGATGTCGGCCATCATTATCTGTACCGCTGGCCACTTGTTCCATACGGTTTCAATTCTTGTCTCTTTTGTATCAGTCGTGGGTTGATCATCACTCACTGAGCTGGCTTCTTGGTGGAGAGGCTGAGGGAGGAAGCGGTGACAGCCACAACAAAGCTCCAACAGGGTGGTCAAGTTGTATCAGCCCCGACCGTCACACTGTATTAGGGGTGTAGCAGAAACAGCGTCACAATAGGTGTAGTAGCGACCGTCACACAACACCCAGCGTCTAACAGGGAGAAACAGCATCACTATATAATTTACTGAACGATGCCATAACTTACACGGAATAAGATTAACTTTATATATCACGTTAGATTAAGTTAGTGGATTAGGAACATTGAAAAGAGGTTAATTAAATTATAATGTGTGAGAACGCAGGTGTTGGCAGGAAGGAAGGAAGAACATTAGCATTTCTCTAGACCTCTGGGGATGTTGTTGAAGGGGGCTGTCTGTCATAGTTCCTCGTGCACCCCCCAACGGACACTCACAACCACTATTAGCATCATGTTGGTTGGTTTTGGTAGTAGTTGTTGTTGGTGGTGTTTGTTTTTGTTGCTGTTGTATGTATGTGGAAGGGATGGTGGTTGAAAAGGTCAGTAGAGTCTTAAAATTAAAAACAACAAATATAACTAATACCTCCGCTGATGTCACTAGAGGTCACCACAGGTCATCATAGGTCATGCCTTTCCTCGTGTCGGACGTGTATCCATTACTAAGGACCATTACTACACACACACTGTTAATTACTCACCGTGACTCGACTCATTAAGGGCGAGGTAATTACTGGCACGAGAGAGTCGTTAAGGAGGGAGGTCATGATTGGAGGTTGTCAACAAGAGGTCGTTATGGTAGGAGGTACTCTGGCTGGTTGTTAAGGCGGAAGGTCGTCTGTTGTTAATTTCTCTCTCCCAATGAATCTTCCAGGTCTAGGCGGTGTTGTCTTTATACCACGAACAGCCAGGTCTAGGCGGTGTTGTCTTTATACCACGAACAGCCATACGTCAAGTGTCCTTCAGTAAACTGTTTATTCATCGTCCATGTCGTGTTACTTTCTGTGGTCTAGGCTACCAACTGATGTGCCTTTTCTAATAACAAATCTAACCACGTTGACTAAAATAAAAATATATCTTAATATTTTGTTTAAGGTCAAGTAATATCATCACCATAACACACGAACGTTCACACGACTCATATCAGCTAACGTTCACACGACTCAGATCAGCTAACGTTCACACGACTCAGATCAGCTAACGTTCACACGACTCAGATCAGCTAACGTTCACACGACTCAAATCAGCTAACTTTCACACGACTCAGATCAGCTAACTTTCACACGACTCAGATCAGCTAACGTTCACACGACTCAGATCAGCTAACTTTCACACGACTCATATCAGCTAACGTTCACACGACTCAGATCAGCAAACGTTCACACGACTCAGATCAGCTAACGTTCACACGACTCAAATGAACGACACAAAACAGGTCCCAACATATACTATAATAATAACGCTTCACCAAACAGTAACTCACTAACACCAACACACAGTAATTCTCAACTGAAATTACTACGGTATTTTCACCCTAAAGGAGATGAATGTAGAGTGTTGGAGGTTGTTGGAGATGATGTTGGAGGTGGTGTTGGTGGTAATGTTGGAGGTGGTGCTGGTGGTAATGTTGGAGGTGATGTTGAGGTGGTGCTGGTGGTAATGTTGGAGGTGATGCTGGAGGTGCTGGTGGTGATGTTGGAGGTGGTGCTGGTGGTAATGTTGGAGGTGGTGCTGGTGGTAATGTTGGAGGTGATGTTGGAGGTGGTGCTGGTGGTAATGTTGGAGGTGATGTTGGTGGTGCTGGTGATGTTGAGGTGGTGCTGGTGGTAATGTTGGAGGTGGTGCTGGTGGTAATGTTGAGGTAATGTTGGAGGTGGTGCTGGTGGTAATGTTGGAGGTGATGCTGGAGGTGGTGCTGGTGGTAATGTTGGAGGTGGTGCTGGTGGTAATGTTGGAGGTAATGTTGGAGGTGGTGCTGGTGGTAATGTTGGAGGTGGTGCTGATGGTAATGTTGGAGGTGGTGCTGGTGGTAATGTTGGAGGTGATGTTGGAGGTGATGCTGGAGGTGGTGCTGGTGTTAATGTTGGAGGTGGTGCTGGTGGTAATGTTGGAGGTGGTGCTGGTGGTAATGTTGGAGGTGATGTTGGAGGTGGTGCTGGTGGTGATGTTGGAGGTGGTGCTGGTGGTAATGTTGGAGGTGGTGCTGGTGGTAATGTTGAGGTGATGTTGGAGGTGGTGCTGGTGGTAATGTTGGAGGTGATGTTGGAGGTGGTGCTGTGGTAATGTTGGAGGTAATGTTGGAGGTGGTGCTGGTGTAATGTTGGAGGTGGTGCTGGTGGTAATGTTGGAGGTGGTGCTGGTGGTAATGTTGCAGGTGGTGCTGGTGGTGATGTTGGAGTGGTGCTGGTGGTAATGTTGGAGGTGGTGCTGGTGGTAATGTTGGAGGTGGTGCTGGTGGTAATGTTGGAGGTGATGTTGGAGGTGATAATAGTGATGTTGATGGTAATGTTGGAGGTCAGAGTAGGAAGAAAGATTTGGTAGAACGCCGTAAAACAAACAACACAGCTGACAGTGAGGTATCCATTTTGCTTCTCTAGTTAGGAATATAGCGAGACCCACCGCCAGGTATACTGTACAGTGTCTCTCTTCACACACACACACACACACAGACACACACACACACACACACACACACACACACACACACACACACACACACACACACACACACACACACACACACACATGGCAATATCCGCTATAGTCACTGAGCTGGGGTAGTCTCTCTCTCTCTCTCTCTCTCTCTCTCTCTCTCTCACACACCCAACAGAGAGGCCCCTGTCAACACCTCCGCCTATACTGTTAACACGGTTGTCTGTCTGTCTGTCTGTCGCAGCCACTATACGATGATGTGTTACTGAGCTTCAACTATTACGGTTGGTTGGGTTAGGTTAGGTTAGGGAGGAGGGAGTGAGTGAAGGAGAGAGAGATAGTGAGAAAGGGAAAAAGAATGAAGGGAAGGGAGAGAGAGAGAGTCCAACCAAGACTTGAACGTAGAAAAAAAAAGTAAAATAATTGTCATAAAAAAATCTCGTAGGAAAGTTATACTGGAAAGTGTTGAAGTATAAATATGCATTAGTCGACAATTCTCGGGTAAAAAATGAAAGAATTTCAGGAAAAAAAAAGAACATAAATTAAGTAGAACAAAAATAACTGAGTGTAAATGTTGCGAAAATGAAGGCTTGTTGGTTGTGGCTTGGTTGGGGTTACGTTGGGGTGTATTTTGGTTAGGTTGGTTTAGGTTAGGTTTTGTTAAGTCAGGTTTGGATAGATGGGGTAATGATGTTATTGTTTTTATCGGGTGTTTGTGTGTGTGTGTATGTATGTCGGGTGTTTGTGTGTGTATGTATGTATGTCGGGTGTTTGTGTGTGTGTGTATGTATGTCGGGTGTTTGTGTGTGTATGTATGTATTTCGGGTGTTTGTGTGTGTATGTATGTATGTCGTGTGTGTATATATGTATGTCTTGTGTGTATAATAATAATAATAAACGGTTTATTAATAGAGTTGCAGCCCGTGGCTGAAAATATACAAACTTACATTTGAATTAGACATAATGATATGCGTTCAATACATTTACAGGGCTGTACACGTGTACAGTTCATAAATCAGGAGTTGTTTATTATTTTAACAATAGATGGGATGGTGCTATTCTTATATTTATCAGTGGGGGCTCTTATGGGCTGAATTTTGTTGTAGTGGCGGACTGCGCGAAGTGGGCGGGGGACTGCCGGTGGCAGGTGGCGACGATGACGAGGATGGTGCAGTAGTCCACTGCCAAACCTTGCTAGTGCTTGGTGGTGGAGGAGGTCACTGAGGGATGGCATTTCCAGGGTGTGTGTTTGTGTGTGACAGATGGTGTTCCCTTGTCATGGATGTCAGTTTTTGTGTTACATTTACACGAAGCCTTGGTGATGGTGGGAGGGGTGACGGTGTTGGTGTTGGTAGAGGCGAGGGTGGGATGGAGGTGGCTGGCCTGAACGCTCTCCACCACAACACACACACCCCTCCACCACACACACACTACCAACACCCCTCCACCACACACACACTACCAACACCCCTCCACCACACACACACTACCAACACCCCTCCACCACACACACACTACCAACACCCCTCCACCACAACACACACACACCCACCATCATTCACTCTATTGGTCCCGAGAGCAGCTGTGAGGGATCTTAACTTTTACAGTACCTTTGAATACCATTCTCTTTGTACCTCTCTCTACCAGAACTCATTTATACTCCCTGACCAGGACTGTGTGGAGCTCCCTACCTCAAAGTGGCCATTTTTTCTTCTGGCGCCTAACCTCCAGCAGTTCACATCATCCTGCATCAAATATCTGCAGTCCTCGGTAAGGGTGGGGGGGTGACTGGCTGACAGCGGCACTCCTCTGATCTCTCTCTCTCTCTCTCTCAGTCGTTTTGTTCGTTTAAAAATGATCTCGAGGACATAGACATGGCTAGCGGCGTCCCTTTGTGTGTGTGTGAATCTGATAACTGGAACAAGCGGGTATAAATTTCCATGGAACTCAGTGTACAGATGTGTGATGTTAAGATATGTTTTGTGTAGGTACCCGTATTCACCTGTGTTGTGTAGGTACCCGTGTACACCTGTGTTGTGTAGGTACCCGTGTACACCTGTGTTGTGGACCAGGAACAGTGACCTTCAGTATAAAGTCCCACCAATTATATTATTTATCAGGTGAGTGGATACAAACCGTAGCTGGGAGGCGTAACCATAGCGGGGTAAATGTTGACACTGACGCTGGTATTGTACATTTTTGTTGACTCTCATGTCGCTGTTTTCTCGAGTTATTATGGAAATAAACAGACAGACAGATATAAGCTCCAATCTTTGAAAACTTATGGATTGAGGTTCAATGTTTATATACCTTCACTGTCTAAAATCTAAATGCTTTGTTTGTACGTACACTCACTGCACTCTTAGGTACAGTACATTGTATACCTGCACTGTATAGATATTGTTTTTATACCTATACTATCTCGTGACATTGTGTACCTCTACTGTCTATGGTACATTGTATTCCTACACTCTATATACATTACTGGTTTGCCTGCACGATCTATGTACAGTACAGTGCGTGCTGAATTAATGTGAACTTGTATGGTTATTTTACTACATAAATATCAGTCCCTCGTCAACCTTCCTACTTATACACTCGGGTATAATAATTATTCCAAAAGTTAGATAATTTCACATTACAGACCTAAGGTATTAATACTTAATTAGGACTCGAGAAATATATATGGCCGCGGTTCATTAAATCAATCTTGATGTTTTATTATTTTGTCAGCGAAGAATTTGAAAGTTGAAACAGTGTTGTAATAACAATTTACATTTTTAATCGTAGTTTTTATTTAATTTTCTTTTCCTTTCATTATTTCCCGTATTAATTGATAAATTTAGCCTGTATGTACAGAAACGTATTACACGCATGCGCACTACCAGTGTCGAAACGTCACACGGGTAGACGCCTTGAAATACTTAACTCTTAATAACAAAATTCTAACGGTTCCTGAGGTTTTATACTTGATTGAGGTGTCATAAAACAATATAATAAACAGTTATAATCTTCGGAGTAACTAATGCTGAGTTAGTTCATTGCCACAAGTGATCTGGAACAAGAGGCACAATGTTGGAAATATAACACGAGTCTGGTCGATTAGTCATTTTTATTTCAAACGACATGAAGCCAACTTTTAACTCTCTTAATCAAACGTAACGAACAGAGGTTAATTATAGTTCAATTATTTTTATGGTTTGTCTTGTCAGTTAATATAAATGTGGCCAAATAATATTGTATGTGGGTTAGCAGTCCCGTTCGTGGTTCTTCTGAAGATCGGGGTCTGTTGCAGGTTAGTGGGAGTAAAGAAGATGGAGTGTGGACGCGTACAAACCAGTGGATTACTATTTTTATTTAGGTGTTCATGCGGCGTTAACTTTGGCCACTGCGTCCAGATCTCACCACAAACTAAGTAAAGGTAAGATAATTGACCCGGTAAAGTCATAAATTATAACATAAACAACACCGCGCCGACAAGTATGAGCGGCCCTAAGATACGGTGGTTGTGTCCAGGTCTCGATATAGTCATTAACTACTGTGCCATGCTGTGCTGTGATGTTGAATGATGTGTGTTAGAAATAGTCTGGAGGTGGCTGGTATGTGATAAATAATAAGGTTTGTGGAGAAGAAGAATTGTAGGGTAAATGGGTGGTTGGTTGTGTGACGACCAAACAAGCTGGGTGGAGGCGTATACTTGTTTTAATCTGTGTTTTTTAATGAAAATAAAAAGTCTTTGTTGTAAATTACGGGCAGTACTTTAGATTTTTTATTCATTTTTAGTTCCGGGATGTTGTAAATTACGGGCAGTACTTTAGATTTTTTATTCATTTTTAGTTCCGGGAATTTATCATCTTTATTTACATTCGTCGAGTCTGGGAACCTCCCTACCTAACGATACTCACTCTACACTAGCTTGGTCCAGAAGCCACGTCACCTTTTTACGCTAAAAAGTAGTGTACTGTAAGTTTGTTTAGTTTCATGGATACTGAAAAGTATTTTTTATTCTTGTAATGTTTATGATTTTTTACATAAATTGAATTAGGTCTTGTAATTTTATTAAGATTTTTATTTTTCTGGTGCTTAAGATTTGTATAAACTGAATAAAGTTCATAAGTTCATATATATTAACTACCTGTACAGGGTATTTAGGTATGTACAGGTATAAGCAATTATTATTTTTATAATGTTAAAAAATTTTCTATACAAATTGAATTAGGTTCTTTATTTATTTAGATGGATTTACACAAGAAATTTTTACTTCTGTGAAGTTCAAAATTTGACTATACAGTACTGTACAGTATAAATTGAATTAGGTTTGCAAGTTTATATATACAGTACAGTATTGATGTATACAGTTATACAAATTTTTTTTAGTTTAAAATTTTCAATATAAATTGAATGAACTTTATGTATATTAATTTTATTTCGGTAAACCCTATACATGTATTTTTCAACATCACTTTCTGGTTTGTAGCGGCATGGCCTGGCGACGCGGACCAGCTGCGGGTGAACTAATAGCCAGCTGGACCTCATAAACACCAGCCAGAAGAACCAGCTGTCTCGTCTGGGGACACAAGGAGGACATAAACAAGGGAAAATAATGTCCACCATACAAGAAGTTTGGAAGAGATGTATAATTGCAGACAAAATTTCCTGGAAACTTAAAACTTACAGCTCCTACTTAAATTGTCCTGAAGGTATGTGAGATTAAGATTTTAAGTTTGGTTTACATTGAATTTTCTGTGTATAGTTGAGTGTGTGTGTGGTGATGAAATTGTGCCTTTTAAGTAACAGGTAATACAGTAGTAGTAATTAATACACACAGTAATGAGAGATTGTCTAAAAGGGGTCAGCTTATGTAAATACTACTGTACTGCTTTTCAGGTTAAAGTTTAAAGAGGTTAATGTTGTGAGGGTTAATATATATAGGGGATAATGTTTGCAGAGGTTACTATTTGTTGAGGATAATGTATACGAGTGGTGATCAAAAAGTTTGGTGAATAGTACTGCTTCCAAGGAATGAGTGAATACCTGGGAGTGGTTTCATATGATGCTTTTGGGAAGGAAATGAGTTGCTGGATGATGAGACAAGAAGTGGTCTTCTTGCTCACGGATTCATCTGCATAAACCATTACAAGCATTTAATGTATTTCTGTTGCCGTCTTGCCAAGCTTAAAGCAATATTTCATGTTTGAATGTTGCTTAAACTGCCACATTTCTACAAATGGGTCAGATGCCACAGACAGTCCTCATTCCAACCCCTGCCACAGTGCACTGGCACGAATGGTGCCAACTAGGAGGGTGGATGATTTACACCCCTCCCACAGGCCTAACCACTATTAACGCATTCCTAGGTAGCAATATCATTCACTGAACTTTTTGATCACTCCTCGTATATAGGTTTAATGTAGATAATCGTTGATGTTTATAGAGGTTAATGTATAAAGGGGATAATATATGCGAGGGTTTTATATATATATATATATATATATATATATATATATATATATATATATATATATATATATATATATATATATATATCATAAAGTGAACACAAACATGATGAAAAAATTCTGGAACATAAACTTCCCCTCGTGGGTGGTGGAGGATGTTGCCAAATGGTTGTAATAGTTTTCTTGTTCTCTTCAGCATATTTATGTTATCAGAATGTTTCATAAGCTAATATTTACTTCCTGAGGTGCAGAAATTATCAGAGATAAAAGCAGAATACAGTATAGTTATTATTCCTTAAAATATCAGAACATATTTACAAAAGATTAATTATTGAAGAACTGTCCTGATTCTTCAGGTGTCCGTCCGCCAGCCAGCCAATTAGCTACCTTGTCACAAACTGATCGTAGGCCTCAGTTGCAAGCCTCAAGTGAACAGACTATAATTTACTGGCATATTTTATTATTGACCTGTAATTCGTGCGCGCGCACGCGCGCACACACACACACACACACACATGTTACCAGTGGACAAAAAAGCCAGGAATTAAAAGACGGTCAATTCTGTTTGGCTTCGGAATTATGTAAGTTTGATTTACTTTGTTCAGACACGAGTGAATGCCCTGGTATATATTGTGAGTGAATAATTCAATGGAAACTTGGACCAAATTTGCAAAAGGTGCTTTTAATCTTGAAGGTAAATATCCTGGAGAGGGAAAAGCCGAGACTTGAGTTTTAGATCATGATGATGACCTTCCATGGAGGAGGAGGAGGGTGAGGAAGCTGAAGAGCAAGAGGGCGAGGAAATTGAAGAGGAGGAGGAACTTGTAAAAGATAGAGGAGGAGAAGGATGAAGTTGAAGAAGAGGAAAAGGAAGAGATGGTGGAGGAACGAAGTTGAGTAGGATGTGGTAGTTAGGGTATGGATGCTCTTAACATTTTAAGATCAGAGATTCTAGGTCAAGTGTTATCCATCAGTTCCTTGAATTGAGTCCCACTTGAGCTCAGTGTTAACGGATACCTCGACCTTGAAATTACACAAATACATTTATTATATAGTACATAATTATCATCCTTTGAGTGTTGTGTGTTTCAATTGTTTATATTAGTGTTCAAGTACTTTGTTTGCGTTCAATTCCTCCCTTGGCGTTAAGGTGTTTTTGGTTAGTGCTCAAGTGCTTTTTGTTAGTGCTAAAGTGCTCTCTGTTGTGTATAAATACTTTGTTAGTGTTCATGTGCTTTGTGTTAGTGGTCATGTGTCTGTTTCAATTATTTTCTGGCAGTGTTAAAGTATATGCGAGTTCAAGTGCTTCCCTTCATCATCAGTTCCATGAAAAAAGTGAAGAAAAAAAACTGTGTGAGGAGAGAACACACTGTGCCAATAGTTTCTGCATCTTAACGTAAACTAAGCGACCAGCGCCTGAGGACATCAACCCCGGCTATGTCATCACAACACACACACGGCCAGAGTGTCACTTCGCTCTCTCTCATCCACACCAGGCGAAAGTTACTTGCCTCACCCTCTTACGGATCATCCCCCCCCCCTCACATATCCACACCACCAACACAAATCCTCCGCTGCTGTTAGAACACACGACTTCACTTTTACGTGACTCGTTGTTCGTCGACTGGAACAAAGAGAGTTGTGAGTGAGGAGGGAGACCCCTGAGGTGTACGGGGGAAGGGAGGGGAACACCTTTGAATATTCACAGAGGGAGGGGGGGTTGTGAGGTGCCTTTGACTTTGTGAGGGAAAAAAATGGGGGGGCGGGGGCGAACGTAGCCGGAAGGAGAGGGAATGGGAGGAGAGGACATCTTTGATATATTTGAACAAACTGGGGAGGGAGGGGTGGGGGGGAGAAGGCACAAAGGTAAAATTTTCGTTGTCAGCAAAACACAGGCAGACTTCAGTGTTTTTTGGGGGTTTTTTCGTTGCCACAGAAATAACGAAGATGGGAGGAGACTGGTGAAAGGGGGTACAGTGAGGTGATGATGAGGGTACAGTGTGGCAGTGAGGGTACAGTGTGACGGTGAGGGTACAGTGTGGTGATAAGGGTACAGTGTGGCAGTGAGGTGAGTGACGGTGCAGTGTGAACTGAGGAGTTACTTGTGGGTAGATATGTCTTTCATCACCCCCCCCCCCACACACACACACGCACAAATGAATTAGGTCTGTCATCAACAAGCGTTCAAGTTCAGACGTTTAATTTCAGACTTTCATTCAAACAAAAGTTAAAATAATTTTTTTCTGTGATTTAGTTTTTTGTAAGTGAAAGGTAAAGTTTATAAATATGGAATCATGAAGAGTTGAACGAGTTTGTAGAACTTTGGCCAACTGTGTCCAGCAGTTTGGCGACAAATTGTATAGAGTTTGGGAACAGGTGAAGCCTTTGTGTGTGTGTATGTGTGTACACTCGATATCACCACCACCACACTACCCGACATCAACATTTACAGAGGCTTTCATGCTTTACTTCCTCCAACACGGGTCAAATATTTTCACAAACATATGATGAGTTTTGGTAATGTTTTATGAGTTGGTTAATTTTTGTTGATAGCATGTTTAGACCCCTTGAGTACGATGATCTTATCACCACACCTGTCCCTCCCTCATCACCACACCTGTTTCTCCCTCATCACCACACCTGTCTCTCCCTCATCACCACACCTGTGTCTCCCTCATCACCACACCTGTGTCTCCCTAATCACCACACCTGCCCCTCCCTCATCACCACACCAGTCTCTCCCTCATCACCACACCTGTTTCTCCCTCATCACCACACCTATCCCTCCTTCATCACCACACCTATCCCTCCTTCATCACCACACCTATCCCTCATCACCCAGGAAAGGGAGCACCACTTCAACACCACACCATTACCCCTCCTCACCAAGCTATGGGAGCACCACTTCATCACCACTTATTACCTGGTGAGCCAATAAGGTCGTGGTGATTTATGATGCGCCGGGGTAGATTACAGCGCCATTATTTACGTCGCTGGCTCAGGTAATATTTCACGATGCTGCTGACGATTAAATAACCTAAGTTATGTGGGGCTATATTTGGCAGGTGCGGCACGGGGGAGGGGGGGGGTGTAGGTACGAACTAACTTAATCTAAGCTAACATTACTTAACCTAATCCAAGCCTTTCTACCCTAACCTAACGTAACCTAATCCAAGCCATTCTACCCTAACCTAACGTAACCTAATCTAATGTACCCTAACCTAATATAAACTAAGATTACCTTACCTAATCTATCCTCCTCTAACCTAACTTACCCTAACCTAACCAAGTGTAAGGTAACATGACAGCAAAAGACGCACAGACTCAGGTAGATAACTTGACAACTAAGGTTTCTCTCATAAAGGATGTCATCAAAGACCTTCGTGAGGAAACGTTAGTAATAAAGGTATCGACTTGACCCTGTGTTTATATCCTTACCATATAACCCTACGTGTGGTAAGGTTAGGTTAGGTTAGGTTTGGTTAAGAGGTTAGGTTAGGTTTGGTTATTAGGTTAGGTATGATTAGGTTTGGTTAGGTTAAGTTAATTTACAGGTGAATGTGATTAGGTTAGGTTAAGTTAGATTTGGTAGAATATATTCAGTTAATAGTTCAGGTTCATTAATCACCACCATAACCCACCACACCATCCCCACCACCACACCATCCCCACCACCACACCATCCCCACCACCACACCATCCCCACCACCACACCATCCCCACCACCACACCATCCCCACCACCACACCATCCCCACCACCACACCATCCCCACCACCACACCATCCCCACCACCACACCATCCACCACCACACCATCCCACACCATCCACACCACCACACCATCCCCACCACACCACCAGCCTGTACCTATACCCCCTACCACCACCACCCCTACCACCACCACCCCCACCACCACCACCACCCCACCACCACCACCACCCCTACCCACCACCACCACCACCCCTACCACCACCACCACCAATTCCCTACCACCACCACCACCCCTACCACCACCACCACCCCCACCACCACCACCCCTACCACCAGCAGAAAAGAACAGCATCATACAGTGCCTTTTGCTTCTTTCCAAATACATTTCATAATGGCCAGTGTTAATACCAGACAAAATTCCAAATACATTTCATAATGGCCAGTGTTAATACCAGGCAAAGATACAGAGCGGTGAAGGTGATGAGTTGGAACATCTCATCCCTTAGAAAACGATACCCTGACCTACACCACAAAGTTGTGACTGAGGACATCGATATTGTGTGTCTGCAGGAGTGTCTCACACCTAATGGTAAGCCCCCACCCAGTCTGCCCAATTATGTGTATTATGATCCTAGTTCTACTCACACATGTTTGATGTATGTTAAGAAGTCACTCCCGCATGTACCTCTTGTATCCAAAAAGACTACCAACCTTCAGTACCATGGGATCACTATCCACCTGGGCAACTCCACACTCAACGTGCTAAACGCCTATGCTCCCTCAGATCAGCTTCAATACACAGATCTCCCAGACTTTTTACACACTGAGCCCACTGTCCTAATGGGTGACCTGAATACTAGACACAAGAAATTAGGTGACTCCACCACTAACACCAATGGTAGGAGACTTATCTCACTTCTCAGCGCATATGAAGATGTTCAAATTATAGGTAATAATGAACCAACACACATCTATGGCGGGGGTCTAGACAAATGTATTGGCTTTAATCTATCATACACAACTCATAGCTCTGATGTTGTCACTGATCTTATGTCTGACCACAGCCCAATCCAAGCTAGTATACATGTAGCCAATGACACCCCCACTGGTGGTAAACTCAACAGACGTAGAATCACAGTCAAGCAAGAACATGAAAGCCAGTTCATAGACTTCATCCATGACTGGTACAAGGACTACAAGCCTGACAATTACCAAAGTTTCCATGACGATCTGATAGATAGGACTTATGTATACTTCACCAACAATGCCTCCACCAAAAAAAGGAGAAAACGTGGTCAGCATAATGGGAACAGGCAACAGCAGTGCTATAATGACCCTGGGCTGAAAAAACTCAGGGCTAGGGTCAGGAGGGTGGGTAAGGGTTACAGACAATGTAGAACACCTCAAATGTTACAATTGTATCAAGCTTCCCTTGCTGCTGTCAGGGAACGTGTAAACGAACTCAGACAAAATGCATGGGAGACATATGTCAACAGCCTGAACCAACACACATCCCTCAGCAAAGCCTGGAAAGACATAAACATAATCAGAGGTAAAAACAGTAGACACGTCTCCCATCCAAACCCTCTGCAAAAGTCGAATGAGCTAATAACAAAGTGGGCTCATGTGTCGAGCTATGACATGTTACCAGCTAGGACTCGGGGACTCCTTGATGCGAAGTCTGTAGAGAGAAGTAATCTTATTAGCTTTATGCTGGGCAAACAGCACGATGAGTGTGATGTTCCATATACTGAGTGGGAGCTTGACGCCGCCCTCGCCAGGGGTAGGTCTACTTCCCCTGGAGAGGACGGAGTCACCTACAACATCATTAGACTACTAAGGCGCGTGCCAGGCAATCCATTGTTGGTATTGTACAATATGAGTCATGCCGAGGGCCAACTACCCACATCATGGACCAGCAGTATTGTTGTACCAATACCGAAACCAGGACAGCCTGATGCCTTTCGTCCCATATCACTAACCAGCTGCCTGTGTAAAACCTTTGAGAGGATGGTTCTTGGCAGACTCTTATAAAGAATCAGAGAACACATGTCTCATAAATGGCTTCACCCATGGTAAAGGTGTACATAATTGCATCACCACATTCCTAACTGTGCATGGTGATGAAAGGCACAGATACACCACATTTCTTGACCTAAAAGCTGCATTTGATATTGCCAATAGGCAACTGATATTGTACGAACTAGCCAAAATGGATATAGGAGGTAGGCTGTTACACTGGATAAGTGGTTACCTAACCAACAGAAGGGCTGCTGCACTGTTTCAGGGTTACAAAAGTGAAGTTAAAGATATGCAACTTGGTACCCCTCAAGGTGGAGTACTTAGCCCCACTTTGTTCAATGTTCTTATGAATGCATTATTAAATTTAATACCAGACAACCCCAGCAATATCTCAATCAGCTATGCTGATGATATTCTTATACATACTAAAACTCATCGTGAAATGCAAACCACCCTGAACCATGTATACGCAGCCTGTGAACACCTCGGTCTTATTATCTCCACTGACAAAACTAAGGTGTTCAACAAACAAGCTGGGAACCGCAAACGCGGCCCCGCCAAGTTCAAGATAGGTAACAACACTATTGACTATGTTTCTTCTTTTAAATATCTTGGTGTCTCCGTCCCTTGTACCTTACCTGCCATACAACAGCTAACCCGCCAATGTGCTGACAGACTGAGACCTCTTAGAAGTGTAGCGGGGTACAGCCCGCACTATGGTGCTAATATTAGAATTGTTAAAACAATGTACCTAGGCTATATAAGATCTCTGATAGATTACCACGCACCAGCCCTGGTCATTCGTGACGGGAAAGGCGTTGACAAGCTCGAGAAAATGCAAAATAAAGCCCTCAGAATTATCCTAGGATGTCCCATGAGCACTAAAGTACTTAATAGGAGGAAAGAACTAGGTATACCCAGTGTTAAAGATAGAATAATTGAAGTCAACCTCATGATAGCCCTGAGGCTTCTGCGTGGTGATCCTGATAACATTGTTTCCTTAAAATTGCTAGAATGTATGAACCATGGGACTACTGAGTCTAAATGGATCCAAACTACAGCTACACATATGAAGATATTTGGACTAGACCACCTGTACAAAGTTGAGACACAACAGCGTTTCCTGCCACCCTGGCGGACAGTTCCCTTCGATATCACAATACCGACGTATCCGCCTAAAAAATTAATTATACAAAGCATTTATCTCCAACACACTGCCAAATTGAGAGCCCTTGAACACATACACACTCTACAGACTGATGATAATATCACACAGACCATCTACACTGATGGATCTCTAAACACCGCCTGTGGGAGGGCTGGAAGTGCTATTGTTGTGACTCAACCTGACGGTAATATAATTGAGAAAGGAGTTAGAATTAACAACTGGGCATCCACTCCACAAACTGAATTAGTTGCCATACTCACAGCTATTAAATTCATTGAAACCACTGTTACTGACAGTCTCATCATCACTGACTCTCTATCCTCACTACTTGCCGCCAGTGACAAACACTTCCGTCCGCCCACAACAGATTTCAACCGATGGCCACCAATCACTTACTCCCGACGCACTCTGTACCATCTAAAGCGTGGGAACGGTTATCCTGATGGCAGTGTTATCGCGCTACTCAAGTCACTGAAAATATTCCACGCGCGGAGCCGTAGACAAGGCCGTCATGCACATAAGCCCATTAGAACCGTAACCTCCACTAGGAAACCGGAGAAACCCACCCCTGACAGACCATACCACCACACTGAAGTTCCACTGGTATGGTATGATCTCCCGTCTTTACTGCTATCCAACGTCACTTCCCTAGCTAACAAGTTCGACGAGATGGCAACTACAGTCAGGTCAACCGCCGCGAGCGTCGTTGCCATATGTGAGGCTTGGCAAATTGTACCTGAAACGTGTCATATTGAGGGATATCAACTCTTTCATCACCTTCGTTCACAAAGACGCGGAGGGGGCGTTGCCCTCTTCTGTCAAGATGACCTACGCCCGTCACGCCTGGATGTTCAAGTCCCAGCAGATGTGGAAGCATTATGGGTACGTGTCGTGCTCCGGGCCCACCCACGCAACACTGCTTCCATTATAATCTGTGTGGCATACCATCCGCCTCGATCACCCACCAGAGGCACTCTTATCAATCATCTCATCACCACCTCAGACCACCTCAGAGTTAGGTACCCATGTGCCAAGTTAGTATTATGTGGGGATTTAAATGAAATTGACACCACTGATATCCAGGACCAGCTATCACTATCACAAGTTGTGACCTTCCCCACACACGGTCAAAACACCCTTGACCTTATCTTAACTGACTTAGCGGACCAGTACCAACCACCTCAACCAATGCCTCCTATCGGGTGTAGCACACACTTATCAGTGCTCTGGTCCCCAGCTGCCACTCCCACTCAAGTACAGAGACCCTACATCAAGACCTACAGGCCGATTACTGACTCTGCAGTACGCCTCTTTGGGCAGTGGATAGTTCACCATCCCTGGACTGAAGTACTTAGCGTGGATGACGTGGAAACCAAATGGATAAATTATACCAACACCACCACGGAAGCTCACCACCACTTCTTCCCCGAGAAGTCCGTCAGATCTCACCCAGCTGACTTGCCCTGGATCACACCTCGGATCAAAAGACTTATGCAACAGAGAC
The DNA here is from genome assembly GCF_018991925.1 of Homarus americanus. NCBI lineage: Eukaryota > Metazoa > Arthropoda > Malacostraca > Decapoda > Nephropidae > Homarus > Homarus americanus. The sequence goes on from NW_024732148.1 coordinate 66,128, forward strand.
ACAGAGCCTTTCATCTCAATGACCACATCCGCTACAGGTCACTTCGCAACCGAGTCATCCGCGAAATACGCACTGCAAAGAAGTCCCACTACCTAACCAAATTACAACACCTGAAGCAGACCAACATCAGTCAATGGTATGGCAAGCTTAAAGAACTCTGTGGACTAAACAATAAGACACACCCCCTCCCCTTCCTTAGCCATCTCACGAATGTTGACGCAACTGAGCAATCAAATAACCATTTCGCTACTATATGCCAGACGCCTCCCTGGCTTGACACAACCACTCTCCCTGCTTACCTACCAGCCCCCCTTCCCACTGACTTAGTAGAAGAATTTGAAGTAGCAAAACGTCTGGACAAACTGAAGTTAAAACGCTCTACCACCCCCATTGACTTACCAATGAAACTCTTCAAGGAGTTCTCCCCGGAGCTTGCTAAGCCCCTATGCTCCATCATCAATGCTTCTCTCAGTCAAGCCAGATGCCCAGCTGACTGGAAGACCTCTTATGTATCACCAGTCCCCAAGTCAACCAGCCCACAATCCTTAAATCAGCTACGACCTATTGCAATCAATTCCCAATACCCAGCCTAATCTGTAAAGTTTCAGGTTCGACTGGGCTTATGCTGATATTGCAGGAGTCAGAGACCTCACAATTTGGTACAAAACTTCTCTACCACTAATTGTCTTGTCAGCTTTCTCGATCACATATACCGCCATCTCGAGAAACGAAAACGTCTGTAGCCGTCAGCCCTATTGATTTTACCAAAGGTCTGACCCGGCTGCACTTCAATACAATATAATCATAAACAAAAGCTATTGGACTGGGCTTGGAGAAGTCTCATGTACCATGGCTTACAGACTTTCAGTGACTGACGCTGTTGTACGCCTGGAGGGGCTGCTGTCTCCACCTTTCAGTCACTCACCTGTTTCAGGCACCAAGATGGGTTTCACTTGCTTCCTTATGATCATCAATGATGCCCTAAAGAGAAACCCTGCTCGCTGGAAATATGTCGACGACTCCACCCATTGGGATCAGCGTCAACAATTTGGCTCCCAACTATACCGCCCTTCAGGATTTATTGGAATAGCCCAAAACTGGGCTACCAACAACCATGTCACCATCAACCAAGGGCCAAGACCATGGTTATGCACATCAACCTTCCTCCGGACATTGTCCCACCTCCTTCCACACTCCTAGGTCCGAACACACCCAGGTTGTAGATTCCACGAAAGCCCTTGGCGTCACCTATAGACAAATAACAAACCAAATTGAAACCTACACGCCGCGAAGTTGTCAACTCCAGTTTGTCTCCACCTGCTCCGCCGACTCAAGTCCCTCGGAGTTCCTGCACACGAGCCTCAGTGTATACACAAATTCATACTCCTAAGCTCACCTATATGCCTCCCCCACCTGGTCTTCCTCCTAAAATGCCACACAACGTAAAACACCTAGAAAAAGTGCAAAAGAGGGCATGCAAGACATTCTCTCCTTCCCAGTTCCACATATCAAGAAGCGCTCAACACGACCCCTTTCTGACCTCACCGGACCATCACCATTTATTCCTCATCTGCAAATTTGCAAGAAGCTTTCTACACCATCCCCGACACCGGTTCCAATACCACCTGAGATCCTGTCCGAGAATTCGTTGTTCGACACCACAACCGCATCCAGCCCATAATAAAGTAATGAACTGATCGCTATAAGAACAGCCCAGTCCCAACCATTGCAAAAATTATCAATAACATGTACAAATCAGTGTATTCACTCCCCAGTAAAACACTGCTCCTTGCACCGTCACTATGTTGAAATGTCCTGTAGTTTGAGCTGATCCCCCATCTAAGTTATTGAGTATGTCTTATTTGTGTCACTTGTGTTATCGTTTTGTATATTATTTGTAATTGTAAACCCATTCCCCAAATATGTAACTGTATATTTTCAGCCTTCTGGCTGCCAAGCTCTTTCAATAAACCGTTAATTATTATTATTTTTATTATTATTGGTACCCTCGACTCAGGTTGTCACGATCTTGTCTCTGAAGCCAGACACAAATATGCGTGCCTTGTTGACCGGGGTGTCAGGGTCAAACTGTTGTGGATCCCCTCTCACATAGGCCTCATAAAACATGACAGAGTTGATGCCCTCGCCAAACTCGCGTCTAACAAAGACACCGTTGAATACAATTTGGGTCTGTCAAAAAGAACCCTTAAAACTGTAATTAGGAAAGAACTTATTGATGAGTTTGACGCAAGTAGACAAGTGCAAACAGGCACTAGTCGATCCATAGTTTACCATGATGAGATGTATCAAGTGAAACATGTATATGGAGCAAGTAACAAGATCACTAGATTACAAGATGTTGTAACCGCTAGATTAAGGTTAGGATATAAGTACCTCTGGCAGTATGTTCCTCAAGCAGATGTAAACAAAACTAAATGTAAAGTGTGTGGCCATACATATGGCCACACACTTGAACACTACGTCCTCGACTGTGTGAAGATAGAACCTTTTAGGGACAGGTCCAAGCACACTGTGTGTGAAATGGCACAACACTTCATCTCTAATGGCAAGATAGCCGACATATTAAGATTGTATCCACTTTTTTGCACTCAGTAACTTTATCAGTTCTCATGTACAGAACCAAATACGCAATGTGCTTGAATACCTCCCACGTAAATGGGAATAACAAAGTGTGAGGCCAGACATACTGCCTCACACGCCTGTTCTCACGCATTTGTGAATAAGTTACCCTTTATGTATAAAACTAAACAAATAATGTAAATGAAATACTGTGTAACTTTCGGTGCCATAATATCCTGACAACCGGGGTTAATTATTATGACCCTTTGTAAACCCTACTCTGTAATCCTTTTGCGCTACCGCTCACAGGATGAGTGTGGGGTGCACAATAAAGTAGCCGCTGCAAGCGGCAAAATCAAAATCACCATACCAAAACCACCACCACCACCACCACCTCATACCACCACCACCATCACCACCTTCACCACCACCACCATTAACCACCACCACCAGCCACCACCACCATCACCACCATATCCAAAACCACCACCCCATACCAAAACCACCACCACCACCACCACCTCACCATCACCATCTACCTTACCCACCACCACACCCCTTGGTATATTTCAGGTGATCTTACAGAAACATCAGAGGAGGATATTTGAGGTGGGACTCAGCCACCACACACTGGGTTATGGAGTCGCCTACACGCCACAACACTGCTTCTACTGGGTCATTTGTCAGGTCAAGATGAGGTCATATACTGGGTCACACTATCCTTTGCTTCAGGGTCACATATAGATCATATTCTGGGTCACACTAAGCTTATGTCTCAGGTCACATAAGGGTCATATTCTGGGTTATTAAGTTTGTCTCAGGTCACATAAGTTATGTTCTGGGTCACACTAGCTTATTCCTCGGCTCGTTGAGGCTATATGCTGAGACACACAGAAGCTTATGTCAGGTCACATGGAGGTCATATTCTGGATCACATGAAGTCTAAATCTCATGTGACGTAGAGGCTTATGTCGTGATACGCAGAGACGACGTACTGTGCTGGAGGTGTTGATGGTCGTGGATCTTAACCCTGGCGTCTGGCTCCAGGTCGTATACCGGTTTATGTGTGGTGCTCTTGGGGGCAGGTTGGGTTGGACTGGTTGGGTTAGGCTTGGCGGGTTTGGGTTAGGTTAGGTAAATTGGATTGGTTTACATTAGGTTGGGTTGGTTTGGGTTTAGTTGGTTACGATTGATTAGAATAGGTTAGGTTGTGATAGATTAGGTTAAGAAGATAAATTTTGTTTATGCTGTACAAGAAACATGTGGACAACAGTCGTGTGAGGAGGAAGAGGCATGGACACAAGGGTCACTCACACCCCCACCCCACCTCCACACCCCTCCACCCCACCCCCACCCCACCCCATCTCCACCCTTACTCCTCCACACCACCCCACCCCATCACCACCTCAGCCCCACAGCTCAGGTTCTGTCATTACCATTTTTTAACTCTTGACGGAGGACATGAGAGAGTGTGTCGCCCAGCTTACGGACCACCACCCACCAGCAGGGACCACCACCCTGAACAACTGGGTCTGGTGCGTTCGTCTTACTGGAAACTTCTCACCATAGCTCTTTTCTGAACACTTTTCGTCTCACCACTTAACGCTTTTCATAAAACTTTTTGCAAAACACTTTTAAAATCGTACAGGTAAATACTGTACTTTAAATTCATAGTTTTTTTTTTATATATCTTGGAGAAGATGATAGTACCCTAGCCTATTGCACATGGTGTTTAAATGCTTGAAAGATATCTGGGGGGTTAAGTTATTTTGGTTGGGTTAGGTCTCTTTTCTCTGTCTCTCTCTCAGTCTTTCTCTTTTGTCTGTCTATATACCTCTCTTCTCTGCCAACTCCTTCATCAAAAAACAAACTTCTGTAATCCAGTAATCCCTGTAATCCCCGAGACAGCCGTAAATCCATCACTAACTCGTTTATCTGAACTTATTACAAGAACCTTTAAATCTATCCTGTGACTTGTGTAATCCTTTAAGATTTTAGGGTAGTAAATCCTTCAGAAACCCCCTATTAATCGGCCTGTTGCTCAAGGGTTAATTCCATCAATAATCCGTTTAATCCGGCAGGTATTTCCCAGGTGTGTGTGTGTGTGTACAGGTATTAATGTAAGGTTTTGTAGTGTGGCTGATATGATATAAATGTTTTAGCTTTTCTGTGTGTATGTGTGTTGGGGGTGTGAGTATGTACATGGGTGGGGAGGTATTTGTCAGAAGATATATATATATATATATATATATATATATATATATATATATATATATATATATATATATATATATATATATATATATATATATATATATATATATATATATATATATATATATATATATATATATATATATATATATATATATATATATATTACCCTTCTCATTTATTACATTTTCACTAATTATTATCTTCTCTTGGTTTTCCTTCCCTTACATGTGTCTGGAATAACAAGTCTCGTATAGTTCCTTAAGACATAATTGGCACGGGAAGATATGAGATACAAGCCACAGTCAGATGTTATTAAACGGGGCGTCCTTACTAAAGTACTGGGGATATATGAGCAGGGGAGATATTGGCTGACGGAGGGTGACCCAGGGAAGCACTCTATAATAGGGATATATTGAGTAATATTCCTTCTTCTTCACACCCATGTATTTCTTGCTTCTCGACTCACCTGTCCCTCACCTGTCCTTCACCTGTCCCTCACCTGTCCCTTACCTGTTTCCTTTTCTGTTTTACAAGCGACTTTTATCTCTCCACAGTTTTTGTGTATCTACACGTAAAACTTTCTTAATACCAGACCCTGAAAATGTTATTTTAAAACTCTGTCAATTTTCTTCTTTCCTTAAACTTTCTAAACAATCCTTTTCTAGTAAAACTTTCTCAACAAACCTTTCCTAGTAAAACTTTTGACAATTCTATTTGGTACCATAGTGTGGGTTGTAGTGTACCTGTTGTATAGGGGAGGTACAGGGAATAGAGACAAGTCAGTGTGTTGTTACCTTTCAACATGACTGGGTTAATATGTTGGTCAGGAGGTGTCAAGGGGATGTGTCAGAGGTGTCAGGGGATGTCAGAGTGTGTCAAGGGATGTGTCAGAGTGTGTCAAGGATGTGTCAGGGGTGTCAGGGGGATGTGTCAGGAGTGTGTCAGGGGATGTCTCAGGAGTGTGTCAAGTTGTGTTATGAGGATTGTCAAGACCCTTTAAGTCCATTTTGAGTGTCTCACTGTAATAAATTCATGATAAAAACGCAAAGGTGTATTGAATGTATGTGTGAAAGAGAGATATTAAATCCTTCCACATAACACCTTTCACTTTATGCACCTAACACTCCTCTTCTTGCTTCCTCTCCACCTCCTTTTACAGTCTTTCCTTTCCCTCACTCCTCCCTTCCTAATCCATCCTTCCTCACTCCCACTCCATGTAATCCTCTTCCCTCCCTGCTCCATTCCATCCTCTTAACCTAACCAACTTTACAGTACACTAACATAACCTAAACCTGCCAGAACATCATCCATACATATTTATTTTAGTTCATGTGACTTTAAAAAATCACGACCATAGACACAACTTTCAGTTTTCTTTCATCTTCAAAATCATCTCACTGTTTATGGTCTTGGGAGAGGGAGCATCTGGTGCAGGCTCCACCCTTAAATCCAGCACATCAAGGTATCCAGTCCTTTCATGTCCACTGGAGCTTCCTGTTGAAAATCTCTTTTGCTGACATCAGGCGGCGAGGCAGAACAGCTAGGGTGGCGGTGAAGATGGTGTGAGGATGATGACGGTGTGGTGGGGTTAAATGAATTTTGGCAAGTACAGCAGCTAGTTTGTTGTACACCCTATACTCATCCTGTGAGCGGTAGTACAGAGTATTATAGAGTAGAGGTCACAAAGGGTGTTCATAAGACCAGTGATCAGGATATTGTGGTACAGAATGTTAGAATATTTCCAGTACATTATTTGTTTTGTTTTGTACATATAGGGTGACTTATCGCAACTTCTGGAGTAAGAGTGTAGGCAGTATGTCTGGCTGCACCTTTATTCACATCTGTATGAGAGGCATTCAACACACTGTTTAATTCAATACATAGGAATTAATTTAGCTACTTGGAATAAAACAGGTACAATGTTGTGCACCTTGTTCACACAGTGTGCTTCTGTCCTCACACCCCCTCCTCCCCTCACACTCCTCCCTCCCTCCCTCACTCCCTCACCCCTCCCTCCCACACACCCTTCCCTCCCACACACCTCCTCCCCTCCTCACATTCCCTCCCTCCCTCCCTCCTTCCCTTCCCCCACCTCCTTCCCTCCCACACCTCCTTCCCTCCCCACCTCCTTCCCTCCCCACACCTCCCTTCCCTCCCCTCCCACACCTCCTTCCCTCCCCCACCTCCCTCCCTCCCCTCCCACTCCTTCCCTCCCACCTCCTTCCCTCCCCCACCTCCTTCCCTCCCACACCTCCTTCCCTCCACCTCCTTCCCCTCACACTTCCAACCTCCTTCCCTCACCCTCCCTCCTTCTTCCCTCACACTTCCTCCCTGTAACCATCTCACCCTCCTTTCCTCCCTCTCTTACCTCCTCTCTCTTTCTTCCCACTCTCAAACACCCTCTCTCCCTCTCACACCCACACTCTCTCTCCTTCCCTCCCTCTCTCTCCCTCCCTCCCATCCCTCTCACCTCCCCTCCATCCCTCCCATCCTCCTCCCATCCCTCCCCATCCTCCATCCCTCCCACCCTCCCTCCCCGACAAGGTCACCGACATACCTGGTCTCTCATCCTACAAGACAACCTTTGCTACGTATGACTTAATCAACTTAATTTTTTCTTTCGTTTCTCGCTTAATTTCTTAATTTTCCTTTCAGTTTTTTATCTGTTTTTATTATTTTATTTTTGCAGTTTGATTTTTCGTTGATGTTGACTGTAGTTAGTTTGGTCTTGTAACGTGAAACAAGGGAATTATTCCACCCTCCTCTCCACATTTTCCTCATTCTCCTCCTCACCCTCCACATCCTCCTCCTCCACCACTTCCTCTTTCTCCACCTCCTCTTTCTCCACCTTTGTCCTCCTCTCACCCTCCATTTTCATCCTCCCTCTCACCTCCACATCCTCCTCCAATCCCCCTCATCCTCCAATCGTCCTCCTCCTCCTCCACCTTCTACCATTTTCCTGCTTTCATGCTTACTGCAACAAATTCTGGAAGCGCAGATATATATTGCTTCCCCCTTCCCTCCCCTCACCCTTCCTTCCCCTCAACCCATTTTCTCTCTTCCTCCTCTAGCCATCCCCCTCTCTCCTCCTTCTCCTCCCCACTCCTCCTCCCCCACCTCTCCTCCCCACCTCTCCTCCCCACTCTCTCCCCCCCTCTCCTCCCCCACGCTCCTCCCCACTCTCCCCAGGTGCTGTGGCTGGTGTTATGAAGGCAGGCACCTGTTTTCCTGAGAGAACTGGTTGTGGTTCTTCATATTTTCGATATTTCTAATTATCTGCACTTCCCACCCAGATAGTAAGGTTGTGCTATTTCTTCCTGAGGTTCACTGGTTTACTGTATGTAGGGTTATGTTTTGTATCCCCTGCTGCCTAACTGGTGGAGGATTCTCAGGTGATTTTTTTATTTTGAAATGACTAACCATTGAGCCTCAGGTAATGTTTCATTCACATGTTACTGTACTTGGTAGGCTTTACTCCTCACACTAGCCTGTTCTCACTCCTACACTAGCCATCTCCTCCTACACTATGAGCCCTCCTCCTTCACTAACCAGCCCTCACTCCCTACTAACCAGCCTCACTCCCTACACTAGCTCTCCTCCTTACACTAACCAGCTCTTGCTTCCTACACTAACCAGCCCTCACAGGTACCACATATACACCTGGATGGACTAGGGGGTGGTACTGAGATGAACCAGGTCTTTTGGGATGGAACACATTGTATCCAACCACGTACCATCTTTATTTATTGCTGTCTGATACTGGTTTGGTAGGTTGGTGTTTAAAATACAGGTTAATTAGAGATCATTTGATGGTCCTGTTGACAGTTTTGTGGGCCAATATAGCTCATAAGAGGTCTTAAACGTCACAGTGGTCATTAGAGGTCTCAGTAGTCATTAAGTCACAGGCTCACAAAGATCATTAGAGGTCATAGATCATTAAGAGGTTATAAGTGATCACTATGGGTCATAAAATGTCTGAGGGGACATAAGAGGTCGTGGGTTATAAGAGTCACAAGGGGTCAAAAGGTCTGAGGGACATAGAGGTCAGAGGGGTTATAGTGGTCATGAGGGTATAAGAGGTCTGAGGTCAAAGGTTGAGGACATAAGAGGTCGAGGTTTAAGTGGTCATGGGTCAAAGTCACAAGGACATAAGATGCAAGGGTTATAAGTGGTCATGAGGGTTATAAGGTCTGGGGTCAAAAGGTCACAGGGATATATTGAGACTTAATGATTATGTGAATATATCAGTACTGGGTGTGGTATTTTTGATATTGAAGAATAAATAAACTTTCTTGTCTGTACACCCCAGTGCCCTCATCCCAGTACCCTCACCTTCCCCTCACCCCAGTTCCTCACCTTCCCAGTTCCTCTCCAGTGCCCTCCCATCCCAGTACCCTCACATCCCCAGTGCCCTCACCTTCCAGTGCCTCACCCCCAGTTCTCACCCCAGTACCCTCACATCCCCAGTACCTCACCTTCCCAGTACCCTCACATCCCCAGTGCCTCACCCCAGTGCCCTCACCCCAGTACCCTCACCCCCAGTTCCTCACCCCAGTTCCTCACCCCAGTTCTCACCCCCAGTGCCCTCCATCCCAGTGCCCTCACCCCCAGTGCCTCATCCCCAGTACCCTCACCCCCCAGTTCCTCCCCCCAGTGTCCTCACCTTCCCAGTACCCTCACATCCCCAGTGCCCTCACCCCCAGTTCCCTCACCCCCAGTATCCTCTCCAGTGCCCTCACCCCAGTACCCTCACCCCCCAGTACCCCCCACTTTCCCAGTGCCCTCACATCCCCAGTACCCTCACCCCAGTACCCTCACCCCAGTGCCTCACCCCAGTTCCTCACCCCCAGTTCTCACCCCCAGTTCCTCACCCCCAGTACCCTCATCCCCAGTGCCCTCACCCCCAGTCCCTCACATCCCCAGCCCTCACCCCCAGTTCCTCACCCCCAGTATCTCCCCAGCCTCCCATCCCAGTACCTCACCCCAGGTTCCTCACCCCAGTGTCCTCACCTTCCCAGTACCCTCACCCCCAGTACCTCCCCCCAGTGCCCTCACCCCAGTACCTCACCCCAGTTCCTCACCCCAGTTCCCTCACCCCAGTTCCTACCCCAAGCCCTCATCCCCAGTCCCCTCACCCCCAGTTCCCTCACCCCAGTTCCCTCACCCCCAGTACCTCACCCCCAGTTCCCTCACCCCAGTTCCCTCACCCCCATTGCCTCACCCCAGTTCCACCCCCCAGTGCCCTCACCCCCAGTCCCTCACATCCCCGGTACCCTCACCCCCAGTTTCTCACCCCCAGTTCCTCACCCCAGTTCCTCACCCCCATGCCCTCACCCCCCCTCACCCCCAGTGCCCCCCACCCCAGTGCCCTCACCCCCAGTACCCTCCCCCAATTCCTCACCCCAGTACCCTCACATCCCAGTGCCCTCACCCCCAGTACCCCTCACCCCAGTGCCTCACCCCCAGTGCCCTCACCCCAGTACCTCACCCCCAGTGCCCCACCTTCCCAGTGCCCTCACATTCTCAGTGCCCTCACCCCCAGTGCCCTCACCCCCAGTGCCTCACCCCAGTGCCCTCACCCCAGTACCCTCACCCCCAGTTCCCTCACCCCAGTGCCCTCACATCCCAGTGCCCTCACCCCAGTGCCCTCACCCCCAGTGCCCTCACCCCCAGTGCCCTCCCCCCAGTGCCCTACCCCCAGTGCCCCACCTTCCCAGTGCCTCACATTCTCAGTGCCCTCACCCCCAGTTCCTCACCCCCAGTACCCTCACCCCCAGTGCCCTCACCCCAGTTCCCTCACCCCATTGCCTCACCCCCAGTGCCCTCACCCCAGTACCCTCCCCCAGTTCCTCACCCCCAGTGCCCTCACCTTCCCAGTGCCCTCCCCAGTACCTCACCCCAGTACCCCTCACCCCAGTACCTCACCCCAGTTCCTCACCCCCAGTTCCTCACCCCCAGGTACCTCACTCCCCAGTGCCCTCACCCCCAGTGCCCTCACTCCCCAGTACCCTCACCCCCAGTTCCTCACCCCCAGTACCCCCCCACCTTCCCAGTACCCTCACATTCTCAGTGCCCTCACCCCAGTACCCTCACATCCCCAGTACCCTCACCCCAGTGCCCTCACATCCCCAGTGCCCTCTTCCCCCAGTGCCCCCACCTTCCCAGTGCCCTCACATTCTCCAGTGCCCTCACCCCCAGTGCCCTCACCCCCAGTGCCCACCCCCCAGTGCCCTCACCCCCCCAGTGCCCCCTCACCCCCAGTGCCCTCACCCCAGTTCCTCACCCCAGTACCCTCACATCCAGTACCCTCACCCCCAGTGCCCTCATCCCCAGTACCCTCACCCCAGTACCCTCACCCCAGTACCCTCACCCCAGTACCCTCACCCCCAGTACCCTCACCCCCAGTACCCCCACCTTCCCAGTGCCTCACATTCTCAGTGCCCTCACCCCCAGTACCCTCACCCCCAGTGCCTCACCCCCAGTGCCCTCACCCCAGTACCCTCACCCCAGTGCCTCACCCCCAGTACCCCACCTCCCAGTACCCTCACCCCCAGTGCCTCACCCCCAGTACCCCTTCCCAGTACCTCACATTCTCAGTACCCTCACCCCCAGTGCCCTCACCCCCAGTGCCCTCACCCCCAGTACCCTCACCCCCAGTACCTCACCCCCAGTACCCTCACCCCCAGTTCCCCTCACCCCCAGTACCCTCACATCCCAGTACCCTCACCCCCAGTACCCCCTCACATCCCCAGTGCCCCTCACCCCCAGTACCCTCACCCCAGTGCCCCTCACCCCCAGTGCCCTCACCCCAGTACCCTCACCCCCAATGCCCCCACCTTCCCAGTACCCTCACATTCTCAGTGCCCTCACCCCCAGTGCCCTCACCCCCAGTACCCTCACCCCCAGTGCCCTCACCCCCAGTGCCCTCACCCCCAGTACCCTCACCCCCAGTACCCCCCACCTTCCCAGTGCCCTCACATTCTCAGTACCCTCACCCCCAGTACCCTCACCCCCAGTACCCTCACCCCCAGTTCCTCACCCCCAGTACCCTCACCCCCAGTGCCCTCACCCCCCAGTTCCCTCACCCCCAGCCTCCCTCCCCCAGTTCCTCACCCCCAGGCCCTCACCCCCAGTTCCTCACCCCCAGTACCCTCACCCCAGTACCCTCACCCCCAGTACCCTCACCCCCAGTTCCCTCACCCCCAGTTCCTTCACTCCCCAGTTCCTCCTCCCCCTCTCCGGTTCGGCTTGCACCCTTGGAAAATGTGTATTACCTGTCCTGATAGGTCGACCTCGGGGACAGGTATCAGTCGAGTCTTAACCAGGTGTGTGCTCGCGGGGGGCAGGCTTTATGATGGGGTTGAGGAGAAAGGCAAAGAATGAGGGGGGGAGGTGGAAGGGAGAGAGAGACCACGGGCTTACACGCTTCACCACTAAATGAACCACAGACCAACAACAACACACATAAACACAGTCTGTGGTCAACTAAAGTGTAGGCTCGTGTCCAGGGGCAATTTGCATGATGTTGATTTATAGGTACACACACACACACACACACACACACACACACACACACACACACACACACACACACACACACACACACACACACACACACACATACTGTACATACACACACATATCCTGGTTAAAAAATAACATGATGTCATCTTTGTCCTTAAATATAACCTCTCTGGGGTCGGCTGATGTGGTGTGTGTTAGTGCTATCACCTGGCTTACACAGTGTCAGGGTCGACGACACAAATTATCTTGACCTCCTTTAATTTCCGGCTGCTGCTGTGTGTGTGTCTGTGTGTGTGTTGTGTGAGTGTGTGTGTGTGTGTGTGTGTGTGTGTGTGTTATGTTGTACCAAACGGTGCCAGGTGAAGGTATACTGTGCTCTTCTTTCATTAAGTCAGGTAGAGCAGTGTACCTTACTCACCTCTAGTTAACTCGCCCTCTCTACTCTCCTCACACTACAGTAGCTCAGTATACAGTGGAGAGCTCTTTACTGTATCTACCTCTAACACACACACACAAATGTATTTATAGTGATGTTGTGTGACCTACATAATCTTCCCGTTTTTGTGTGTGTGTAGCGGGGGAAGTAGGGAGGGGGGTTAGACCCTGCAGGCAGGCAGTGATGCTTTTATCCAGGCAATTAAATTCTTAAAGGAAATGTGCTCGCAAAATTCCAAGATTTCGGAGAAACGAGAAATTGAATAGAATTTTATTCAGAGTAGAATATTTTGCGCAAGCTCACACACACCTACCACCATCTCCACCTACCACCATCTCCACCTACCACCATCTCCACCTACCACCATCACCACCTACCACCATCACTACCTACCACCATCACCACCTACGACCATCACCACCTACCACCATCACCACCTATCACCACCTACCACCATCACCTCCTACCATCATCACCACAATCTCGTCGGCTGGTGCAAAATTATAATGGAGAAATTTGATGGTGTTAACGTAGGTGCCGTGTAAAGGAGGGAGGATGATGGTCCCTTGTCACTCGTGCATAAAGAAGGAGAGTCAGTCCCTCCCCACCTGCCCCGCCCCTCCCCTCCCCTCCCCCCCCTCCCCTCCCCTCCCCACCTACCCCCTCCCCATACCATCATAACCATTACACTGCCATGAACTTCTTTTCAAAGGCTAAATGAAAAATATTAGAACTTGTCACTCGGCCTAAAATTAACTTCCATTTATAGGGACAATGACACCGTTGGTTGCCAAGAGGTGCGTGTTATCTGGGTGTGATTACAGGTGTGGGGAGTCTTGTGTTGTGGTGGGCAGTGTTGTGTTGTGGGGGTGTGGGTGGTTGGTCATCAAGTCTTCTGTACCTACATTAAATGTCCATCGACTAGTTGTCCTGGTTTAGGCGCCGCTCCCAGCAATAACTTACACCAACATCTAGTTCACGTCGGCCCAGTTCCACCCAACCAGGCCATACTGTCGAGTCTGCCTTCATGCCTCACTAAACTCTTATACATCACTTCTCTTCTTCTGGGAGAGAGAGAGAGAGAGAAAAAAAAATAAAAAGACGGAGAAAAAGAAACTAAATGCCTCTCCCTACATACTGGCCTCAATACCATCAAAGAAATTGGAAACTTTTTGATATGTTTCTTCCAATTACATTCTCGCTCCACCACCACCCACACACCAAGCTTACCTCTGTCTACTCCTTGTTATTACAGTAGTGGCGAGAGTTCCATTGCTGTGAGTAGTTTCTTAGAATATCTGTATGTATGTACTATTAACGGATTATTCTGTATTTGTATTTAATCCTTTTAGTATAATTTACATAACAAATATTGTCTATATAATTCACTATAGAGTTACTCACCAGTGTTTTAGTTGTGTCGTTGCATATGATGAAGTGAAGCTGTGTTACCAATCTTTTTCATCGCTTTTCCATTTGAAGGGACGGACAGTCGTGAACAAAAGTTGGCTCCATCCTTGGGCCTCCCAACTAAAGCGGTGCCGACCCCAAATGAATTAAAACACCACACCAGCACCAGACGACAAACAAGGTAAGTCAATTTGGAGATGCATTCCTGTGACTTACGGCCGTATTGACAGTCGACATGATGACAGGCTTTATTCAAGAAGTGTTTCGGGCACTACGATGGGTCAAGATCCCGAACCATCAGGTAGGGCTACAAATATGTGCAAATGGGCAGGATGGCCTGTGGTTGGTATGCCGAGAGTCAGCTGTCACATGTAAACAAACACATCTGTTTTAATGTTTCAGGGTGTTACTCAAGGTAGAGAGTCCTTCGTTGATGCCAATATTATTACATTCTGATTTACTTAATTTCTGTGACCCATCCTTGAATAATGTGCCCCAGTTTGGTTGTCAGCTGCAGTGCCACTTAAAAATAGTTGAAAAGCTTTTGACTACAGACCCATTCCTTTGTGATGAGGCTGACTGTTGATCTTAAGTCTCGTTGGTGTTTTGTGCTTACTTTGGATCCTAATCATCCATTTCAGTAATCCCTCCCAGAGTCTTATATCCCAACTACATGTGCTAGATATTCATTGTAACATTAATCTGTGAGGTCGGGAGGGGGGGGGGGCTATTGTTCTCGACTGGACATACATTCCATCAGCACGGTACACCGCTCACAGTGAGGGTGACTGCCAGCACGGTGTGAGGGAAACACAACGCCTACCTACAGTGTCGAGACTACTGCTGATGACCCCTTGCGTACATTAACTTAACCCCGATTAATTAGTGGATGGATGGGTAAGTGAGTGGGTGGATGGGTGGGTGAGTAGATGGATGGATGGATGGATGGTCGAGTGGGTGCAGGAATTGAAGGGAGAGGTGTGTTAGGAGGTAGAGTTACACGAAACCCTGGCAGTTAATCCTCCTCCTCGCCCTTGCCTTCTCTCTCTCCACACACAGCAGAATTCTGGGCAAGTTAATCTTTAGATCCAAACTCGAAATTTTGTTTTAAAAGTTTGAGTTTGGTCAGGACAAGTTGGGTTGGGTTAGGGTAGGGATTACTTACCTTATATTTCTGGGGTAGGGCTGGTTAGGTTTGAGGTTGGCTTTACGGCTGTGTTGGATTGTGTCAGATTGGGTTCGCATAGGTTGGATTAGGTAAGCTAGATTTAGGGTACATTTGAGATTGGGTTTAGTTGACTTAGGTAAAGGTTAGGTAAAACTTCAGGTCGGGGAATCATTTCTTGTAAACAACTTAGCCGCTGCATGTGGTGTCCTAACCTAATCTAACCTAACCTTAGTTGTTTAACGCTTGCTCTACGATCCCCGAGAATTTACTAATAATTATCTTTACATAAAAAAAATTCTTCCCCTCACTCTCACACTGCAGTACCACCTCCCCTCACCCTCCACACTGCAGTCCCACCTCCCCTCACCCTCCACACTGCAGTCCCACCTCCCCTCACCCTCCACACTGCAGTCCCACCTCCTCATCCCCCACACTGCAGTCCCACCTCCCCACCCTCCACACTGCAGTCCCACCTCACCTCCACACTGCAGTCCCACCCTCACCTCCACACTGCAACTCCACCTCACCTCCACACTGCAGTCCCACCCCCCCCTCACCCTCCACACTGCAATCCCACCTCCCCTCACCCTCCACACTGCAGTCCCACTCCCTCACCCTCCACACTGCAGTCCCACCCCTCACCCTCCAAGCACTGCAGTCCCACCTCCCTCACCCCTCCACACTGCATCCCACTCCCCACCCTCCACACTGCAGTCCCACCTCCCTCACTCCCCACACTGCAGTCCCACCTCCCTCACCCTCCACACTGCAGTCCCACCTCCCCTCATCCTCCACACTGCAGTCCCACCTCCCTCACCCTCCACACTGCAGTCCCACTCCCCTCACCCTCCACACTGCAGTCCCACCCCTCACCTCCACACCGCAGTCCCACCCCCTCACCCTCCACACTGCAGTCCCACCTCCCTCACCCTCCACACTGCAATCCCACCTCCCCCCACCTCCACACTGCAGTCCCACCTCCCCTCACCTCCACACTGCAGTCCCACCTCCCTCACCTCCACAGTCCCACCTCCCTCATCCTCCACACTGCAGTCCCACCTCCTCATCCTCCATTAATTGCAGTCCCACCTCCCTCACCCTCCACCATCTAACTCGAACCAATAAACAACTTCTCAATCACGTGTGTGTGTGTGTGTGTGTGTGTGTGTGTGTGTGTGTGTGTGTGTGTGTGTGTGTGTGTGTGTGTGTGTGTGTGTGAGTGAGTGTGAGATCCCTACTTTGTTATGTTCGTCTTCAAGTATAACCTTCCATTCCATCCAGTAACAAGTTGTTCTTGCTAAATATATCTCGGTCAATTTATGATCTGGTGTGGAAATGTCACTCTCTTGGTCATTAATTCTGCACTCATCCCTCTCGGATTTCTTCATTAATGTGTTGTTGAGTATTTGTTGGTATGAAGAGAGAGAGGGGGGGGGGAGAGACATAGAGAGAGGAGGAGTTAAATATTTGTGGACATAAGGAGAGAGAGACATAGGCATATTAAAAAGAACGAGTACAGCGTCCCACATAAGGAAGTGTGTCAGTCAGTCTTGCCATATTGGTGATGCGTTTAAAATTCTCTCCACACACACACACAGGTGAGGTCAGGTCATGTTAGTTGTAGTTTGGCGTAGGTGAGGTGAGTTTAGGTTAGGTTAGCAATGATGACCACAATGATCTGGCCATAATCTGGGTTACATACAGCTGCTCGGTGGAAGGGTGTGGTCAAGGGATGCAGGGGAGGAGAGGGGGGGATTTTCTCAGTAGGTGGATTAGTTAGTGAAGGGATGGTGTTAGTGTTGCTGTTTAGGGTAGTTAAGACAGAAGATAAGTTACTGTGCAGGTTATATAAGACATACTAACAGCTAAGGACAGAGACAGACAATAGACGGGCAGAAATAGAGGTAGACAGACAGATTGACAGGCAGAAAGAGGCAAACAGACAGACAGTAATAGACAAAGACAGACAGGCAGAAAGAGGTAGAGAGACAGATACTAACAAAGACAGACTAACTCAGCCAAGCAGACAGACATTGAGGTAGACAGAGAGAGAGAAAGACAAGACAGACTCACTGGAGCTGGATGTTGATATAATTTTACCATCGTTTAAGAGAGAGAGTAAGAGTGAGTGTCAAGGAGGGACTAAGAGTGGACAACAGCTAAGAGTGAGGTGGGCCCAGTCAGTTCAACCAACAGCAAATATAAACAAAAACTCCCAACAACTTTCACCTCAACATTAACGCCACTTGTGTTAAAAATATATAAACTTTGAAGCCTAACGATAAAAGCATTTGTCCATTACATATTCCACCAACAACCTCAAACTTTTATATATATATTTTTTTAAGTAATTTTTATTTATTTTTTCAGTTTACATTAAAATATTTCTTCTGGTGATTTTACCCCATTGTAAGTGTGAAGTGAAACTGGATTTTTCTAACTTGTTTCTTTTTTTTTTTTTTTTTTTTTTTTTTTTTTTTTTTCCACAAAAGACTTCTGTAGTATTAATTTTTATATAGAGTTCAACTTACACTACAATCTGTATCCTTGCTGGGGAAAGGTCTTTAGTCTTAATGGTCCACAGGCCTTTTGGGTCCCAGTGTTTTAACTATATTGCTATACACACTTACACTGTATGATAGTTAATACAACAGACTGTAGGGTAGTTACAGTAATACAGTACCACCTACAAAAAGTTACACAATCTCCACCAGAACATTACAAACCTCTACAACAAATTCCTCATATTTGTATCTCCAACGCTAAAAGATTTCCTGGGTCGTCTATATTACAATAAAAGTTTGGAAACTCTCGCCCGTGCACACCAGAAAGTTTTAAAAAGTTTCTTATTTAAAGACTTTACAGCCTTGGTACTTAAAATTGTGTTAAATATTCATAACTTCTACCTTGTGTGCAGATTATAGGGTCCCCAGGTAGGTAGGGTCTTATTACCTGGTGAGGGACCCCAGGTAGGTAGGGTCTTATTACCTGGTGAGGGCCCCCAGGTAGGTAGGGTCTTATTACCTGGTTGAGGGCCCCCAGGTAGGTAGGGTCTTATTAACTGGTGAGGGCGGCCCCCATGTACAGTAGGTAGGGTCTTATTACCTGGTGAGGGCCCCGGTGAATAATAACAGTGACTGTGGAGGTAGAACAGATACAACATTCACCTCCTGTTGTTTGGGTCTGATTCTCTCTCCCAGGGTCCTCCAGAAGGTGTTAAGGCACAGCAGGTCAGGAGTCTCGTTATTATCAAACTTATACACAAAGACATTAATAACTTATTTATCATCAGGTCGGTCCCCTGGTGGTGAAGTTTGTAGGATTTTAATACTTTAATTGTTGATTTTGACGTGGTGCTGCTGTAGTGTGTGTGTGTGTGTGTGTGTGTGTGTGTGTCATATAAAAACATTAAACCTTCCACCCAGTAATTCACATCGCATATATCATTCACCATACTATATCAAACATGTCTATATATAACATAGAGATAGACTACACTACACTCTCACCTCGTTAATGTGTTGGCTGATATTTTGTGTTTTTTACTATTCTGATGCCAGTATCTTCCTTTCCTCCTCTTCTCTTCTTCCCTTCCTCCATCGGTTAGGTTAATTAACAATACGTTGGTTAATATTAAGGTGAAACAAATTGTGGGTGTAATCTTGGAGTGATCCTAATCTTTGTACAGTACTGTGTTTAGGTCAGATCAGGTTGGATTAGATTAAGTTAGGTTAGATTAACATTAGGGTGGTTAATCTTAAGGTGAACCTGTGAGGAGGGAGGGCTAATCTTTATGTGATCCAAATTTTGTACATGGTAGGAAGTAGATGATGGTATTGACAAAAGGTGGCAGACAGTGGCAAATGGCAGGCACTGGCACGTTGTTCTCTGCACGGCAAATTCTGTGTCGAATCAATTTGTAATTTGCATATTGTCAGGCTACCAGAGGTGGTGGTGATGTGTGTGTATGTTTGTGTGCGTATGATTGTGTGTGTGTGTGTGTAGACGTACATCCTCCCTAACGTAAATCACTCGCCTTGCCACCAAAAATAGCCTCACGTGCTGTAAAATTTCAATATATTTTAACCTCCCAAACACACGCATATATCCTGTTTAAAATATTCAATAACATTCATATCATGTTTTATGGTTGTATACTGTATATATTAATACATAGATTGATTTGACTTGCACACACTTGCATAGCTAGAGGAAAAACATTCAGCATTTGTTGAGTTTAGTGGATTTTCGTGACAAGTAAAGAGCTTTGATCCTGACATGATTTCATTATAACTTTATACAACAAAAAGCATCGCTGGCCTGTAATGACGTCATACTGTATGTGTGTTTATGTGTAATGAAAGTTTTAACGGTTATTGTTTGTGGTGAGTGTGTGTGTGTGTGTGTTTAATGTGTTATATGTGTGTATGTATGATTAATGTGTGTGTTTCAGGTGAAGCATTTCTATGGCGCGCGCGCGCACACACACACACACGCGACAACATAGCATAATCAAATTTCAAACAATTGAAACATGGAACAATTCTCATGACATTTCATCTCGCTCATGATTGCTTCCAGGATGAAAACTTTTCTCTCTTAGCACACACACACACACACACACACACACACACACACACACACACACACACACACAACACACACACACACCTAACACACACACACACACACACACACACACACACACACACACTAACACACACACACACACACACACACACACACACACACACACACACACACACACACACACACATAACACACACACACACACACTAACACACACACACACACACACACACACACACACACACACACACACACACACACACACACACACACACACTAACACACACATATTGTTTTTCGATCTGAGGATGACACAACGATGTCTTTGTAAGTGTTAAGAAGAAATTACTTTTTATAACCATGTGTCAGTTTGGAAGAATACATTTTAACATTTAACATTTGTATAATTTAAGGTTGAAGAAGATATTACGTATAACATTTATATAACCTAGGTATATCTTTGTAAATGTTAACCTGACATTTTAACATTTTTAAAACTTAATATTTGTAAATTTTATGAAGGTATTTTAACATTTTCATAACCTTGTGTCTATTGCATTTTCTTCCGGTAAATTTAGCATCGTCTTAGTAAATGTTAAGAAGAAGAATTTTATACATATACTACCTTACAGAATAATGAAATGAGAAAAAGTTTAAAGTCATCTGTCACAAATTGCAGCATCAACCACCAGTCAAACAAACAAACACAACCCAAAAATAAGAAAAAAAAATCCAACACCTGTAAAACAACAAAACAAACAAACAAACTTAATCATCCGAATCCAAGTGAGTTTGGAAGCAGTGTGAACGTCGTCTTGTTTGTCCGTGTCACTAATTGTGTTTGTGATGGCCGCTTCTTGTTTGTTGACGTCTGTTTGTTGGAGCTGATAAAGGGTCATTTCGCTTTGTGCATGTAGTGTGTGTGTGTGTGTGTGTGTGTGTGTGTGTGTGTGTGACCTTCATGCCCAATTCATTATATTTCCCTCGAAGAGACTTGCGACGATTCTCTCTCCCTTCAAGGGTTGGTGAGGAGGAATGAGTGGTGGGTGAAATTGTGCCTCCACTCTCCCTCCCTCCCCTTCACTCTTCTTCCCTCCCTTCCTCTTCCTCCCTCCCTTCACTCTTCTTCCCTCCTCCCCTCTCCTCCTCCCTTCCTCTTTCCCCTCCCTCCCTCCCTCCTCCTTCCTCTCCCTCCCTCCCTTCCCTTCACTCTCCCTTCACTCTCCCTCCCTCCCTTCACTCTTCCTCCTCCTCCCTTCACTTTCTTTTCCTCCCTCCTTCACTCTCCCTCCCTCCCTCCCTCCCTCCCTTTCTCTCCTCCCTCCTTCACTCTTCCTCCCTCCTTCACTCTCCCTCCTCCCCTCCCCTCCTTCCTCTCCCCTCCTCCCTCTCCCCTCCCTTCCTCTCTCTCCCTCCCTCCCTCCCCTTCCCTCTTCTTCCCTCCTCCCTCCCCTCCCTCTCTTCACTCTTCCCTCCCTTCCTCCCTCCTCCCTTCCCTCTTCCTCCCTCCCATTCCTTTCCTCCTCCCTCCTCCCTCCCCTTCACTCTTCTTCCCTCCCCTTCCTCTCCCTCCCTCCCTTCACTCTTTCCCTCCTCCTCCCTCCCCTCCCTTCCCTCTCCCTCCTCCCTCCCTCCCTTCCTCTCCCTCCCCTCCCCTCCCTCCCCCCTTCTTCCTCCTCCCTTCACTCTTCCTCCCTCTTTCCTCTCCCTTCCCTCCCCTCCCTCCCCTCCCTCCCTTCACTCTTCCTCCCTCTCTCCCCTCCTCCCTTCCTTCCTCTTTCTCCCTCATTCCCTCTCCTCCCTCCCTCCTCCCCTCCTTCCTCTCCCCTCCCTCCCTCCCCTCCCCTCCCTTCACTCTTCTTCCCTCCCTCCCCTCCCTCCCTCCCTCCCCTCCCTTCTCTCCCTCCCTCCTCCCTTCGCTCTCCCTCCCCTCCCTTCTCTCTTTCTCCCTCATTCACTCTCCCTCCTCCCTTCACTCTTCTTCCCTCCCTTCCTCTTCTTCCCTCCCTTCACTCCCCTCCCTTCACTCTCCTCCCTCCCTTCCCTCCCTTCCACTCCCCTTCCTCATTCACTCCTCCCTCCCCCTCCCTTTACTCTTCTTCCCTCCCTTCACTCCTCCTCCCTCCTTCCTCTTCTTCCCTCCCTTCACTCTCCCTCTCTCCCTCCCTCCCTCTTCCTCCCCTCCCTCTCCTCCCCTCCCTCCTTCACTCCCTCCCTTCAGTGACTCTGCTTTTGTTCACTTACTGTTGTTTTGATTTAATGACATGTACCTTCCCTCCCCTTCAGTTTTTTTTCTACCTGGAGGCCGCACAGGTAAATAGATACTCCCCTTGACGTTCATTTGTTTTCTTCTTCGCCTTCATTAGTATTCTTCCATTGTTATACTGTTGCTGTTTTGTATCTCTCCTCCCTCCTTTTTGTCACTTCCTCCCCCACACAGGTACACACAACATGGGGGTGACAACTTCCGCTTCATAAAATTTAGTGCTAATTTTTCTCAGCTTTCTTATGATTGGATGCAGGTCCTCCAGCAGGTGGGGGGTCGTCTGGGGGTTTGGAGACAGTGGAAGGAAGGGTAGAGAGAGGAGAAGAGGAATACAGACGGGAGGTTGGAGAAGGGAGGCGAGGGGAGGTGAAAAGCAACCAATCACCCACAAGTAATTCCGCCTAAATAAATCAAGTCTTCCTCGGTCAACCTTCGTCTCCTACGTCACGTTTGATCAATATACTGTACACACACACACACACCATCACACACACACACACACAGACACACACACACACACACACACACACACACACACACCATCGCTACACATACACACACAATAACTGAGTTAGAGAGATGACGTGTTTGTTCAATTTACATTTAATAACATAAAACTGTCGTGTGTGTGTGTTGTCCCGTAAGCATTTATACAGGCAGGTAGCTGGGAAATAGCTAAGTAAACTGCATGAGTAGGATACATTATCACCCGTTACCTCACCATGTCTCCATCTATTACGTCACTATTGTCACCATCATCCATTTCCTCCATCATTACCTATTACCTTATCCAGGGAGACTAAATGGCAGCAATAGTCGTTCCCTGACGTCACTATTCCTCACTGAAGACTGCCCCTCTTACGTCACTACTTCAACGTGATTATTACCATAACACCGCTACCACCAGCAAGTACTGTAGCACCATACAGCTAGCTACCTACTGCTGCCCATTCTGGGATAGCAATTGTTGACGTCTGATACAGCATTCAAAATTCAGACAAAACTACAGGGCACAAAAATATATTCAATATCTGTTGTGTTTATAGGCAGACTGGCCATGTTGGAGGTGTACAGTGCATAGTGACGTCTTGGAGGTGAAGAGTCTTTAGGAATGTTGTTTTGTTGGGGTCGTGGGTGAAGTTTGGGCAGCACGGGAGCTATGTGAGGGAGGAAGTAGACCATTAGTAAGGTTCAGGGGGGGCAGATCACCAATAACATACAGCTGGACCACTAATTACCACACCACAGCACCATTACCACATCACCAGTACACCACATCAGCACCACCACCACATTACCACCATCACCACCGCCACCACCACCACAGCATTCGTCACTGTCAACACTGGTGGAACAAGCCCATGAAAGTGACAGCTAAAATAATGGTATATTATTCTCGGCCTCATTTCTAAAACAAAAATAAAATACAATATTGACAGGAATAAAATGTACCTCTTCAATAGAATTTTAACATGAAACAGTCACTTTAACAGACAGTTCTCAATACCAGACACAGTTTGACCTTAAAACTGGTACGTCTTAACTGGTGAAATTATGGAACTTTCATTTTAACAAGTATCACCTGAACTAGCAACTTAATTCATCTCCTTTAGCCTCAAGTGCGACCTTAACTCAATACAACTCCTTCTTACACCTCAAGTACCACCATACCACTACTCCTTCAACCTCAAGTACCATCATACCACTCCTCCTTACCTCAAGTACCACCATCACTCCTTACACCTCAAGTACCACCATACCACTCCTCCTTACACCCTCCAAGTACCACCATACCACTACTCCTTCACCTCAAGCACCACCAGACCACCACTCTTTACACCTCAAGTACCACCATACCACTCCTCCTACACCTCAAGTACCCTACCATCACTCCTTACACCTCAAGTACCACCATACCACTCCTCCTTACACCTCAAGTACCACCATACCACTCTCCTTACACCTCAAGTACCACCATACTCTCCTCCTTACACCTCAAGTACCACCACTCCTCCTTACACCTCAAGTACCACCATACCCCTCCTTCAACCTCAAGTACCACCATACCCCTCCTCCTTACACCTCCAAGTACCACCATACCCTCCTCCCCTCAACCCCTCCCTCTTCACCTCAGTACCACTACCTCCTTACACCTCAAGTACCATCCACTCCTCCTTACACCTCATGACCACCCTCAACTAATCCTCCTTACCTCAAGTCCACGCACACCTCACACCTCAAGTACCACCATACCACTCCTCCTTACACCTCATCCATTCCACCATACCACCTCCACACCCCACCTCCCCAAGTACCACCGCCACCACTCCTCCTTACACCTCAAGTACCACCATACCACCACTCAAGCACCACCTCAACCAAGCTTTACCACACCTCGACCACCATAACTAGTTAAGTGAGTCACTCCACCACACAATCACGTATATATTTTTTTCCCCCTTGTCGGTGTTAAATGAAATAGATCATTTTTCTCCCCAGGGTGAAATTTTAACAGAATAGTTTTATGTTCGTTGGAGAGAAACAACTTATATTTTATCTCGCTCTTCCCCCCCCTCCTCCCCTCTCCTCCCCCCCTCCCCTCTCCCTTCCCTCCCGTCCCCCCTCCCTCCCCTCTCCCCCCTCCCTCCTGCCCCCCTCCTCCTTGCCCCCCCTCCCCTTCCTCTTCTCTACCCCTCCCTTGCCCCCCTCCCTTCCCTCTATCTCTACCCCTCCCCTCCTTGCCCCTCCCTCCTTGCCCCCTCCCTCCCCTCCCTCTCTCCTCCCTCCTCCAGCAGTATCATCACACAAAGCTTGTCTGAGTGGTGACGTATAGTAAAAAAAAATATAAGTCGTTCGTCAGTCGAGAGATCCCCAGCTCACCACCTGGGCCTTCGTGACGTCATAGGTTCAGAGACATTTTACCTGTGTGTGTAAAATGTATTTGTGCTGGTATTTACCTTTATTGTTGACAGTCATGTCTGCTGTCAGTATCTCTGTCTCTGTCTGTCGGGTGTCCTCTGTCTGTAGGGTCTCTGTCTGTTGGTTCTGTCAGGTCTCTCTGTTTGTCTGTCATGCTATTATTGATTAGGTTTCGCCATGGTAACAGTTCATATCATACATAAGACTTTACTATAGTGAAAGAAAACGATGACGTGAGGGGTGACTACATTAATTTATAGTGGTGTCATTACCTTATTATTTTTCCTGCCATGGTAACGGTTCTCGGGTAGGGTTTATATCTGCTTATATGGTGTTGATTTTATAGTTTTATATTCTTTAAGTGTGTGTGTGTGTGTGTGTGTGTGTTTTGTAATAATAAGTAATAATTAACGGTTTATCGACATAGTTCAGCACCCCGAAATCTGAACATATACAATGGACATGACTTAGTACATACATTGACTATCTACACATATGCTCCCCTTTTCCTTCCCTCTCAACCCCTGCACTCCTCCCTCACCCCAACCCCTGCTCCCTCCCCTCACCCCAACCCCCTGCACTCCCTCCCCTCACCCCAACCCCTGCACTCCTCCCCTCACCCCAACCCCTGCACTCCTCCCTCCCCAACCCCGCTCTCCTCCACCCCCTGCACTCCTCCTCACCCCCCTGCCTACTCCTCCTCACCCCCAACCCCTGCACTCCCTCCCCTCACCCCAACCCCCTGCACTCCCTCCCCTCACCCCAACCCCTGCACTCCTCCCCTCACCCCAACCCCTGCACTCCCTCCCCTCACCCCAACCCCTGCACTCCCTCCCCTCATATACCACCGGCCTCTTACGTAAACACAAAGCAGAACAATGACTTCAGCATCGGCAGGTCGAAGAGTGAGGAAAAAACACCACCACCTCGTCATACTTTATTACAACAGCCAGGTAAAACACTCTCTACCTGACAAAGACCCGACAGGTAAACACACCCCCCTAAAACTCACCTGCCTTAATGAACCCAAGGACAAAATGTTTCCTCAATTAATTAACAATAAAGAGCTCGTACGAAAATAAGTTGTAGTTTCGACCGGCAATTTGTTGTTTGACGCCGTAGGTAAATGAGGTGTAATTGTGTTGTTTTGTTCATGTTATAAAAAGTTTTGCGGGATGTCCGGTGTGTTTTTAGTTACTGAAATTTTTTGTCGCGTGTGTGTGTGTATGTTGTGTATGTGTGTGTATGTATGTATGTATGTATGTATGTATGTATGTATGTATGTATGTATGTGTGTGTGTGTGTGTGTGTGTGTGTGTGTGTGTGTGTGTGTGTGTGTGTGTGTGTGTGTGTGTGTGTGTTATATTAATGAACGGTTTATTGAAAGAAGTGAACATATATGATAAACAGAGATAACACAAGTTGCATATATAGTAACAGATGGCAGTAGGTCACCTGATAAACGAAAACTATCAGTATATAGAAGAAGAGACATGGAGTGGAGTCTTATTTTATCACCTGGTGTAGCCGGGAGTCTTCATTTCTCACCTGGTGTAGCTGGGAGTCTTATTTTATCACCTGGTGCTTGGCAGTCTTATTTTATCACCTGGTGGCCGGGTCTTCATTTCTCACCTGGTGTAGCCGGGGAGTCTTCATTCTCACCTGGTGTAGCTGGGAGTCTTCATTTCTCACCTGGTGTGGCCGGGGTCTTCATTTCTCACCTGGTGTGGCTGGAGTCTTCATTTTTCACCTGGTGTAGCGGGAGTCTTCATTTTTCACCTGGTGTAGCCGGGGTCTTCATTTCTCCTGGTGGCCGGGGTCGTCATTTCACCTGGTTTGGCTGGGGTCTTCATTTCTCACCTGGTGTAGCTGGGAGTCTTCATTTCTCTACAGTTGTAGCCGGGAGTCTTCATTTCTCACCTGGTGTGGGAGTCGTCATTTCTCACCTGGTGTAGCCGGGTCTTATTTTTTCACCGGGTGTGGCTGGGAGTCTTCATTTTTCACCTGGTGTAGCTGGTCGTCATTTTCACCTGGTGGCAGCCGGGGAGTCTTCATTTCTCACCTGGTAGCTGGGGATGTTCATTTTCACCTGGGTGGCTGGGAGTCTTCATTTTTCACCTGGTGTAGCCGGGAGTCTTCATTTTTCACCTGTGTGTGTAGCCGGGGTCTTCATTTCTCACCTGGGTGGCAGCGAGTCTTCATTTCTCACCTGGTGTAGCTGGAGTCTTCTTTCTCACCTGGTGTAGCTGGGAGTCTTCATTTCTCACCTGGTGTGGAGTCTTCATTTCTCACCTGTGTGGAGTCTTCATTTTTCACCTGGTGCGAGTCTTCCTACCTGGTGTAGCTGGAGTCTTCATTTCTCACCTGGTGTAGCTGGGGTCGTCATTTCTCACCTGGTGTAGCTAGAGTCGTCATTTTTCACCTGGTGTAGCTGGGGTCGTCATTTTTCACCTGGTGTAGCTGGGAGTCTTCCATTTCTCACCTGGTGTGGCCAGGAGTCTTCATTCTCACCTGTGTGCAGCTGGGAGTCTTATTTTTCACCTGGTGTAGCTGGGAGTCTTATTTTATCACTGGTGTGCTGGGAGTCTTCATTTCTCACCTGGTGTAGCTGGGGTCTTATTTCTCACCTGGTGTGGCTAGGAGTCTTCATTTCTCACCTGGTGTAGCTGGGAGTCTTATTTGTTCACCTGGGCTGGCTGGGGTCTTCATTTTCTCACCTGGTGGGCCAGGGGTCTTATTTATCACCAATTGGCTGAGTCTTCATTTCTCACCTGTGGCTGGAATCGTCATTTCTCACCTGGGTGGCAGCTGGGGTGTCATTTCTCACCTGGTGTGGCTGGGGTCGTCATTTTTCACCTGGTGTGGCTGGAGTCGTCATTTTCACCTGGGTGAGCTGGGGTCTTCATTTTTCACCTGGGTAGCAGCGGGAGTCTTCATTTCTCACCTGGTGTGGCTGGAGTCTTCATTTTCTCACCTGGTGTAGCTTAGGTCATTTATCACCTGGTGTAGCCAGGGAGTCTTATTTTATCACCTGGTGTAGCAGGGGTCTTCATTTCTCACCTGGTGTAGCCGGGGAGTCGTCATTTTCTCACCTGGTGTAGCTGAGAGGTCGTCATTTTTCACCTGGTGTAGCCGGGGTCGTCATTTTTCCTGGTGTTGGCTGGGGTCGTCATTTTTCACCTGGTGTGGCTGGGTCTTCATTTCTCACCTGGTGTGGCTGGGAGTCGTCATTTTTTCACCTGGTGTAGCTGGGAGTCTCATTTCTCTGGTGTAGCTGGGATCTTCATTTCTCACCTGGGTAGCTAGAGTCTTGTTTCACACCTGGTGTGCCGGGAGTCTTATTTTTATCACCTGGTGGCGTGAGAGTCTTCATTTCTCACCTGGTGAGCTGGGGTCTTCATTCACCTGTGGTGTGAGCTGGGGAGTCTCATTTCTCACCTGGTGTGGCTGGGGGTCATATTTCACCTGGTGTGGCCGGGATCGTCATTTTTCACCTGGTGTGGCCAGGTCGTCATTTTCACCTGGTGTAGCTAGGGGTCTTCATTTCTCACCTGGTGTAGCTGAGGGTCGTCATTTTCACCTGGGTGTAGCCGAGGTCGTCATTTCTCACCTGGTAGGAGTCTTCATTTCTCACCTGTGGTGGAGCTGGAGTCGTCATTTTTCACCTGGTGTAGCTAGAGTCTTCATTTCTCACCTGGTGGCGAGTGTCATTTCTCACCTGGTGTAGCTGAGTCGTCATTTTCTCACCTGGGTGGAGCTGGGAGTCTTCATTTCTCACCTGGTGTGGCCTGGTCTTCATTTTCACCTGGTGGAGCGGGAGTCGTCATTTTTCACCTGGTAGCGGCGAGGTCTTCATTTTTCACCTGGTGTGGCCGGGAGTCTTCATTTTCACCTGGTGTAGCTGGGGAGTCGTCATTTTTCACCTGGTGTAGCTTGGAGATCGTCATTTCTCACCTGGTGTAGCCAGAGTCTTCATTTCTCACCTGGTGTAGCTGGGAGTCGTCATTTTTCACCTGTGGTGTAGCTGAGGTCTTCATTTTTCCACCTGGTGTAGCCGGGAGTCGTCATTTCTCACCTGGTGTAGCAGGGTCTTCATTTTCTCACCTGTGGTGTAGCCGAGTCTTCATTTCTCACCTGTGGTAGCGCTGGAGTCTTCATTTCTCTACCTGGTGTGCGGGTCTTCATTTCTCACCTGGTGTAGCCTGGTCTTCATTTCTCACCTGGTGTGTGTCTTCATTTCTCACCTGGTGTGCTTGAAGTCATTTCTCACCTGGTAGCCTAGTCTTCATTTCTCACCAGTTGTGAGAGTGTCATTTTTCACCTGGTAGCAGCCGAGAGTCGTCATTTTTCACCTGGTATTGGCAGTTCATTTTACCTGGTATGCAAAAGTGTCATTTTTCACCTGGTGTAAGGTGTCATTTTCCTGGTGTAAAAATGTCATTTTTACTGGTGTAGCCAGTATTTTCTGGTGGCAAGTCGTCATTTTCTGGTGTGGCGGGTATTTTCACCTGTGGTAGCAGCCGGTGCGTCATCTCTCACCTGTGTGGCTGAGATGTCATTTCTCACCTGGTGGTAGTGCTACATCTGCCGTGACCAATGACCGCACACTTGTTTGAGAATCTCTCCCTGTCGACACGTTTCCATTCTCATTAAAAGTTAGAATGGCTTTGTATATCAGTAATCGTTAACCTATACTGTATTTGTTAATGTGTGTGTAAGTATGTATGTAAAGTAGTGTGTGATGTATGTATAAGCTTTTATATCATGTGTTTAAGTATATTATATCAGGTTTTCTTCTTCGTGGCTCATGTGTGTGTTTTGTGTGTATACCTATTAAGTATTTCACCCCCTGCCTCACCTACCACTTCCTCCCTGTCCTCCTCTACCTCCTGCCCCTCTTCTACCTCCTGCCCACTCATCTGCCTCCTGCCCCTCCTCTACCCCCACCCCTCCTCTACCTCCTGCCCCCTCCTACCACCTTTTCCTCCACTGGCTCCCTGCCCCTCCTCATTCCTGTCCACTCCATTCCTCACTCTTCCTCTGCATTCTCCTTTCTTTTGCACTCTCCCCCACCTGTGCTTTCCTCCTGTCCTCTTTTCCCCTCCCACCTACCCCCCTACCCCTCCCACCTACCTCCCTACCTCACCTGCTCCTTCCACCTACCCCTTCACCCTACCCCTCCCACCCTACTTACCCTCCCACCCTACCCCTTCCCCCTCCCCACCCCTACCCTCCCCACCCCTACCCCTCCCCCTACCCCTCCTGCCTCCACCTCCTTCCCACCCCCCTGCCTTCACTACCCCTACCCCTTCCACCCCATCACCCTACCCCTCCCTTCACTTCTTACATCTTCTGCCCTTCACCCTCTTTCCCACCTATCTCCTTGTGCCCCTCTTACATCACCTTCACCCTGCATTCACCTCGCCCTTCACCCTCTCCCATCACCCTGCCCCACCCCTGCCCATTCCACCCTGCCCCTTTC
Organism: Homarus americanus; assembly: GCF_018991925.1. Taxonomy (NCBI): domain Eukaryota; kingdom Metazoa; phylum Arthropoda; class Malacostraca; order Decapoda; family Nephropidae; genus Homarus; species Homarus americanus. Next base: position 96,720 of record NW_024732148.1, read on the forward strand.
ACCCTGCCCCACACCCTGCCCTCCCCCCTGCCCTCTACCCTGCCCATCCACCCTCTCATTCACCCTGCCCATTCACCCTGCCCATTCACCCTGCCCTTCCACCCTCTTATCCTGCCCCTTCCCATTACCCTGCCCTCCCACCCTACCCATTCACCCCTGCCCCTCTTACCCTGCCCCTTCACCCTGCCCATTCACCCTGCCCACTCACCCCTGCCCATCACCTGCCCCTCCCCTGCCCATTCACCCTGCCCATTTCACCCTGCCCATCTCCCTCCCTTTCTTGCCCATCACCTCATTCACCCCTGCCCCTCACCCCTGCCCTTCGTCCTCTTCCCATCACCCTGCCCATTCACCCTCTTCCCCTGCCCCCTCTTCACCCTCTTATTCACCCTCTTACATCCTTTCTTCCCATTCACTTCCCATCACCTGCCCTCCACCTGCCCATTCACCCTCTTATCACCCTGCCCCATCACCCCTCTCCCACATTCCACCCTCATCACCCTGCCCATTCACCCTGCCCATTCACCTGCCCTCCCCTGCCCATTCACCCTCACCCCATCACCCTGCCCACTCACCCTCTCATTCACCCCTCACCCACTCCACCCTTACCTCCCCACCCATTACATCACCCCTGCCCTCCCCTCCCTGTCACTCCCCTCATCACCCTCACCCCTCCCCACCCCTGCCCCTTCACCCCTACCCTTCACCCTGCCCCTTCCACCCCTGCCCATTCACACCCCTGCCCATTCACCCTCTTCCCCCTCACCCTACCCCTCCACCCTGCACTCACCCTGCCCTTCCACCCCTGCCCTCCCCACCCCTACCCCTCACCCTGCCCTCCCCTCTTCACCCTCACCCCTGCCCTCTTCCCTCACCCTGCCCCATCTTCCCTCTTTCACCCTCTTGCTCACCCTACCCATCACACCCTGCCCTCCCCTCTGCCCATTCACCCTCCACCCTCTCCTTCACCCTACCCTCCCACCCTACCCTCCCACCTCCTTCCCACCTCCCCTTCACCCTACCCCTCCCACCCCTTCCCTTCACCCTACCCCATCACCCACCCCTCCCCACCCTACCCCTTCCACCCTACCCCTTCCACCCCTACCCCTTCACCCCTACCCCTTCCCTACCCCTTCACCCTACCCCTCCCCTACCCTCACCCCTACCCCTTCACCCTACCCCTCACCTGCCTTCCACTACCCCTTCCACCTACCCTCCCCACCCTGTCCTTCCACCTACCCTTCACCCCTGCCCCTCCCACCCCTACCCCTTCCACCCCTGCCCCTTCCACCCTACCCCTTCCCACCCCTACCCCTCCCACCCTCTCCTCCCACCTGCCTCCACCCTACCCTTCCACCCTCACCCCTTCCACCCCTACCCACCCCTACCCCTCCCACCCCTACCCCTTCACCCCTACCCCTTCACCCTACCCCTCCACCCTGCCCTTCCACCCTGCCCCTTCCCACCCCTACCCTTCACCCTACTCCTCCCCACCCTACCCCTTCACCCCTACCCATTCACCCCTACCCCTTCCACCCCTCTCCTTCACCCCTACCCTTCCTTACCTTCCACCCTGCCCTTCCACCCTACCCCTTCACCCCTACCCCTTCCACCCTACCCCCTCCACCCCTACTCCTCCACCCTACTCTCCCACTACCCTTCACCTACCCCTCCCACCCTACCTCCACCCCTACCCCTTCCACCCCTACCTCCCACCCCTACCCCTTCCACCCCTACCCCTTCACCCCTACCCTTCACCCCTACCCTTCTCCCCTACCCTTCACCCTACCCCTCCACCCTACTCCTTCCACCCCTACCCTTCACCCCTACCCTCCCACCCTACTCCTTCCCACCTACCCCTCCCACCCCCCTCCCACCCTACCCCTCCCACCCCTACCCCCTCCCCTTATCCCCTTCACCCCTACCTTCCCTACCCTCCCACCCTACCCCTTCACCCTACCCCCTCCCACCCCTACCCCTTCCCACCCCTACCCCTTCCACCCTGCCCTTCACCCTACCCTCTCCACCCTATTTCCACCCTGCCCTCCCCACCTTCACCCCTACCCCTCCACCCCTACCCCTTCCCACCCTACCCCTTCCACCCTACCCTCCACCCTGCCTTCACCTTGCCCTCCCCACCCTCCTCCTTCACCCTGCCCTCCCACCCCTCCCCTTCCTCCCTACCCTCCCCTACCCCTTCACCCCTACCCCTTCCACCTACCCTCCCACCCTACCCCTTCCCCTACCCCTCCCCCTACCCCACTACCCCCTCCCACCCTACCCCTTCCACCCCTGCCCCTTCCACCCCTACCCCTCACCCTACCCCTCACCCTACCCTCCCCACCCTACCCCTTCCACCCTACCCCTTCCACCCTACCTCCCACCCTACCCCCACCCTACCCTCCCACCCTACTCCTTCACCCTACCCCTCCCACCCTACCCCTCCCACCCTACCCCTTCCCACCCCCACCTACCCCCACCCTACCCTCCCACCTTACTCCTTCCACCCTACCCCTCCCACCCCTACTCCTTCCACCTACCCTCCCACCCTACCCCCCACCCTACCTCCCCACCCTACTCCATTCCTTCTTTAACCGGGATATTCAGTACAGTGTTTTATTTATCATTATAATAGAGACCAACACACCTACCTACGTTTTCCTACACACACACACACACACACACACACACCATATAGTGGCCGTCTTTGAACCTAAATTGTCGTGTTTTTATTTTTTTCTACAAGTTGTTTTTCGGTGTTTGGACAACCTGAGATCATACATACAGTGAGTGACTTTTCTTGTTTTTTTTTTTGTCTGTTTTATTCATTTTTCTGGCGGCCATTCTTATGTGTCTCTCTCTCTCTCTCTCTCTCTCTCCCTCTCTCTCTCTCTCTCTCTCTCTCTCTCTCTCTCTCTCTCTCTTTCTTTCTCTCTCCCCTTCTCTTATCCCTTCTTCCTCCTTCTTCCTCTCTCTCTCCTCCACCTTCCCCCCCCAAGGACAAGTCAAACAGGATAAGTCTGTCTTCTTCACCTTGGCTTCCTCTCCAAACTCCCACCCTCTGCCTCTCCCTCCCCCCCTCTGCTCATCCTTCCATCTGCTCCTCCCCTCCCTCCTCCTCCCCTCCCTCCTCCTCCCTCCTCCCCTACCGCCTCACTTCCTCTCCAAACTCTCGCCTCTTTTATTAAAATTTTTTTGTTCTTCATTTGTTAGTGTTTCTTAGGACGACTTTCTTATTGTATTTTTTCTAGTGTGTGTGTTTGTGTGTGTGTGTGTGTGTGTGTGTGTGTGTGTGTGTGTGTGACCTTTAACAGTATACCTCTTAATATCCAACACTTCTCATCTAATATACTAAACTGACTCAGGCAACATTAAGACGGCGACTGTTGAAGCACACAATACATATATATATATATATATATATATATATATATATATATATATATATATATATATATATATATATATATATATATATATATATATATATATATATATATAAACAACAAGTACAACCATACCGACAAACACAACATCATCTCATTATAACAACAATAAAATAACAAAGCAATAACTTAACAAGAACAAAAATAACGAAAAATAACAAAATGCATAAATAAACAACACCTCAGCAATAATATCATGAACAACAAAAACAACAACAACATTGGTACTAGTGACGTTAGCAGCTGACACAAGTAAAAGGAAATCATACAACAGAAGTGTGGAAACTGTTACCGCCCTTTCATCTGTTATTTGTTCTCAAACTTAAAATTACTTGGTGGTGGCAGCGTGTGTGTGTGTACCTTGGCATCAAGTGTGAGGCACTGGTGGGAGAAGTGTTGTTTAGTCACCTGAAGATAAGACCTCCTAACCTGTTGTTTCACCTATAGGGGGACCAAGATTAACAGTGTAGCATAAGTGATCTATTTAAGGGACTTACGGCCACCATATGAGCGTCCTCAGCAACCGTCTGGCTACACTGACTGCCGAGTAGATCACCCTCAGACACAAAATACTGAGGTAATTCTAATATTTTCAATGCCTAACACATTATGTTTTTTAGATGAAACTGTAACTTACTCATATTTACTAGAGTTATAAAAGTAGTAAAGATAATGGGAAAAATCTTTAGTTTGGATGTAGTGAAAAACATAACACAAAATAAAGTAGAAGACAAGCTGGAAGAGTGAGCTGAACCATTTGTCAAATATATTACTGTATATGAAGCATCGAAACAACACACTTCTTAGTTGTAAGATCTTTCATAGTCCAGCGTGTGAAGAGATATCCTCAGTCTTGTGGATAGATATTGTGTGTGTGTTAGATGCTTACGCACACAGACAGTCCTGTCATATTATTGTTTTATGTCAAGATTATCAAGCACTACAAACACACACACACACATTGGAAATATTTTTAGTGAACAATATTTTAGGTCAATGTTAAATTTTCACGTCAAGTTTCAGGTTAAAATTTTAAACCTGCAGACGACACCCTCTCCCCCTCCCACCAGGTGAGTCGGGGAGAGGTGAAAATCTCTCACTCACGGGTACCTCTCACTTTCCCCTCTTCTCTCCCCTAATCTTGCAGTTTCCTCTCCCTCTCTCCTCTGCATATACTGTAGGTCTCACATGCTTTTTCTCTTCTTTCAGTCATCTCTCCCTCTCCTCTCTTCTTTCACTTTTAGTTCAATTCAGATGCCTTTTGACCCGCAGTAAATTAATACACCAACAATTTTTTTTCAGGTAAAGGAAACCATCTAGTATACTTGGAGAAAATCTAAAAAAAAAATCTACTCCATGAAAAAAGCTTATGGTTAAAATTACATAAATATATAAAAACAAAAGTTGTATTAAGATATTTGTATTATCACACATATAGGTCACTAGTGCAATGCTTCATACCTTTTTTCAGCTACCTTATTCCTGATTTAATTTTGTTTTTTGTTTAATGGAAGCTTTATTACTCATAGGGAAATGTAATGGACTACAAAAATATGATTCAATATGTAGTGTAATTGTTTTATTATTTTGTTAAACATGTATGTACTGTTACTATCATATTGTCTTTATTTCCAGACTAGCCTCATGGTTACTACACTACAGTATCGTCAACAAAATATACAACCCTGGGACAGAGAGGATGCAACACTAAACACATTGTCAAAATAATGAGAAGGGACACAGGTACGTTTGATGTTGGAGACAGAGTGTGAGTACTGGATGTAGGAAAGTAATATACAAATGCACTAATATCTCTCTCCTTTTAATTACCTTTCCCTCCCTCTCCTCTTCTCACTTTTCTCTCCCTGTACCCAGCACTAAACGCACACATTAATACCACTTATACCACCAACGTCTCTCTCAGGCCGAAATTTACATTACTATACATGCTATCAGTAGAACTACCACCATCCTCTTACCTCAATTACAGTAACAACCACTCACATATTCCACAATTACCCATAGTACATTCCTAACACCAACCACAACCCCAAAACAACCACCACTACCACCCTCTCTCTCCCATTGCCATCACTACCACTATCCCTTTCTCCTCCATCACCACCCTCCCCTTCCTCTGCACTAGCCCTTACTTCCACCACCCCCTTCCGCACCACCACTAACCACCCCCCCCCCTCTGTCCTCATACTATCATCCTTTATCAATTACCCCCTCCTCTTACCTTCATCCCCCTCCCCCTCCCCTACTCACCTTGGTAATGACCCACAAGAAAAAAAGTTGTCAGGAGTTACCAAAAATACAGCGCCGTAAATATTAACTTGGTTAAAGAGAAAGGGAGGGGGGATGGAGGGGAGGGGAGGGGAGGGGATGGTGCTGAGGGGTGGAGGGAGAAGCGACCTTTCGGCTTTTCATAAATAAAACTGTTAAAGACTTGAAGTAACTACACGCTGGTGGCTGGCGAGACCAACAGTAAGGAAGGGGAGGAGGAGGCTGTCAGAACGAACACCAAGGAAGAGGAGGGGGCTGGCAGAACCCAGAGTAAGGCTCCTGCGTGGGGATTAACTATATACATTGTGGAGAAAGTTTGAGGAAGAGGAGGGGGATGTGGTGGGAGAGGAGGTGGTGGTGGTGGTGGTGGAGGAGGAGGAGGAGGAGGAGGAGGAGGAGGAGGAGGCAGTAATGACCCCCTGTTCCCTCCACGGGCGCACACACACCTCCAGGTAATAACAAGAGGTGGTCGCCGCACCCCATGAGATTTTTTTGGTTCTCTACCAGGATCACGAGGGCCAGGTGGGGGAACACCTTAACTGTGCCAGATCACGACACTGTGGCACTATTCAGCTGGCGGAGGAGCTTTAATAACACTGGCACCTCTCTAACCTCACCTAATAATGTAACATAGCTTAATCTAGTATAACCTAACCTAACCTAATATTGTAACCTATTTACCTAACCTGACATATTCATGTACTGTATAGTGTCCAGGATACATATACAGTGTGTAGGATATATGTATACAGTTTATTATACATGTTAAATGAATACTGTGGAGTATGTGGCCGTCAACAAGACCCCCCCACCCCACCCTTACACTTCTTGGTATTCTTGAACTGAATAGTGAGAGTCTGGAGGAGGTGGAGAAGGGGGTTGAGGTTCATCATGATAATATACCTCCTCCACTACCTCCTACTCCTCTTCCTCCTCCTCCACTACCTCCTACTCCTCTTCCTCCTCCTCCACTACCTCCTACTCCTCTTCCTCCTCCTCCACTACCTCCTACTCCTCTTCCTCCTCCTCCACTACCTCCTACTCCTCTTCCTCCTCCTCCACTACCTCCTACTCCTCTTCCTCCTCCTCCACTACCTCCTACTCCTCTTCCTCCTCCTCCACTACCTCCTACTCCTCTTCCTCCTCCTCCACTACCTCCTACTCCTCTTCCTCCTCCTCCACTACCTCCTACTCCTCTTCCTCCTCCTCCACTACCTCCTACTCCTCTTCCTCCACTACCTCCTCCTCCTCCTCCTCCACTACCTCCTACTCTTCCCTCCACTACCTCCTCCTCCTCCTCACCTCTACCCTTCCTCCTCCACTACCTCCTACTCTCTTCCTTCCTCCACTACCTCCTACTCCTCTCCTCCACTACCTCCTACTCTCTTCCTCCTCCCCACCACTACCTCGCCCTCCTCCTCCAGCACCTCATCAACCTCTTTCACCTCCTCCACCCCCCCAGCTCCTCCTTCTCCCCTCCACCTCCTTTCCATGTCCTCCTCCGTCACCTCCCTCCTCATCCTTCCCACCTCCACCTCCATCTCCCCTCCTCATCCTCTCACCTCCATCTCCCCCTCCACGTCCTCCTCCTCTCCCCCTCCTCCTTTTCTCCACTTCCTTTTCATCATCTCCACCTCCTCCTCTCTACCACCATATCCTCCTCCTCCTCTCTACCACCATATCATCATCCTCCTCATCCTCCTCTCTACCACCTCATCCCCCTACCTAGCCGCCAGGTTTTGTACTCTGCCACTTGTATTTTGTCAAGTACTGCTTCACCTACACAGTCTCCACCACACCTGTGTGGGTGGAGGGGGGGGGGGTTCCACAGGACAGTATGCTTGTCTGTCCGGCACGTCCGTTATGCGTGTGAATACAACTTTGTGTTGGCTGCCTGGCAATAACCAACTGACTCTCACTACGGGTCTATCAATATAACAAATATGCACTATTTTTCTGTTTATATTCAAGCAATTATATGATACATTGGCACAGTGTTAATTTGCCTCTCTAACACACCCACAGTGCCTGTATTACTATTGTACAGTCACTCTACACGGCAGACACTGTACCACTTGGTCTGCCCACGCATACCTGTGGTGCTGTAGTAAGTCCTTTGGGATTGGTAAAGTTTCTAACAGCATCGTATAGGAACAATCATATGTGCCTGTGTCTACACCCCAGCCCTCCCGCCACCCCACATCACTAACGTCAGGTGTATTACCATAATTACTGCTTGCTTTGTTCACCTGCTATTTCAGTCACACTATTAATGGCCTTTTCTATATATAACCACAGTAAGGCGAACACCGGCCATCCATCAATCACTACTTCTACTTTGCTGTCACTCGGAATCGAGTATGAAGATCATCCAGCTATGATACAATGATATGAGTTATTAGGGCTGTCACCTAGGTTGGTGAGTTCTGAGGTGACTAAAGAGGCCAATACGGGACCGGCAGAGTCGTACATATTCGTTCAAGAGGTTAACAGCTGTGAAGTGAGTTGAAAGAAAGTTGATCGAGTAGAATGAAGACACATTGGTAAGTTCTTTCTTTTTTCTCTCTTTTGTAATCTAGTTGGGACTTCATTCAGCACTCTTGGGCCGCAACATATGTGGTATCCCCAAGAGCCCTCCCAAGGGTGGCGGAGACCCCAGGGGCCCTCCCAGATACAGAGGCGTCACTAGGGGCCCTCCTTAGGGGTGGCGGCAACTCCAAGGGCTCTAGCAGGGGCGTTAGCGCCCCCCAGTGGCCCACCGACGGGCGACACCACAGCGCCTGCCTGGGGATTCAGCCATCTCTGGCAGGGCCCCTTAATTAGTTAAACCCATTAAATTTCAATGCTGATTTCGAATATATGGTACACGATTCGTTTGTGGGGTAATTAGGGGCGGCGGCTTCCCCATGGCCCCTCCCAAGAGCGTCGGCGCACGTAGGGCCCTTCCCAGATGCGGAGGTTCCCCTAGGGGCCCTCACGAGGGTGGCGGTGCCCTCCCAGATACAGAGGCGCCACTGGGGACCCTCACGAGGGCGGCGGTGCCCTCCCAGATACAGAGGCGCCACTGGGGACCCTCACAGGGGTGGCAGAGCCCCTAGGGGGCCCCTCCCAATGGCGGTGGAGCCAACAGGGGCGCTGCCAAGGGCAGTCGCAACCCTAGGGTCCCTCCCAAGAGCGTCGGCGTCCATAGAGGGCCCTCCCAAGGGCGGAGCACCCATCAGGGGCATTCCTTAGGGTTGGCGGCTACCCCTGGGGCCTCCTTAGGGGCAGCGGCGCCCCCAAGGGTTCTTGCTGTGGCTCCCCCAGGTCTGTATCTGATCCTGCTGATGAGTGGAATGTTGTGCATCAGGTTGTGATTCCCAGTTGTCACACAACTTTTTGGGAGGACATTTAGGAGTTAGGAAAACATAAAAAGATTTTGTCGCATTTTTACTGGCCTGGAATGAAAGGTGATGTTGCTAGATACTGTAGAACTTGTCATGAATGTCAGATGGCTGGTAAACCGAATCGGGTCATAAAACCTGCTCCACTAAAACCCATTCCTGTGGTAGATGAGCCATTTAGCAGGGTTATAATTGATTGTGTAGGTCCTCTCCCAAAAACTCGATGTGGCCACCAATATTTGTTCACAATCATGTGTACTACCACCAGGTACCCAGAGGCTATACCATTGCGAAACATCAAAGCAAAGGGTGTGGTAAAGGCTGTGACTAACTTCTTCACTAAATATGGCATTCCTAGAATTGTACAGTCGGATCAGGGTACTAACTTCACTTCTTTCCTTTTCCAGCAGGTGATGAATGAATTGGGTATTAAACAATACTTAGCTTCTGCGTACCACCCTCAAACCCAAGGTGCCCTAGAGAGGTTCCACCAGACTTTTAAATCTATGCTTAGGAAATACTGTATGGGGTCTGATAAGGATTGGGATGAAGGAGTACCACTTATGTTGTTTGCCATAAGAGAGTCCCCAAGATTCCCTAAGACTCAGTCCCTTTGAAATGATTTTTGGTCATGCTGTAAGAGGTCCTATGACTGTTGAAGGAAAGTTGGATAAGTAATCAGATAAAAGTCCCTTTGTCAGTGTATGGAGAGAAGTTTAAAGAGAAACTGAAGAGAGTAGGTGAGATTGCTCGTGAAAATCTGTCGGAAGTACAGGAGAAAATGAAAAAACAATATGATGAGCATTGTCAAGCTAGAGAATTTAAGCCTGGAGATAGGGTTTTAGCACTCATACCCCTGTATAGAAATCCCCTTCAAGCTAAATATGAGGGTCCATTCACTATAGTTAAGAAATTAAATGACCTCAACTATGTCATACTATCATAGCGACTCCAGGCAAGAGAAAATGGGAGAGTTTGACTCATATCAACAGGTTGAAACCGTATTTTGGTAGGAGTGAAGTGGTTTGTTCGGTAACAGGAGGAGAGGAGGTGGTCCCAGACACTGATTTCCAAGTGGATATCCCCATAAAAATCTGTAATTCCAGTATGTATTGTGTGTCCCTACCTCTAAAGTATCCCATCTTTCACAACAACAGTCGCAGGATGTGGTGCAACTGCTGCAGGAGTTCAAGCCACTCTTCAACGATGTGCCACGCCAGTGTTCTCTGCTGGAGCTCGACCTGGTACTGCTGCCTGGCACATCTCCCATCAAGCAAGCACCCTACCGAATGAGCCTTGATAAGAGGGAGAAGCTGAAGCAGGAGGTGGAGTATCTGCTGGAACATGACCTAGTGGTGAGGAGCAGTAGTGCATGGGCGTCACCCTGTGTGCTGGTGCCTAAACCCGACGGAAGTATCCGCATGTGTACTGACTACAGGAAGGTCAACCTGGTGACACGTGCTGATGCATATCCGTTGCCGTGCATCGACGAAATCATTGATAGTGTGGGTCAAGCAACATTTGTCACCAAGCTGGATCCTCTCAAAGGCTACTACCAAATCAAACTTTCGGAAGAAGCAAAGCAGATTTCAGTTTTTGTCACTGCAGAGGGGCTGTGGCAATACAAAGTTATGCCCTTCGGCCTCAAAGGAGGACCAGCAACATTTCGGCGAGCAATGCATATAGTGACATCAGGCCTGCCTGGAGTGTACGTCTATCTAGATGATCTGGTCGTCATCGGTGACACATGGGTACAACACATTGGCCGACTCCGTGAACTCTTCAATCGTCTAGCAGAGTTCAACTTCACCATAAACCTACCCAAGAGTGAATTGGGACATGCCACCTTAATTTTCCTTGGTCATGTCATTGGACAAGGGAAAATTGCTCCAATTGATGCCAAGGTTGCCGATATTCTCAGTCTACCCGCACCTCACAATCGAAAGGCTCTCAGAAGATTTCTTGGGATGGCTGGATTCTACAGGCAGTTTTGTCAAAACTTTGCCAGGGTGGTCACTCCCCCGACAGATTTGGTCAGCCCAAAAAGAAAGTTTGTTTGGACTGATGAATGCCAGACAGCATTCGAAAAGGTTCGTGGGTTGTTGGCGATGGCTCCTGTATTGCAACTCCCGGACTTTAAGAAACAGTTTGTGATACAATTGGGTGCGTCTGACACAGGAGTTGGTGCTGTGTTAATGCAGAAAGGAAAAGATGGAATATTGCACCCGAACTGTTATTTCTCGGCCAAACTGAAAAAGCATCAACGTGGATATGCCACAATAGAAAAAGAAGCATTGGCCCTTTTGTTAGCTCTGGAAAAGTTTGACGTGTATGTAAGTGGATCACCTTACCCAGTGATAGTTTATACAGATCATAATCCACTTCAATTTGTTCATAAGATGAGAAATAAGAATCAAAGACTGTTACAGTGGTCATTAGCTCTTCAACCCTATAATATAGAAATCAAACATTCAAAGGGCTGTGATAATATTATTGCCAACACTATCTCGTGTTGAGTAAAAGTTTATTCAGAGCTTCTTAAACTTTCAAAGTAAGGGGGGGGATGCTACGAGCGAGAGTTCAATCGTTGGTTGTGAATTTGCAACGTGAACGTCTTTTGTTTGTGACGTCAGGGGCAGGGGGTAGGGTGGTGGAACAAGGGGTGGGGTGGTGGAGCAGGGGGTAGGGTGGTGGAGCAAGGGGTAGGGTGGTGGAGCAGGAGGTAACAAGGTGGTGGAGCAGGGGTAGGGTGGTGAACAAGGGGTGGGGTGGTGACAGGGGGTAGGTGGTGGAGCAAGGGGTAGGGTGGTGGAGCAGGAGGTAAGGTGGTGTGAGCAGGGGTAGGGTGCAGGAACAAGGCGGGGTGGTGGAGCAGAGGGTAGGGTGGTGGAGCAAGGGGGTAGGTAGGAGCAGGAGGTAAGGTGGTGGAGCAGGAGGCAAGGTGGTGGAGCAGGGGTAGGGTGGTGACAGGGGGGGTAGGGTGGTGGAGCAGGAGGTAAGGTGGTGGAGCAGGGGTGGGTGGGTGGAGCAAGGGGTGGGTGGAACAGGGGTAGGGTGGTGGAGCAAGGGGGTGGGGTGGTGAGCAGGGGGTGGGGTGGTGGAGCAAGGGGTAGGGTGTGGTGGAGCAGGGGTAGGGTGGTGGAGCAGGGGTGGGGTGGTGGAGCAGGAGGTAAGGTGGTGGAGCAGGGGTGGGGTGGTGGAGCAGGGAGTAGGTGGTGGAGCAGGGGGTGGGGTGTGGAGCAAGGGTGGGGTGGTGGAGCAGGAGTGGGTGGTGGAGCAGGGGTGGGGTGGTGGAGCAGGGGTGTGGTGGAGCAGGGGTGGGAGTGGTGACAAGGGTGGGGTGGTGGAGCCAGGAGTGGGGTGGTGGAGCAGGGGGTGGGGTGGTGGAGCAGGGGGTGGGATGGTGGGCAGGGGTGGGGTGGTGGAGCAGGAGTGGGTGGACAGGAGGAGGTGGGTGGTGGAGCAGGGGTGAAGTGGTGGAGACAAGGGGTGGGGTGGTGGAGCAGGGGTGGGGTGGTGGAGCAGGGGTGGGGTGGTGGAGCAGGGGTAGGGTTGGGAGCAGGGGTGGGGTGGTGGAGCAGGGGGTAGGGTGTGGTGGGCAGGAGGTAAGGTGGTGGAGCAGGGGTAGGGTGGTGGAGCAGGGGTGGGGTGGTGGAGCAAGGGGTGGGGTGGTGGAGCAGAGGTAAGGTGGTGGGCAGGGGTGGGGTGGTGGAGCAGGGGTGGGTGGTGGGCAGAGATTGGTGGGACAAGGGGTGGGGTGGAGCAGGGGTGGGGTGGTGGAGCAAGGGGTGGGGTGGTGGAGCAGGGAGTGGGTGGTGGGCAGGAGGTAAGGTGGTGGAGCAGGGGGTAGGGTTGGTGGGCAGGAGGTAAGGTGGTGGGCAGGGGTAGGGTGGTGGAGCAGGAGGTAGGTGGTGGAGCAGAGGGAGGGTGGGTGGAACAAGAGGTGGGGTGGTGGAGCAGGGGTAGGGTGGTGGAGCAAGGGGTGGGGTGGTGGGCAGGAGGTAGGTGGTGGAGCAGGAGGTAGGGTGGTGGAGCAGGGGTGGGGTGGTGGAGCAGGAGGTGGGTGGGTGGAGCAGGGGTAGGTGGGAGCAGAGTGGGGTGGTGGGGCAGGGGGTGGGGTGGTGGAGCAGGGGTGGGTGTGGGACAGGGAGTGGGTGGGGTGGAATGGGAGTGGGGTGGTGGAGCAGGGGTGGGTGGTGGACAGGGGGTGGGGATGGGGTGGACAGGGGTTGGGGGGAAGGAAGGTAGGTGGTGGGCAGGGGTAGGGTGGTGGAGCAGGAGGAGGTGGTGGAGCAGGAGGTGGGTGGTGGAGCAGGGGGTAGGTGGTGGAGCAGGAGGTGGGTGGTGGAGCAGGGGTGGGTGGTGGAGCAGGAGGTAAGGTGGTGGGCAGAGTGGGTGTGGTGGAACAAGGAGTTGGGGTGGTGGAGCAGGGGGGTAGGGTGGTGGAGCAAGGGTAGGTGGTGGAGCAGGAGGTGAGGTGGTGGAGCAGGTGGGTGTGGTGGAGCAGGGGTGAGTGGTGGAGGAGGAGGTAGGTGGTGGAGCAGGTGGGGTTGGTGGACAGGGAGTGGGTGGTGGGCAGGGGTGGGGGTGGGAGCAGGAGGTGGGGTGGTGGAGCAGGGGTAGGGGTGGTGGTGCAGGGGTAGGGTGGTGGAGCAGGGGTAGGGTGGTGGGCAGGAGTAGGGTGGTGGAGCAGGGGTAGGGTGGTGGAGCAGGGGTAGGGTGGTGGAGCAGGAGGTAGGTGGTGGGCAGGGTGGGGTGGTGGAACAAGGGGTGGGGGTGGTGGAGCAGGAGGTAGGTGGTGGAGCAGGGGGTGGGTGGTGGAGCAGGGGAGGTCTTTTCGGGAAAGTCGATAATCTTCTTTCCCGGTAGGGTGGTGGTGGAGCAGGTGGTAGGGATGGTGGTGGAGCAGGTGGTAGGGTGGTGGTGGAGCAGGTGGTAGAGTGGTGGAGCAGGCGGTAGGGTGGTGGTGGTGGAGCAGGTGGTAGAGCAAGTGGTAGGGTGGTGGAGCAGGTGGTAGGGTGGTGGAGCAGGTGGTAGGGTGGTGGAGCAGGTGGTAGGGCGGTAAAGCAAGTGGTAGGGTGGTGGTACAGATGGTAAGCTGTGGAACAGGTGGTAGGGTGGTGGAAAAGGTGGTAGGGCAGGTGGGGGTGGTGGGGTGGTGGAACAGGTGGGCCAGGGCAGTGGTGGAACCACGGGTCTGGTGGGGTCGGGGTGGTGGAACGGGTGGTAGATTGGTGGAGCAGGTGGTGGGGCGGTAAAACCAGAGTGGTGGGGTGGTGGTGCAGATGGTAGCTATGGAACAGGTGGTAGAGGTGGTGCAGGAAAGGTGGTAGGGCGGTGGGGAGACGGGTGGTGGGAATTGGTGGAGCGGGCGGTGGGGCGGTGGTGGAACAGGTGGTGGGGTTCGTGTGGTGGAGCAAGGTGGTAGGGTGGTGGAGCAGATGGTGGGGCGAGTAAAAGCCAGGTGGTGGGAGTAGTGGTGCAGATGGTGGCTGTGGAACAGGTGGTAGGGGTGTGGTGGAAAGGTGGTGGGGACGGTGCTGGGGCAGGTGGTGGGGCGGTGGTGGACAGGTGGTGGGGTGGTGGTGGAGCAGGTGGTGGGGTGGTGGGCAAGGTGGTAGGGTGTGGTGGTGGAGCAGGTGGTAGAGATTGGTGGTCAAGACAGGTGGTGGGGTGGTGGGGTGGGTGGTGGGGTTGGTGGTGGAGCAGGTGTGTTGGGTGGTGGTGGAGCAGGTGGTAGGGTGAGCAGGTGGAGCAGGTGGTAGATTGGTGGTGGAGCAGGTGGTGGGGTGGTGGTGGAGCAGGTGGTGCAGGGGTGGTGGGCAGGTGGTGAGATAATTGGTGGAACAGGTGGTGGGGTGGTGGAGCAGGTGGTAGAGATGGTGGTGGAGCAGGTGTGGTAGGGTGTGGTGGAGCCAGGTGGTGGGGTGGTGGAGTGGGTGGTGAGATTGGTGGTGTGTGGGTGGTGGGGTGGTTGGACAGATTGGTGGGTGGTGGGACAGATTGGTGGGGTTGGTGTGTGGGTGTGGGGTGTTGGGTGGGTGGTGGGGTGGTGGGCAGTGGTGGGGTGGTGGGGTGGAGACAGGGGGTGGTGGGGTGTTGGACAGGTGGTGGGGTGTTGGTAGCGGGTGGTTGGGGATGTTGGTGGCGCAGTGGTGGGGTGTGGTGGAGCAGGTGGTGGGGGTGGTGGTGGCGCAGGGGTGGGGTGTGGGCAGGTGGTGAGGGTGGTGGTGGAGCAGGTGGTAGGGTGGTGGAGCAGGTGGTAGGGTGGAGGTGGAGCAGGTGGTACGGTGGTGGAGCAGGGTGGTGGGGTGGTGGTGGAGCAGGTGGTGGGGTGGTGGGCAGGTGGTAGGGTGTTGGTGGAGCAGTGGTGGGTGGTGGAGTGGGTGGTGGGGTGGTGGGCAGTGGTGGGGTGGTGGGGCAGTAGTGGGGTTGGTGGGCAGTGGTGTGGACGGGTGGGGTTGGTGGTTGGGTGGTGGGGTGTTGGACAGTTGGTGGGATTGGTTGGTTGGAACAGTGGTAGAGTGGTGGAGCAGGGTGGTGGAGTGGTGGTGGACGGGTGGTGTGGGGAGTGAGTAGGCAGGTGGTGAGATTGGTGGAGCAGGTGTTGAGTGGTGGTGTAGCAGGTGGTAGGGATGGAGTGGGTGGTAGAGGTTGGTGGGGCAGGTGGTAGGGTGGTGGTGGGTAGAGTGGTAGGGTGGTGGTAGACAGTGGTGGGGTTGTGGTTGGAGCAGTGGTAGGGTTGGTGTGGAGCCGGTGGTGGGGTGGTGGTGGAATTGGTGGGGTGGTGGGGTGGAACGGGTGGTGAGAGTGGTGGGCAGTGGTGGGGTGGTGGTGGGCAGTTGGTGGGTTGGAGATGTCAGGTGGTATGGGGTGGTGGACAGTGGTGGGATTGGTGGCAGGTGGGGGTTGGACGGGTGGAGGTGGTGGGGTGGTGGTAGGATGGTGGAGCAGGTGGTAGGGGTGGTGGTGAGGTGGAGCATGTGGTAGAAGGTGGAGCAGGTGGTGGGATGGTGGTGGGAGCAGGTGGTGGGGCGATGGTGGAGCAGGTGGTAGGGGTAGTCGTGGGGCAGG
>NW_024732148.1:113011-131288 GCF_018991925.1 Homarus americanus
ATGCCTTTCGTCCCATATCACTAACCAGCTGCCTGTGTAAAACCTTTGAGAGGATGGTTCTTGGCAGACTCTTATAAAGAATCAGAGAACACATGTCTCATAAATGGCTTCACCCATGGTAAAGGTGTACATAATTGCATCACCACATTCCTAACTGTGCATGGTGATGAAAGGCACAGATACACCACATTTCTTGACCTAAAAGCTGCATTTGATATTGCCAATAGGCAATTGATATTGTATGAACTAGCCAAAATGGATATAGGAGGTAGGCTGTTACACTGGATAAGTGGTTACCTAACCAACAGAAGGGCTGCTGCACTGTTTCAGGGTTACAAAAGTGAAGTTAAAGATATGCAACTTGGTACCCCTCAAGGTGGAGTACTTAGCCCCACTTTGTTCAATGTTCTTATAAATGCATTATTAAATTTAATACCAGACAACCCCAGCAATATCTCAATCAGCTATGCTGATGATATTCTTATACATACTAAAACTCATCGTGAAATGCAAACCACCCTGAACCATGTATACGCAGCCTGTGAACACCTCGGTCTTATTATCTCCACTGACAAAACTAAGGTGTTCAACAAACAAGCTGGGAACCGCAAACGTGGCCCCGCCAAGTTCAAGATAGGTAACAACACTATTGACTATGTTTCTTCTTTTAAATATCTTGGTGTTTCCGTCCCTTGTACCCTACCTGCCATACAACAGCTAACCCGCCACTGTACTGACAGACTGAGACCTCTTAGAAGTGTAGCGGGGTACAGCCCACACTATGGTGCTAATATTAGAATTGTTAAAACAATGTACCTAGGCTATATAAGATCTCTGATAGATTACCACGCACCAGCCCTGGTCATTCGTGACGGGAAAGGCGTTGACAAGCTCAAGAAAATGCAAAATAAAGCCCTCAGAATTATCCTAGGATGTCCCATGAGCACTAAAGTACTTAATATGAGGAAAGAACTAGGTATACCCAGTGTTAAAGATAGAATAATTGAAGTCAACCTCATGATAGCCCTGAGGCTTCTGCGTGGTGATCCTGATAACATTGTTTCCTTAAAATTGCTAGAATGTATGAACCATGGGACTACTGAGTCTAAATGGATCCAAACTACAGCTACACATATGAAGATATTTGGACTAGACCACCTGTACAAAGTTGAGACACAACAGCGTTTCCTGCCACCCTGGCGGACAGTTCCCTTCGATATCACAATACCGACGTATCCGCCTAAAAAATTAATTATACAAAGCATTTATCTCCAACACACTGCCAAATTGAGAGCCCTTGAACACATACACACTCTACAGACTGATGATAATATCACACAGACCATCTACACTGATGGATCTCTAAACACCGCCTGTGGGAGGGCTGGAAGTGCTATTGTTGTGACTCAACCTGACGGTAATATAATTGAGAAAGGAGTTAGAATTAACAACTGGGCATCCACTCCACAAACTGAATTAGTTGCCATACTCACAGCTATTAAATTCATTGAAACCACTGTTACTGACAGTCTCATCATCACTGACTCTCTATCCTCACTACTTGCCGCCAGTGACAAACACTTCCGTCCGCCCACAACAGATTTCAACCGATGGCCACCAATCACTTACTCCCGACGCACTCTGTACCATCTAAAGCGTGGGAACGGTTATCCTGATGGCAGTGTTATCGCGCTACTCAAGTCACTGAAAATATTCCACGCGCGGAGCCGTAGACAAGGCCGTCATGCACATAAGCCCATTAGAACCGTAACCTCCACTAGGAAACCGGAGAAACCCACCCCTGACAGACCATACCACCACACTGAAGTTCCACTGGTATGGTATGATCTCCCGTCTTTACTGCTATCCAACGTCACTTCCCTAGCTAACAAGTTCGACGAGATGGCAACTACAGTCAGGTCAACCGCCGCGAGCGTCGTTGCCATATGTGAGGCTTGGCAAATTGTACCTGAAACGTGTCATATTGAGGGATATCAACTCTTTCATCACCTTCGTTCACAAAGACGCGGAGGGGGCGTTGCCCTCTTCTGTCAAGATGACCTACGCCCGTCACGCCTGGATGTTCAAGTCCCAGCAGATGTGGAAGCATTATGGGTACGTGTCGTGCTACGGGCCCACCCACGCAACACTGCTTCCATTATAATCTGTGTGGCATACCATCCGCCTCGATCACCCACCAGAGACACTCTTATCAATCATCTCATCACCACCTCAGACCACCTCAGAGTTAGGTACCCATGTGCCAAGTTAGTATTATGTGGGGATTTAAATGAAATTGACACCACTGATATCCAGGACCAGCTATCACTATCACAAGTTGTGACCTTCCCCACACACGGTCAAAATACCCTTGACCTTATCTTAACTGACTTAGCGGACCAGTACCAACCACCTCAACCAATGCCTCCTATCGGGTGTAGCACACACTTATCAGTGCTCTGGTCCCCAGCTGCCACTCCCACTCAAGTACAGAGACCCTACATCAAGACCTACAGGCCGATTACTGACTCTGCAGTGCGCCTCTTCGGGCAGTGGATAGTTCACCATCCCTGGACTGAAGTACTTAGCGTGGATGACGTGGAAACCAAATGGATAAATTATACCAACACCACCACGGAAGCTCACCACCACTTCTTCCCCGAGAAGTCCGTCAGATCTCACCCAGCTGACTTGCCCTGGATCACACCTCGGATCAAAAGACTTATGCAACAGAGAGACAGAGCCTTTCATCTCAATGACCACATCCGCTACAGGTCACTTCGCAACAGAGTCATCCGCGAAATACGCACTGCAAAGAAGTCCCACTACCCAACCAAATTACAACACCTGAAGCAGACCAACATCAGTCAATGGTATGGTAAGCTTAAAGAACTCTGTGGACTAAACAATATGACACACCCCCTCCCCTTCCTTAGCCATCTCACTAATGTTGACGCAGCTGAGCAAACAAATAACCATTTCGCTACTATATGCCAGACGCTCCCACGGCTTGACACAACCACTCTCCCTGCTTACCTACCAGCCCCCCTTCCCACTGACTTAGTAGAAGAATTTGACGTAGCAAAACGCCTGGACAAACTAAAATTAAAACGCTCTACCACCCCCATTGACTTACCAATGAAACTCTTCAAGGAGTTCTCCCCGGAGCTTGCTAAACCCCTCTGCTCCATCATCAATGCTTCTCTCAGTCAAGCCAGATGCCCAGCTGACTGGAAGACCTCTTATGTATCACCAGTGCCCAAGTCAACCAGCCCACAATCCTTAAATCAGCTACGACCTATTGCAATCACCCCAATACCCAGCCTAATCTGTGAAAGTTTTGTGTTTGACTGGGCTTATGCTGATATTGCAGGAGTCGTAGACCCTCAGCAATTTGGCAACATGAAAACTTCCTCCACCACTCACTGTCTTGTCAGCTTTCTCGATTACATATACCGCCATCTCGAGAAACGAAAAACGTCTGTAGCTGTCGCCTTCATTGATTTCACTAAAGCGTTCGACCTAGTCGACCACAATATAATCATAAACAAAGCTATTGACCTCGGGCTTCGGAGAAGTCTCATACCATGGCTTACAGACTTCCTCAGTGACCGACGCCAAGCTGTACGCTTCCGAGGGGCTGTCTCCACCTTTCAGTCACTCACCTGTGGCGTCCCCAAGGCACCAAGATGGGACCACTCTGCTTCCTTATGCTCATCAATGATGCCCTAAGAGAAACCCCTGCTCGCTGGAAATATGTCGACGACTCCACCATTGGGATCAGCGTCAACAATTCTGCTCCCAACTATACTTCCTTCAGGATTTATTGAACAGTCTCCAAAACTGGGCCACCAACAACCATGTCACCATCAACCATACCAAGACCATGGTTATGCACATCAACCTCTCCTCCGACATTGTCCCACCTCCTTCCATTACCCTAGGTCCGAACACACTCCAGGTTGTAGATTCCACGAAGCTCCTCGGCGTCACCATAGACAACAAACTAAATTGGAAACCACACGTCAGTGAAGTTGTCAAATCCTCCAGTTTCCGTCTCCACCTGCTCCGCCGACTCAAGTCCCTCGGAGTTCCTGCACACGAGCTCCTCAGTGTATACACAACATTCATACTTCCCAAGCTCACCTATGCCTCCCCCACCTGGTCTTCCTCCCTAAATGCCACACAACGTAAACACCTAGAAAAAGTGCAAAAGAGGGCATGCAAGATTATTCTCTCCCCTTCCTACTCCACATATCAAGAAGCGCTCAACACACTGACCCTTTCGACTCTCACTGACCATCACCACGACCTCATCTGCAAATTTGGTAAGAAGCTTCTACACCATCCCCGACACCGGTTCCTACTACCACCTGAGATCCCCTGTCCGAGAATTGCTGTTCGACACCACAACCGCATCCAGCCCATACGTGCACGAACTGATCGCTATAAGAACAGCCCAGTCCCAACCATTGTAAAAATTATCAATAACATGTAATAAATCAGTGTATTCACTCCCAGTAAACACTGCTCCTTGCACTGTCACTATGTTGAAATGTCCTGTAGTTTGAGCTGATCCCCATCTAAGTTATTATATGTCTTATTTGTGTCACTTATGTTACTTGTATATTATTTGTAATTCGTAACCCATTCCCCAAATATGTAACTGTATATTTTCAGCCTTCTGGCTGCCAAGCTCTTTCAATAAACCGTTAATTATTATTATTTTTATTATTATTGGTACCCTCGACTCAGGTTGTCACGATCTTGTCTCTGAAGCCAGACACAAATATGCGTGCATTGTTGACCGGGGTGTCAGGGTCAAACTGTTGTGGATCCCCTCTCACATAGGCCTCATTAAACATGACAGAGTTGATGCCCTCGCCAAACTCGCGTCTAACAAAGACACCGTTGAATACAATTTGGGTCTGTCAAAAAGAACCCTTAAAACTGTAATTAGGAAAGAACTTATTGATGAGTTTGACGCAAGTAGACAAGTGCAAACAGGCACTAGTCGATCCATAGTTTACCATGATGAGATGTATCAAGTGAAACATGTATATGGAGCAAGTAACAAGATCACTAGATTACAAGATGATGTAACCGCTAGATTAAGGTTAGGATATAAGTACCTCTGGCAGTATGTTCCTCAAGCAGATGTAAACAAAACTAAATGTAAAGTGTGTGGCCATACATATGGCCACACACTTGAACACTACGTCCTCGACTGTGTGAAGATAGAACCTTTTAGGGACAGGTCCAAGCACACTGTGTGTGAAATGGCACAACACTTCATCTCTAATGGCAAGATAGCCGACATATTAAGATTGTATCCACTTTTTTGCACTTAGTAACTATATCAGTTCTCATGTACAGAACCAAATACGCAATGTGCTTGAATACCTCCCACGTAAATGTGAATAACAAAGTGTGAGGCCAGACATACTGCCTCACACGCCTGTTCTCACGCATTTGTGAATAAGTTACCCTTTATGTATAGAACTAAACAAATAATGTAAATGAAATACTGTGTAACTTTCGGTGCCATAATATCCTGACAACCTGGGTTAATTATTATGACCCTTTGTAAACCCTACTCTGTAATCCTTTTGCGCTACCGCTCACAGGATGAGTGTGGGGTGCACAATAAAGTAGCCGCTGCAAGCGGCAAAATCAAAAAATCAAAATCAATCACCACCACCCCCTACCACCACCATCCATACCCCTACCACCACCATCCATACCCCTACCACCACCACCCATACCCCTTACCACCACCACCCACACCTACCACCACCACCACCCACCCCACACCTACCACCACCCACACCTACCACCACCACCCCACACACCTACCACCACCACCCACACCTACCACCACCACCACACTTCCCCCTTGGTATATTTCAGGTGATCTTACACAGAAACATCAGAGGAGGATATTTGAGGTGGGACTCAGCCACGCACACACTGGGTTATGAGTCGCCTACACGCCACAACACTGCTTCTACTGGGTCATTTGTCAGGTCAAGATGAGGTCATATACTGGGTCACACTATCCTTTGCTTCAGGTCACATATAGATCATATTCTGGGTCACACTAAGCTTATGTCTCAGGTCACATAAGGGTCATATTCTGGGTTATTAAGTTTGTCTCAGGTCACATAAAGGTTATGTTCTGGGTCACACTAAGCTTATTCCTCGGCTCACGTTGAGGCTATATGCTGAGACACACGAAGCTTATGTCAGGTCACATGGAGGTCATATTCTGGATCACATGAAGTCTAAATCTCATGTGACGTAGAGGCTTATGTCGTGATACACCCAGAGACGACGTACTGTGCTGGAGGTGTTGATGGTCGTGGATCTTAACCCTGGCGTCTGGCTCAGGTCGTATACCGGTTTATGTGTGGTGCTCTTGGCAGGGCAGGTTGGGTTGGACTGGTCTGGGTTAGGCTTGGCGGGTTTGGGTTAGGTTAGGTAAAGTTGGATTGGTTTACATTAGGTTGGGTTGGTTTGGGTTTGGTTAGTTTACGATTGATTAGAATAGGTTAGGTTGTGATAGATTAGGTTAAGAAGATAAATTTTTGTTTATGCTGTACAAGAAACCATGTGGACAACAGTCGTGTGAGGAGGAAGAGAGGCATGGACACAAAGGGTCACAACTCACACCCCCACACCCCCACACCTCCACACCCCACCCCTCCACACCCACCCCCACACCCCACCCCCACATCTCCACCCTTACTCCTCCACACCACACCCCACCCCCACATCACCACCTCAGCCCCACAGCTCAAGGTTCTGTCATTACCATTTTTAACTCTTGACGGAGGACATGAGAGAGTGTGTCGCCCCCAGCACGAGACCCACCACCACCACCAGCAGGAGACCCACCACCCTGAACAACTGGGTCTGGTGCGTTCGTCTTACTGGGAAACTTCTCACCACTTAGCTCTTTTCTGAACACTTTTCGTCTCACCACTTAACGCTTTTCACTTAAAACTTTTTTGCAAAACACTTTTAAAATCGTACAGGTAAATACTGTACTTTAAATTCATAGTTTTCTTTTTATATATCTTGGAGAAGATGATGAGTACCCCCCCCCCCCTAGCCTATTGCACATGGTGTTTAAATACTTGAAAGATATCTGGGGGTTAAGTTAGGTTTGGTTAGGTTAGGTCTCTTTTCTCTGTCTCTCTCTCAGTCTTTCTCTTTTTGTCTGTCTATATACCTCTCTTCTCTGCCAACTCCTTCATCAAAAAACAAACTTCTGTAATCCGGTAATCCCTGTAATCCCCCGAGACAGCCGTAAATCCCATCACTAACTCGTTTATCTGAACTTATTACAAGAACCTTTTAAATCTATCCTGTGACTTGTGTAATCCCTTTAAGATTTTAGAGGGTAGTAAATCCCTTCAGAAACCCCCGCTATTAATCCGGCCTGTTGCTCAAAAGGGGGGTTAATTCCATCCAATAATCCGTTTAATCCGGCAGGTATTTCCCAGGTGTGTGTGTGTGTGTACAGGTATTAATGTAAGGTTTTGTAGTGTGGCTGATATGATATAAATGTTTTAGCTTTTCTGTGTATGTGTGTTGGGGGTGTGAGTATGTACATGGGTGGGGGAGGGTATTTGTCAGGAGATATATATATATATATATATATATATATATATATATATATATATATATATATATATATATATATATATATATATATATATATATATATATATATATATATATATATATATATATATTACCCTTCTCATTTATTACATTTTCACTAATTATTATCTTCTCTTGGTTTTTCCTTCCCTATACATGTGTCTGGAATAACAAGTCTGCGTATAGTTCCTTAAGACATAATTGGCACGGGAAGATATGAGATACAAGCCACAGTCAGATGTTATTAAACGAGGCGTCCCCTTACTAAAGTACTGGGGATATATGAGGCAGGGAGATATTGGCTGACGGAGGGTGACCCAGGGAAAGCCCACTCTATAATAGGGATATATTGAAGTAATATTCCTTCTTCTTCACACCCATGTATTTCTTGCTTCTAGACTCACCTGTCCCCTCACCTGTCCCTTCACCTGTCCCCTCACCTGTCCCTTTACCTGTTTCCTTTTTCTGTTTTACAAGCGACTTTTATCTCTCCACAGTTTTTGTGTATCTACACGGTAAAAACTTTCTCTTAATACCAGACCCCTGAAAATGTATTTCTCTAAAACTCTGTCAATTTTCTCTTCCTTTCCTTAAAACTTTCTCTAAACAATCCTTTTCTAGTAAAACTTTCTCAACAAACCTTTCCTAGTAAAACTTTTGACAATTCTAATATTGGTACCATAGTGTGGGTTGTAGTGTACCTGTTGTATGGCGGGGGAGGTACAGGGAATAGAGACAAGTCAGTGGTGTTGTTACCTTTCTTAAACATGACTGGGTTAATATGGTGTGTCAGGAGTGTGTCAAGGGGGATGTGTCAGGAGTGTGTCAAGGGGGGATGTGTCAGGAGTGTGTCAAGGGGATGTGTCAGGAGTGTGTCAAGGGGGATGTGTCAGGAGTGTGTCAAGGGGGGATGTGTCAGGAGTGTGTCAAGGGGGGATGTCTCAGGAGTGTGTCAAGGGTTGTGTTATGAGGATTGTCAAGACCCTTTAAGTCCATTTTGAGTGTCTCGGTGTAATAAATTCATGATAAAACGCAAAGGTGTATTGAATGTATGTGTGAGAAAGAGAGAGATTTAAATCCTTCCACATAACACCTTTCACTTTATGCACCCAACACTCCTCTTCTTGCTTCCTCTCCACCTCCCTTTTACACATTCTCTTTCCTTTCCCTCACTCCCTCCCTTCCTAATCCCCCCATCCTTCCTCACTTCCCTCCCATCATTCGTAATCCCTCTTCCCTCCCTGCCTCCATTCCATCCCTCTTAACCTAACCAACTTTACAGTACACTAACATAACCTAAACCTGCCAGAACATCATCCATACATATTTATTTTTAGTTCATGTGACTTTAAAAAAATCACGACCATAGACACAACTTTCAGTTTTCTTTCATCTTCTCAAAATCATCTCACTGTTTATGGTCTTGGGAGAGAGGAGCATCTGGTGCAGGCTCCCACCCTACATCAACAGCACATCAAAGGTATCCAATCCTTTTCATGTCCACTGGAGCTTCCTCGTTGAAAATCTCCTTTTTGCTGACATCAGGCGGCGAGGCAGAACAGCTAGGGTGGCGGTGAAGATGGTGTGAGGATGATGACGGTGGTGGTGGTTAAATTTGAATTTTGCCAAGTACAGCAGCTAGTTTATTGTACATCCTATACTCATCCTGTGAGCGGTAGTACAGAGTATTATAGAGTAGAGGTCACAAAGGGTGTTCATAAGACCCCAGTGATCAGGATATTGTGGTACAGAATGTTAGAATATTTCCAGTACATTATTTGTTTTGTTTTGTACATATAGGGTGACTTATCGCAACTTCTTGAGTAAGAGTGTGAGGCAGTATGTCTGGCTGCACACTTTATTCACATCTGTATGAGAGGCATTCAAGCACACTGTTTAATTCAATACATAGGAATTGATTTAGCTACTTGGAATAAAACAGGTACAATGTTGTGCACCTTGTTCACACAGTGTGCTTGGACCTGTCCCTCACACACTCCCTCCCTCCCTCACACTCCCTCACTCCCTCCCTCCCACACACTCCCTCACTCCCTCCCTCCCACACACTCCTTCCCTCCCCACACACTCCTTCCCTCCCACCCCACACCTCCTTCCCTCCCACACTCAGCCTCCACACACTCCTTCCACTCCTTCCTCCCACCTCCTCCCTCCCCTCCTCCTTCCCTCCCTCCTTCCTCCCACCTCCTTCCCTCCCCACCTCCTTCCTCCCCACCTCCTTCCCTCCCACCTCCTTCCTCCCACTTCAACCTCCTTCCCTCCCCACTTCAACCTCCTTCCCTCACACTCTCCCTTCTTCCCTCACCTTCCTCCCTGTAACCATCTCACCCTCCTTTTCCTCCCTCTCTTACCTTATCTCTCTTTCCTTCACTTTCCCAACTTCCCTCTCTCCCCTCTCACACACCCACACTCTCTCTCCTTCTCCTCTCTCTCCTCCCCTCCCATCCCTCTCACACACCCACCTCCCTCCCATCCTCCCTCCCACACTCCCTCCATCCCTCCCACACCCTCCCTCCCCGACAAAGGTCACCGACATACCTGGGTCTCTCATCCTACAAGACAACCTTTGCTACGCTAATGACTTAATCAACTTAATTTTTCCTTCCAGTTTCTCGCTTAATTACTTCATTTTTCCTTTCAGTTTTTTATGTTTTTATTATTTTTATTTTTACAGTTTTGATTTTCATTGATGTTGACTGTAGTTAGTTTGGTCTTGTAACGTGGAGAAACAAGGGAATTATTCCACCCTCACTCTCCACATTTTCCCTCATTCTCCACTCTCACCCTCCACATCCTCCTCCTCCACCACTTCCTCTTTCTCCACCTCCTCTTTCTCCACCTTTGTCCTCTGCTCTCACCCTCCACATTTTCCCTCATCCTCCACTCTCACCCTCCACATCCTCCTCCAAATCCACCCTCATCCTCCAAATCGTCCTCCTCCTCCTCCACCCATATACCATTTTCCTGGCACTAAGTAACACTGCAACAAATTCCTGGAAAGCGCGAGATATATTACAGCTTCCCTTCCCTCCCCTCACCCTTCCTTCCCCTCAACCCATTTTCCCTCTCTTCACTCCTCCTAGCCATCCCCCTCTCTCCTCCCCCCACTCCCCCTCCCCGCTCCCCTCCCCACACTCTCCCCACACTCTCTCCTCCCCCACACGCTCCCTCCCCACTCCTCCTCCCCCACCTCTCCTCCACACCTCTCCTCCCCACCTCCCCTCTCCACCTCCTCCCACACACTCTCCTCCCCCACACTCCCTCCCCACACTCCCTCCCCTCCCTCCCCCCTCCCCTCCCCACACCTCCCTCCCCCTCTCCTCCCCCACTCTCCTCCCCTCTCCCCTCCCCACACTCTCCCTCCCCCCTCCCCTCCTCCCCACCTCTCCCCCCCTCCCCTCCCCCCCCACTCCCTCCCCCACCTCCCCCTCCCCCTCCCCTCCCCCCTCCCCTCCCCCTCCCCTCCCCCACCTCCCCTCCCCTCCTCCACTCTCCTCCCCACCTCCTCCTCCCACACACTCCCTCCCCACACTCCTCCTCCCCCCCCTCCCCTCCCCCACCTCTCCCCCTCCCCACCTCCTCCCCCTCCCCTCCCCTCCCTCCCCACACACTCTCCTCCCACGCCCTCCCCACACACTCCTCCCCCTCTCCTCCCCCACCTCCCCTCCCTCCCCTCCCCTCCCCCACCTCTCCTCCCCTCCCCTCCCCCACCTCCCCTCCCCACACTCCCCTCCCCACTCTCCTCCCCACACCTCCCCTCCCCACACTCTCTCCTCCCCACCTCTCCTCCCCTCTCTCCTCCCCACACACTCTCCTCCCCACACGCTCCCCTCCCCACACTCTCCCCGGGTGCTGTAGCTGGTGTTATAGACAGTAGCCGAGAGCACCTGTATCCTGAGGGAGAACTGGTTGTGGTTCTTCATATTTTCGATATTTCTAATTGCTCCAGCACTTCCCACATACACCCGGAGATGGTAAAGATTGTGCACAGTATTTCTTCCTGAGGTTCACTGGTTTACTGTATGTAGAGTTATGTGTTATTATCCCACCTGTCCTGACCTAACTGGTGGAGGATTCTCAGGTGAGTTTTTTTTATTTTGGGGGGGTGAGCCTAATATTGAGCCTCAGGTAATGTTTTCATTCATGTTACTATGCTTGGTGACTTTACTCTCACTAACCTGTTCTCCTCCCTACTAGCCAGCTCTTTACTCCCACTAACCAGCTCTCACTCCCCTACACTAACCAGCCCTCCTCCCTACACCTAACCAGCCCTCACTCCTACACTAACCAGCCCTCACTCCCTTCTTAGCCCTCACTCCCTACACTAACCAGCCCTCACTCCCTACACTAACCAGCCCTCACTCCCTACACTATCCAGCCCTCACTCCCTACACTAACCAGCCCTCACTCCCTACACTAACCAGCCCTCACTCCCTACACTAACCAGCCCTCACTCCCTACACTAACCAGCCCTCACTCCCTACACTAACCAGCCCTCACTCCCTACACTAACCAGCCCTCACTCCCTACACTAACCAGCCCTCACTCCCTACACTAACCAGCCCTCACTCCCCTCACTAACCGCTCTCCTTACACTAGCCAGCTCTTACTCCCTACACTAACCAGCCCTCACAGGTACACACCACATATACACCTGGATGGACTAGAGGGGGTGGGTATACTGGGATTGAACCGGAGTCCTTTTGGGATGGAACACGAGCGTTGTATCCACTTAACCACGAACCATCTTTATTTATTGCTGTCTGATACTAGTTAATGTACGTCCAGGTTGGTTAAAAATACAGGTTAATTAAGAGAGGTCATGATGGTCCTGTTGACAGTTTTGTAGGCCAATATAGCTCATAAGAGGTCATAAACGTCACAAGTGGTCATTAGAGGTCTCGAGTAGTCATTAAAAGTCACAGGGGCTCACAAGAGATCATTAGAAGTCAAAATAGATCATTAAGAGGTTATAAGTGGTCACTATGGGTCATAAAAGGTCACAAGGGGACATAAGAGGTCGTGAGGGGTTATAAGAGGTCACAAGGGGACATAAGAGGTCGTGAGGGGTTATAAGAGCTCGTGAGGGGTTATAAGAGCTCGTGAGGGGTTATAAGAGGTCACAAGGGGTCAAAGAAGGTCACAAGGGGACATAAGAGGTCACGAGGGGTTATAAGTGGTCATGAGGGGTTATAAAAGGTCACAAGGGGTCAAAGAAGGTCACAAGGGGATATATATTGAGACACTCATGATTAATAATGAATATATCAGTACTGGAGTGTGGAAATTATTTAATATTGAAGAGAGATAAATAAACTTTCTTGTCTATTACACCCCAGTACCCTCACATCCCCAGTACCCTCACCCCCCAGTTCCCTCACCCCCCAGTACCCTCACCCCCAGTTCCCTCACCCCCCAGTTCCCTCACCTTCCCAGTACCCTCACCCCCAGTACCCTCACATTCTCAATGCCTCACCCCAATGCCCTCACCCCCAGTACCTCACCCCAGTTCCTCACCCCAGTACCCTCACCCCAGTACCCTCACCCCCAGTTCCTCTCACCCCGTGCCCTCACCCCCAGTTCCTCACCCCAGTTCCTCACCCCCAGTTCCTCACCCCAGTGCCCTCACCCCAGGCCTCACTGCCCCCCAGTTACCCTCACCTTCCCAGTACCCTCACCTCAGTACCCTCACCTTCCCAGTACCCCTCACCTTCCCAGTGCCTCACCTTCCCAGTACCCTCACCTTCCCAGTGCCCTCACATTCTCCAGTACCCTCACCTTCCCAGTTCCCTCACCCCCAGTGCCTCACCCCCAGTGCCCTCACCCCCAATGCCTCCCACCCCCAGTACCTCACTGCCCCAGTGCCCTCACCCCCAATGCCTCCCCACCCCCAGTACCCTCACCCCCAGTTCCCTCACCCCAGTTCCCTCACCCCCAGTTCCCTCACCCCCAGTTCCCTCACCCCCCAGTTCCTCACCCCAGTTCCTCACCCCAGTTCCTCTTGGTTTCCCTCACCCCCCAGTTCCTTCACTCCCCAGTTCCCTCACTCCCCCTCTCCGGTTCGACACTTGACCCTTGGGAATGTAATATTACCTGTCCTGATTAAGGTCGACCTCGGGGACGAGTTATCGAGTCGAGTCTTAACCAAGTTGTGTGCTCACGGGGGGAGGAGGGGCGGGAGAGCTTATGATGGGGTTGAGGAGGAGAAGGAACTGAGCAAAAGAATGAGGAAGAGGAGGGGAGGAGGATAATGGAAGAGGAGGAAGGGAAGAGAGAGAGACCACAGGTTTACACAACTTCACCACTAAATGAACCACAGACCAACAACAACACACATAAACACAGTCGGTGGTCAACTAAAGTGTATGGGCTCGTGTCAGGGAGCCAGAATTTGCATGATATTGATTTATAGGTACACACACACACACACACACACACACACACACACACACACACACACACACACACACACACACATACTGTACATACACACACATATCCTGGTTCCAAAAATAACATGATGTCATCTTTGTCCCGTAAACATAACCTCTCTGGGGGTCGGCTGATGTGGTGTGTGTTAGTGCTGTCACCTGGCTTACACAGTGTCAGGGTCGACGACACAAATTATCTTGACCTCCTTCTTTAATTTCCGGCTGCTGCTGTGTGTGTGTGTGTGTGTGTGTGTGTGTGTGTGTGTGTGTGTGTGTGTGTGTGTGTGTGTGTGTGTGTTGTACCAAACGGTGCCAGGTGAAGGTATACTGTGCTCTTCTTTCATTAAGTCAGGTAGAGCAGTGTACCTTACTCACCTCTAGTTAACTCGCCCTCTCTACTCTCCTCACACTACAGTAGCTCAGTATACAGTGGAGAGCTCTTTACTGTATCTACCTCTAACACACACACACAAATGTATTTATAGTGATGTTGTGTGACCTACATAATCTTCCCGTTTTTGTGTGTGTGTAGCGGGGGAAGTAGGGAGGGGGGTTAGACCCTGCAGGCAGGCAGTGATGCTTTTATCCAGGCAATTAAATTCTTAAAGGAAATGTGCTCGCAAAATTCCAAGATTTCGGAGAAACGAGAAATTGAATAGAATTTTATTCAGAGTAGAATATTTTGCGCAAGCTCACACACACCTACCACCATCTCCACCTACCACCATCTCCACCTACCACCATCTCCGCCTACCACCATCACCACCTACCACCATCACTACCTACCACCATCACCACCTACGACCATCACCACCTACCACCATCACCACCTATCACCACCTACCACCATCACCTCCTACCATCATCACCACAATCTCGTCGGCTGGTGCAAAATTATAATGGAGAAATTTGATGGTGTTAACGTAGGTGCCGTGTAAAGGAGGGAGGATGATGGTCCCTTGTCACTCGTGCATAAAGAAGGAGAGTCAGTCCCTCCCCACCTGCCCCGCCCCTCCCCTCCCCTCCCCCCCCTCCCCTCCCCTCCCCACCTACCCCTCCCCATACCATCATAACCATTACACTGCCATGAACTTCTTTTCAAAGGCTAAATGAAAAATATTAGAACTTGTCACTCGGCCTAAAATTAACTTCCATTTATAGGGACAATGACACCGTTGGTTGCCAAGAGGTGCGTGTTATCTGGGTGTGATTACAGGTGTGGGGAGTCTTGTGTTGTGGTGGGCAGTGTTGTGTTGTGGGGGTGTGGGTGGTTGGTCATCAAGTCTTCTGTACCTACATTAAATGTCCATCGACTAGTTGTCCTGGTTTAGGCGCCGCTCCCAGCAATAACTTACACCAACATCTAGTTCACGTCGGCCCAGTTCCACCCAACCAGGCCATACTGTCGAGTCTGCCTTCATGCCTCACCAAGCTCTTATACATCACTTCTCTTCTTCTGGGAGAGAGAGAGAGAGAGAAAAAAAAATAAAAAGACGGAGAAAAAGAAACTAAATGCCTCTCCCTACATACTGGCCTCAATACCATCAAAGAAATTGGAAACTTTTTGATATGTTTCTTCCAATTACATTCTCGCTCCACCACCACCCACACACCAAGCTTACCTCTGTCTACTCCTTGTTATTACAGTAGTGGCGAGAGTTCCATTGCTGTGAGTAGTTTCTTAGAATATCTGTATGTATGTACTATTAACGGATTATTCTGTATTTGTATTTAATCCTTTTAGTATAATTTACATAACAAATATTGTCTATATAATTCACTATAGAGTTACTCACCAGTGTTTTAGT
Organism: Homarus americanus; assembly: GCF_018991925.1. Taxonomy (NCBI): domain Eukaryota; kingdom Metazoa; phylum Arthropoda; class Malacostraca; order Decapoda; family Nephropidae; genus Homarus; species Homarus americanus. The sequence goes on from NW_024732148.1 coordinate 128,937, forward strand.
TGTGTCGTTGCATCTGATGAAGTGAAGCTGTGTTACCAATCGTTTCCATCGCTTTTCCATTTGAAGGGACGGACAGTCGTGAACAAAAGTTGGCTCCATCCTTGGGCCTCCCAACTAAAGCGGTGCCGACCCCAAATGAATTAAAACACCACACCAGCACCAGACGACAAACAAGGTAAGTCAATTTGGAGATGCATTCCTGTGACTTACGGCCGTATTGACAGTCGACATGATGACAGGCTTTATTCAAGAAGTGTTTCGGGCACTACGATGGGTCAAGATCCCGAACCATCAGGTAGGGCTACAAATATGTGCAAATGGGCAGGATGGCCTGTGGTTGGTATGCCGAGAGTCAGCTGTCACATGTAAACAAACACATCTGTTTTAATGTTTCAGGGTGTTACTCAAGGTAGAGAGTCCTTCGTTGATGCCAATATTATTACATTCTGATTTACTTAATTTCTGTGACCCATCCTTGAATAATGTGCCCCAGTTTGGTTGTCAGCTGCAGTACCACTTAAAAATAGTTGAAAAGCTTTTGACTACAGACCCATTCCTTTGTGATGAGGCTGACTGTTGATCTTAAGCCTCGTTGGTGTTTCGTGCTTACTTAGGATCCTAATCACCCATTTCAGTAATCCCTCCCAGAGTCTTATATCCCAACTACATGTGCTAGATATTCATTGTAACATTAATCTGTGAGGTCGGGAGGGGGGGGGGGCTATTGTTCTCGACTGGACATACATTCCATCAGCACGGTACACCGCTCACAGTGAGGGTGACTGCCAGCACGGTGTGAGGGAAACACAACGCCTACCTACAGTGTCGAGACTACTGCTGATGACCCCTTGCGTACATTAACTTAACCCCGATTAATTAGTGGATGGATGGGTAAGTGAGTGGGTGGATGGGTGGGTGAGTAGATGGATGGATGGATGGATGGTCGAGTGGGTGCAGGAATTGAAGGGAGAGGTGTGTTAGGAGGTAGAGTTACACGAAACCCTGGCAGTTAATCCTCCTCCTCGCCCTTGCCTTCTCTCTCTCCACACACAGCAGAATTCTGGGCAAGTTAATCTTTAGATCCAAACTCGAAATTTTGTTTTAAAAGTTTGAGTTTGGTCAGGACAAGTTGGGTTGGGTTAGGGTAGGGATTACTTACCTTATATTTCTGGGGTAGGGCTGGTTAGGTTTGAGGTTGGCTTTACGGCTGTGTTGGATTGTGTCAGATTGGGTTCGCATAGGTTGGATTAGGTAAGCTAGATTTAGGGTACATTTGAGATTGGGTTTAGTTGACTTAGGTAAAGGTTAGGTAAAACTTCAGGTCGGGGAATCATTTCTTGTAAACAACTTAGCCGCTGCATGTGGTGTCCTAACCTAATCTAACCTAACCTTAGTTGTTTAACGCTTGCTCTACGATCCCCGAGAATTTACTAATAATTATCTTTACATAAAAAAAATTCTTCCCCTCACTCTCACACTGCAGTACCACCTCCCCTCACCCTCCACACTGCAGTCCCACCTCCCCTCACCCTCCACACTGCAGTCCCACCTCCCCTCACCCTCCACACTGCAGTCCCACCTCCTCATCCTCCACTGCAGTCCCCACCTCCCTCACCCTCCACCTGCAGTCCCACCTCCCCTCACCCTCCCACATTGCAGTCCCACCTCCCCTCACCCCCTCCACACTGCAGTCCCACCTCCCCTCCACCCCTCCACACACTGCAGTCCCTACACCTCCCTCACCCTCCACACACTGCAGTCCCACACTCCCCTCACCCACCTCCCACCTGCAGTCCCACCTCCCTCACCCTCCACACTGCAGTCCCCCTCCCCTCACCCTCCCACCTGCAGTCCCACCTCCCCTCATCCCTCCACACCGTCCCTCCTCATCACTCCACTGCAGTCCCACCTCCCTCACCCTCCACCATCTAACTCCCTGGGAACTAATAAACAACTTCTCAATCACGTGTGTGTGTGTGTGTGTGTGTGTGTGTGTGTGTGTGTGAGTGTGAGTGAGTGTGAGATCCCTACTTTGTTATGTTCGTCTTCAAGTATAACCTTCCATTCCATCCAGTAACAAGTTGTTCTTGCTAAATATATCTCGGTCAATTTATGATCTGGTGTGGAAATGTCACTCTCTTGGTCATTAATTCTGCACTCATCCCTCTCGGATTTCTTCATTAATGTGTTGTTGAGTATTTGTTGGTATGAAGAGAGAGAGGGGGGGGGGAGAGACATAGAGAGAGGAGGAGTTAAATATTTGTGGACATAAGGAGAGAGAGAACGAGTACAGCGTCCCACATAAGGAAGTGTGTCAGTCAGTCTTGCCATATTGGTGATGCGTTTAAAATT
>NW_024732149.1:0-3507 GCF_018991925.1 Homarus americanus
GCGAGGTATGAGTTGTACCTGGGAGTGTCTGAGGTGTACCTGGGAGTGTCTGATGTGTACCTGGGAGTGTCTAAGGTGTACCTGGGAGTGTTAGCGGTGTACTGGGAGTGTCAGCGGTGTACCTGGGAGTGTCAGGGGTATACCTGGGAGTATCAGAAGTGTACGCGGAGTGTCAGAGGTGTACCTGGGAGTGTCTGAGGGGTGGACCTGGGAGTGTCTGAGGTGTACCTGGGGTGTCTGAGGTGTACCTGGGAGTGTAGTGTTGTACCTGGGAGTGTCAGAGATGGACCTGGGAGTGCAGAGGTGTACCTGGGAGTGTCAGTGGTGTACCTGGGAGTGTCAGAGGTGTACGTGAGAATGTCAGAGGTGCGCAGGGTGTATGAGGTGTGTACCTGGGGTGTCAGGTGCGTACCAGGGGTGTCAGAGGAGCACCTGGGAGTGTCAGAGGTGTACCTGGGAGTGTCAGGGGTGTACCTGGGAGTGTCAGAGATGTACCTGAGGGTGTCGGAGGTGTACCTGGGAGTGTCTAGGTGTACCTGGGAGTGTCTGAGGTGTGCTGGGAGTGTCAGGGGTATACCTGGGGAGAATCAGAAGTGTACCTGGGAGTGTCAGAGGTGTACCTGGGAGTGTCTGAGGTGTACCTGGGAGTGTGTGAGGTGTACCTGGGAGTGTCAGAGGTGTACCTGGGAGTGTCACAGGGTGTACCTGGGAGTGTGGGTGTGTACCTGGGAGTGTCAGTGGTGTGCAGGGAGTGTCAGAGGTGTCCTGGGAGTGTCAGAGGTGTACCTGGGAGTGTCGGGGGTGACCTGGGAGTGTCAGAATGTACCGGGAGTGTCGGAGGTGTACCTGGGGTGTCTAAGGTGTGCCTGGGAGTGTCTGGGGTGTACCTGGGAGGTGTCAGGGAGAACCAGAGAGTGTAAGAGGTGTACCTGGGAGTGTCAGTGGTGTGCAGGGAGTGTCAGAAGTGTACCTGGGAGTGTGAGAGGTGTACCTGTGAGTGTCTGAGGGTGTACCTGGGAGTGTCAGAGGTGTGCCTGTGAGTGTCTGGGTGTACCTGGGAGTGTCAGTTGTACCTGGGAGTGTCAGAGGTGTACCTGGGAGTGCCAGAGGTGTACGCAGTGTCAGTGGGTGTACCTGGGAGGTGTCAGGTGTGTACCAGGAATGTCAGAGAGTACACCGGGAGTGTCAGAGGTGTACCTGGGAGTGTCAGAGGTGTACCTGGGAGTGTCAGGAGTATACACCGGGAGTGTCTGAGGTGTTCCTGAAGTGTCAGAGGTGTACCTGGGAGTGTCAGAGGTGTACCTGGCAGTGTCAGAGGTGTACCTGGGGGTGTCAGAGGTGTACCTGGGAGTGTCAGAGGTGTACCTGGGAGTGTCAGAGGTGTACCTGGGAGTGTCAGAGATGTACCTGGGAGTGTCAGGGGTGTAACTGGGAGTGTCAGAGGTGCACCTGGGAGTGTCTGAGGTGTACCTGGGAGTGTTTGAGGTGTACCTGATAGTGTGTGAGCTGTACCTGGGAGTGTCAGAGTTGTACCTGGGAGTGTCTGAGGGTGTACATGGAGTGTCTGGTGTGTGTACCTGGGAGTGTCTAAGGAGGAACCTGGGAGTGTTAGCGGTGTACCGAGTGTCAGGGCGGTGGCCTGGGAGTGTCAGGGGTATGCGGAGTGTCAGAGGTGTACCTGGGAGTGTCAGAAGAGTACCTGGGAGTGTCTGAGGTGTACCTGGGAGTGTCAAGAGGTGACCAGGGAGTGTCAGAGGAGTACCTGGGAGTGTCAGGGTGTACCTGGGAGTATTGGAGGTGTACCTGGGAGTATCGGGGGTGTACCTGGGAGTGTCAGGGGTGTACCTGAGAGTGTCTGAGGTGTACCTGGGAGTGTCAGCGGTGTGCCTGGGGTGTTAGGGGTATCCACCAGGTATCAGTGTGCCTGGGAGTGTCTGAGAGTGTACCTGGGAGTGTCTGAGGGTGTACCTGGGAGTGTCTGAGGTGTACCTGGGAGTGTCTGAGGTGTACCTGGGAGTATAAGTGATGTACCTGGGAGTGTCGAGATGTACCTGGGAGGTGCAAGAGGAGGTGTACCTGGGTGTCAGTGGTGTGCCTGGGAGTGTCAGAGGTAAACGTAGAATGTCTGAGGTGTACCTGGGAGTGTATGAGGTGTACCTGGGAGTGTCAGGTGCATACCAGGGAGGTGTCAGAGGAGCACCTGGGAGTGTCAGGGTGTACCTGGGATTGTCAGGGGTGTACCTGGGAGTGTCAGAGATGTACCTGGGAGTGTCGGAGGTGTACCTGGGGTGTCTAGGTGTTCCTGGGAGTGTCAGAGATGTACCTGGGAGTGTCGGAGGTGTACCTGGGAGTGTCCAAGGTGTGCCTGGGAGTGTCTGAGGTGTGTACCTGGGGAGTGTCAGAGGAGAACCAGAGGTGTAGAGGTGTACCTGGGAGTGTCAGTGGTGTACCAGGGGTGTCAGAGTGTACCTGGGGTGTGAGGGTGTACCTGTGGTGTCTGGAGGTGTACCTGGGAGTGTCAAGGTGTGCCTGTGGTGTCTGAGGTGTACCTGGGAGTGTCAGTGTTGTTCTGGGAGTGTCAGAGGTGTACCTGGGTGCCAGAGGTGTGCCTGGGAGTGTCAGGGTGTAACTGGGAGTGACAGAGGTGCACCTGGGAGTGTCTGAGGTGTACCTGGGGTGTCTTAGGTGTACCTGATGGTGTGTGAGCTGTGCCTGGGAGTGTCAGAGTTGTACCTGGGGTGTCTGAGGGTGTACCTGGGAGTGTCTGATGTGTACCTGGGAGTGTCCAAGGTGTACCTGGGGTGTTAGCGGTGTACCTGGGAGTGTCAGCGGTGTACCTGGGAGTGTCAGGGGTATACCTGGGAGTATCAGAAGTGTGCCTGGGAGTGTCAGAGGTGTACCTGGGAGTGTCTGAGGTGTACCTGGGAGTGTCTGAGGGTGTACCTGGGTGTGTGTCAGAGGTGCACCTGGGGGTGTAAGTGTTGTACCTGGGAGTGTCAGAGATGTACCTGGGAGTGCAAGAGGTGTACCTGGGAGTGTCAGTGGTGTACCTGGGAGTGTCAGAGGTGTACGTGAGAAGGTCTGAGGTGTACCTGGGAGTGTAGAGTGTACCTGGGAGTGTCAAGTGCGTACCAGGGAGTGTCAGAGAGCACCTGGGAGTGTCAGAGGTGGCCTGGGGTGTCAGGGGTGTACCTGGGAGTGTCAGAGATGTACCTGGGAGTGTCGGAGGGTGTACCTGGGAGTGTCAAGGGTGTACCTGAGAGTGTCAGGTGCGTACCAGGGAGTGTCAGAGGAGCACCTGGGAGTGTCAGAGGTGTGTACTGGGAGTGTCAGGGGTTTACCTGGGAGTGTCAGAGATGTGCCTGGGAGTGTCGGAGGTGTACCTGGGAGTGTCCAAGGTGTACCTGGCAGTGTCAGAGGTGTACCTGGGAGTGTCAGAGATAGCCTGGGAGTGTCAGAGGTGTACCTGGAGTGTTGGGCGTGTACCTGGGAGTGTCAGAGGTGTAC
>NW_024732150.1:0-11661 GCF_018991925.1 Homarus americanus
TGTAACAGTACGGGCGGTCGCTTGAGAGTTGGTGGTCACGACACTCGGGACAACACCGCTGTCAGTAGAGTTGAAGGTTGAAACATTGGCAACAACACATTCTCAATAACTTGCTCCTCACATTCTCAATAACTTGCTCCTCACATTCTCAATAACTTGCTTCTCACATTTTCAATAATTTGTTTCTCACATTCTCATTAACTTGCTTCTCACATTTTCAATAATTTGTTTCTCACATTCTCAATAACTTGCTTCTCACATTTTCAATAATTTGTTTCTCACATTCTCAATATTTTGCTTCTCACATTTTCAATAACTTGCTTCTCACATTTTCAATAATTTGTTTCTCACATTCTCAATTATTTGCTTCTCACATTCTCAATAATTGACTTTCCAATAACTTGTTCTTTTTGTGAAGCAGCTGAAGAAAAAAAAAACATTTGGACATTAATATACTGTATACACAACCTTCCCTTCTATAGCGTTCTGGACGGTATCACTGGTAAGCGACCCACCTCGATGATAACTTTGTCTCATCCCTGACATAATACCGACATGATGTGATCCATATTACCGAGTGTCATGTCAACGGGGCAAGTGGTGAGGATGAAGTCTGCCTTATTTATAGGGTGATCGGATTTTTTTTTACAGTTAGCCCCGGCACAGGTCACTGACCCACATCGGGGCCTGGGGGGCAATAATAATAATAATAATAATAATAATAATAATAATAATAATAATCAATAAAAAATAAAAAAAAATAAAAAACGTAAATAAAATAATAATGATGATGATAATAATAATAATAATAATAATAATAATAATAATAATATTTATAATAAAGAACCATAAAGAAAAAAAAAAGATAAAGAGTGAGAAACAATATATGGATGTCGTGATGCCATATGGCAGCAGGGTCTACCATTAGACAACACATTATGCTTCCAATATCTTCTCAGGCGGTAGTACCTCCTTGTTTGGTAGCTGCCTAGTTAACTACTAGCTGTGTGGCTATGGTCTCTGAGTGCTGAATAAGGCAGACCACCATCCTCACCATTTGCCCAGACGACAGGACAGCAGAGTAGCTCCTCACCCACCGAGTACAGCCAGTACTTGGTACTCACAACTACTCCGCTACATTACTTTGTTTTTAACGGGTATGTTTTGTTCTTGCTTGTTGTAACATACGTGTTTATATTTGTATATTTACCTGTAGGATCGAAGCTTTTGGTTAATTTGAGTGTTTTTGCTGTGTATGGTGTAATTGAAGTAAAGGTTAATTTATACTCGATGGTTTGTTGTTCAGTGTAGTTTTCTCTCAATTTGCTTAGTGATTTAATTATCTTATTCTATTCGTCATACTGATTTTTTCGACGCTATTGTATAAATTTTTTTTTAAGTCTGTTGATGACAAGAGATTTGTCGAAACATTAACCAATGAATGTTGCTGTTTGTCCACAAGTTGGTGCTGTTATTCATCGTTCATCAACGCTTCCCCCGAGGAGAGATGTGTGGCTGTCCTGTTGTTGTGAGAATGGCCAAGCCATAGTCCTCACTCTGACCATTACTTGTCTTTATCATACAATGAAATATATTGATGTATCGCTGTAGTGTCACTTTAATATGTACTGAGATGGCTACTAGAAGTCCTCTCTCTCTCTCTCTCTCTCTCTCTCTCTCTCGAGAGAGAGAGAGAGAGAGAGAGAGAGAGAGAGAGAGAGAGAGGACTTCTAGTAGCCATCTCAGTACATATTACAGTGACACTACAGCCATACATCTCTCCTCTGCCTTTACCTATTAATTCTCTGTTGAGATCCTTTGAGACGAGTAACTCCCTGGGAGTCAAACTTAACAAACTAAAAGTTTTACTGCGGGAAAGACTTTATGGTAAGAAAAGACTTAGGCTTATCATATATCTCATCATCTTCCTTTTGCTGGTAATCCTCTCACCCCTCCAAAGTCTCGTCCGCCTGAGGCTCACAATTCTCTTTGGAGGATCACATTCGTCTCTCAGGAACAAACTAATTCACTATTTCTCCAGCTCTTGTACCACTGTACACTTACGATAAAAATACATTTATGAAGGCAGAGATTATTGGACTTTCAGCCTTTAGAAAAAGGCCTGAAATGTTTCTATATCAAAAGCTTTACCTTTTCCAGGTGACAATGTAACAACATGACAACCTATATATCTTGGGTTTACTTATCAATAAATTATTAAGCTCACATGTCAAAATTCCTTGGTTTCCCCAAAAACAGAAATTACAAAAGTCAAGAAGAACTCTTCAGATTAGAGAAGGAGAGAAGGACACGTCCATGTTCCTTATGGACACAGACTGGCACATTCCAACCGCATGTTGCGTCAGTCTACACTAGAGGTTCTTGTTCTGTTGAGTCGAACATCAGACCTTTAATATCAGGACTTTATCTTTCGGTCTAGACATACTCTAAAAGTGTTTATATAACTGGTTAGTCTTAACAGAACTCATTGATAACCTGGGCTTACCAAGGCTGGTAGTACGGTACGGTACGGAATATTTTTCCGTACTCCGTACCTGGCTAAAATGCCGTACCGTAATTTCGAATCTAGGTAAATTTCTCGAAATCAATTGCTCGACAGTAAATTGCTCGAAATCAATTATTTAACGGTTGAATACTGTAGCAGTTCGAAGCTCGAAGCAACAACAAAAATAATAAAAATGTACCCGTTCTTATTTTAAACTATGACGAAACAAACAATGTAGAAGAATATTTAAGAACTGTTGTATAATAGAAATGTACCCGTTCTTAATTCTAACTGTTCAATTAACAATAATAAAGTTGTATTTTTTATCTTATTTTTGGATATTCTTCATTAAACCACTATTTTCAAGCAATCTGCCTTTCGAGCAATTGATCGTTCGAGATATTATTTTTCGCGCAATTGATTTCGAGCAATTTACTGTCGAGCAATTGATTTCGAGCAATTTACTGTCGAGCAATTGATTTCGAGAAATTTTCCGGATACCGTAATTTCGTACCGTACCCCCAATTATTTTTCCGTACCGTACAGTACGGAAAAAATACCGTACCGTAATTCCGTGCTTTTATCGTACGATCGGCAAAATATATTTACATCAAAATAATTCTCTATTTGTGAACAATTTATTAGAGTACATGTGTGGATTTGAAAAGGAACATTTACGAAGTGACTATAGATGTAAATGTGCCCACATAATATTGTTGCCTTATTACGGAATTTTATTTCTTAGTCTACCTAATTTACAATGAAGAAAAAATATGTGTCATCTTACCAATAAGGTGCAATATTAGATAAAGTGCCCCTGCCTGCCTCGGACGACTGCTCCCGACAACGACAATGGCAGGAGTGACTGTGGAGAGTTGGAGACACTACTCTCAAGTTATACGTGAATAGTTCGCGTGACGCAACGTGATCAGTACTGACAGTACCAGACTACCAGCTGGCGGACGGTACTGATCACGTAAGTTCACTCACTGAAGCCACCGACGCATTAACCCTTTGAAGATCGATGACATTCCTTTTCTCTTTTCTGACTATTATTAGATGATTTTATTCAACTTTAGGAAGGGTATATGAAAGGCAATAGACAGATGGCTAATTCAGCTAGTCTATACTGTTCATTCCCATAAATCCTTCCTAAGCTGCATAAAAGTGTCTAATGATAGCCAGATAAAACTGTCAAAATGCGTCACAATCCTCAAGGGGTTAATAATTGCATGATCATGTTTTTAAGCCTGGGGTACGGTACGGAATTTTGCTCATTTTTCCGCACCTAAATCGTACCGTACCGAGCTTCACGGAAAATATCATACCGTAATTCTGTACCGTACATTCTGACTAAATATCAACCGTACCGTACTTCGTACCGTACCGTAATGCCAGCCTTGGGGCTTACAGCGTCTAGTGTGTCTAGATGATTGGATGAACTTGGCTTCGGATTCAAAGTCAGCGATTTTAGCCAAGACCAGAACGAGCAAAGTATTCCAGTTCAGGTTCTAATCAACTAAAAGTTTTCGAAGATGAATTTCGACAGAGGTTCCAATGGAAAAAACTTCTCTGAGAGACTAGACTAAGTTTAATAGGACTTCCTCTGTTCATGTTGAGTTCTTATCCTTCAAGAACAAGAAATCTTCTGAAGTGGTCCCAGGTTTCTCGCATAAAATGAGAAATAATGGTGGACAAACTAAGGTTTACTGCACACTAGCTTCCTCTCTGCCACAATTGTGTACATTTCCGTGCCGGGAGGGACGTAGGGACGTACTGCTTTCCGTTCATTCGTGAGTCCATGAGTTCGTCCTTCACTTACCTGGGAGTTGTTGAGGAGTCGAGTATGACAAATAGTAATTGTTTTTAACTCAGTTTAATGTATCACGATAGGTTTACAGACGAGGTCGATAAGTAATAATTTTTTCAGTCAATATTTATGTGCATCTGGACTTTGCCGAGTTGCAGCAGGGGATTTGCTCACCTACGGAATTATAGTTAGAGAAGTAGTTAGTGGCGCCAGAAGACAATTATAATCAATCGGTCAAGTGGCGGACAACTTTAACTTTTTATCAGAGGTTTGGATGGAATTCTCCCCCAATGATAAGTGTCAGCAGTGCAACTGTGACGTAAGTTAACATAATCATCAGTGAGTGAGTCGTTGAGCACATCACACAGCAGTGTGTGTGTGTGTGTGTGTGTGTGTGTGTGTGTGTGTGTGTGTGTGTGTGTGTGTGTGTGTGTGTGTGTGTGTGTGTGTGTGTGTGTGTGTGTGTGTGTGTGTGTGTGTGTGTGTGTGTGTGTGTGTGTGTGTGTGTGTGTGTGTGTGTGTGTGTGTGTGTGTGTGTGTGTGTGTGTGTGTGTGTGTGTGTGTGTGTGTGTGTCTGTGTGTGTGTGTGTGTGTGTGTGTGTGTGTGTGTGTGTGTGTGTGTGTGTGTGTGTGTGTGTGTGTGTGTGTGTGTGTGTGTGTGTGTGTGTGTGTGTGTGTGTGTGTGTGTGTGTGTGTGTGTGTGTGTGTGTGTGTGTGTGTGTGTGTGTGTGTGTGTGTGTGTGTGTGTGTGTGTGTGTGTGGACTTACTCTTAAATTATGATCGTGGGACACCTGTAATGTAATAAAATGGGAAACCCTCTGTCATCCTGGCAAGAACTGAGACAATGACATTTATATTTAACATTTATAATTCGGAGGAAAATATCTGACATTTACTTTTTTATACGTTGAGGATGGTGCAGAAATGTTATTTATCACACTCTTGATGTTCGGAATTAAAAGAAAAAAATAATTATAATTTAATTATCTCAGTTATTGCCACGATGATAGAGGGTTACCTTTTTTTTTTTTACATCCTAGGTGTTCCATGAACATAATTTAAAGAGTAAGTCACTATGCACCTCACGCACACAAATACTTCCTGAGCTGCTGTATTACAAGTGAAGTACAATCTCCTCAATGATTCAGTTTTCTGAAGAACTCCAGTGATAGCTCTATAACAAAGCAGAGATGATCAGCATACCTGACAATAATTAACCATCTTGTCCTGACAGGGAATCAGCATGGCTAAAAGTAAGGTGTATAGAGTGAACAGTGAGCCTGACGACTCCCCCTCGACCCTCAGTCATCTCTAAATGAAACATTTAATTACTCAATGTTTAACAAACCAACTCCAGAGATAACTGTGTAACATGGAACTACAAAAGTTTGTCTGTGGTTTAGTGAAGACAGACACCTGTCTGGGCTGTAACCCTCTCTTAGTGAAGACAGACACCTGTCTGGACTGAAACCCTCTCTTAGTGAAGACAGACACCTGTCTGGACTGTAACCCTCTCTTAGTAAAGACAGACACCTGTCTGGACTGAAACCCTCTCTTAGTGAAGACAGATACCTGTCTGGACTGTAACCCTCTCTTAGTAAAGACAGACACCTATCTGGACTGTAACCCTCTCTTAGTGAAGACAGACACCTGTCTGGACTGTAACCCACTCTTAGTGAAGACAGATACCTGTCTGGGCTGTAACCCTCTCTTAGTGAAGACAGACACCTGTCTGGACTGTAACCCTCTCTTAGTGAAGACAGACACCTGTCTGGACTGTAACCCTCTCTTAGTGAAGACAGACACCTCTCTGGACTGAAACCCTCTCTTAGTGAAGACAGACACCTGTCTGGAAGGGAACCACTGTACGTAAGGCTGTCTTTTCCTCCTCGCATCTACCTCAGGGTGTTACGCGAGAAACACACCTTTAACGGCGAAACATAGCTTTATATTCCCCCTCTGTTCAGAGAGTGAGACGCTCCCGAACTACGTGTTCATGTAATCAATTTCTCAATCTGCACGGATGAGTCTTCTGAAGGGAAGAGTCGGGTGTGTAGTGGGCGACGAATCAAGCATATCTGTGAGGTACTTGGCTGAGACCGTATGAAACATCTTATGTCACCTTAAAACACTGAACACTTGCATAATTACCACCATAACCACAACTTGTTTGTCCTTTCTCGCGAAGATTTTCAAGTTTAAAACATCTGTCCTCTGGTACAGAACCAGATGGTCTCATAGGTCGCGTATCATCACAAAAGTAATGTTCCTTTATTTTTATAAGTGAGGGAATCATAACAAATTAACGAAGATGACAGAGAAATTAACAGTAGAGGAAAGACAAAATCCATGTACGGAGAGTCAGACACAGTGCCCGAGTGTTGTCCATTATATTATTTATCAGCTGATAGCGTCTGACTCTCAGTACATTTGAACAATAAACTGACTCTTTCCTCTCGTCTTGATTTCTTTGTCATATTCGTTTATTATATTAAAACCTTCTGAAACGTTTCCACGTACTCAGATGAGTCTTCATTTATCATCAACTGAAACATGACTTTTTATAAATCATGAAGAAAGTTCAATAATATACATCAATTTGTAACGAAATTCAGCTTATCAGTGTGAAGCCCACAAAAAACTTGATAAGACAAGTGTGTTGGTTCAGGAGGCTTTTCTGTTGGCTCTTGTATTGTCTCGTTTGGGGTTGAGGGGTCACGTCTGGGGTCCCATACCAGTCATAGGAAATGGACTGAACCCGTGACGTCCCATTTTTGGCTGAGGAGGACCCAAGACGTGGCCAGAACCCACTTGGAGCAGTACAGAAGAATATGTGAAGGGTTAGATAAGGAGGTTCGTAGCTGAGGTGACTTGACGAAACGAAACATGGCTTTACAACGAAGCAAGTTCGTTTAGGTTCACCGGCTCAGTGGTCTGTACGGACTGTAAAGACACGTCTTAGTTCCTCGCTATGCATGTTGTAGAATGTAATGACTCACTGAAGGACAATTATTTTAAGGCAAGAGACTTTAGGAGTAACTGGTAAGATGAGTCGCATGAAGCCACGATAAGAATAGCGAAGCTGAACGAATCAGAGGATCACAATTATTACCTTGTTATTTTTCCTTGATCTGAACCTTCTTCTTCTCCTCAGTGTTACCGGGATATAAGTTAATCATTGTCAACTGAGAATAAAAATAGAATGATGTCAAAGAATGATAAACTTTTCATGATTCTTTGTTTATGCTATTTTAGGAGTTTGTTCTGCAGTAAACATCTCATGAAGGATTTATTTCACACATACAGATACAACAACAGATAGAGACTATGAATGAATATCAATACATAAGGATCGACTCATAACTCCACTGTCTTAATTAAAGAAAACAATATAGTTATACACCAACGAAATAACAACGGCAGCAGCGGTTTACTGTATAAGAACAGACAATAAATCATACAACAACTGGTTAACATTAATTGAGAACTATCGGTCGTCCTTGAGAGAACATTATCACTGCTGAACACTGATAAGGGAGCGAGAGAGAAGTGTTCTATTTTCACTCCAGTTTGAATTGTATATAACATTTAGGGGGGCGGGAGGGGCGATGGTGAATTGTGGACCTTCCCTGTTGGTGCTGTGGCTGGCCATGGATTAGTGGGAAGGCTTGGCTTAACAGTGGTTGGGTCCCTCTGTGGTGCTGTGAGGGTTGTTGTGTAGTGAAGGAGGTGAGGGTTGTTGTGGAGTGAAGGAGGTGACGGTTGTTGTGTAGTGAGGGAGGTGAGGGCTGTTGTGTAGTGAAGGAGGTGAGGGTTGTTGTGTAGTGAGGGAGGTGACGGTTGTTGTGTAGTGAGGGAGGTGAGGGCTGTTGTGTAGTGAAGGCAGGACAGTGGCAGGTGGGGAGGGTAATGAGGTTGCTGTGCAGTGAGGAGGCAGGCCGGGAAAGAGGGAGGTGAGGGTTATGAAGTGAAGGAGGTGGAGACGGTTAGTAGAGGAGGTGAGGGTTACGAGGAGGAGGTGATTAAGTGTAGAAGGTTGAGGTGTGAGGGTTGTAGTAAGGAGGCAGATTGCCATAAAGGTGAGGAGGTAGAGGGCTATGAAAGAGGAGAGGCTGTGGTGGAGGTGTGGAGGGTTGTTGGGGTTGAGGAGGGATGTTGGTTGGGAAGAGGTACACTTATTAACATACAAAATCAAATTTGCAGTCAAAGATGCCTTTTAAAGTTTAAACTTGAGACAGCAAACAAAATGAATTGAAATAACCTCACTAACATCAAATACCTTGTGTTTCTAAATATCAGTATTTCAACAATTAATGAGACTTGATTAGAATTATTCACTTGATATTAACTAATCTCATGTAAGCATATGGATTATGGAGTATTTTATGGTTCTATAGCTTGTGTACAATATGCATGTCAGAACATGAACATGAACAGGCTCTCCGTGTGGGACAGTTTAATTTTGTTTTGACTTGTACCAAGCGTGAGGATAAGGCGCCCGGCTCACTCTCCTTCTAGATATCATAGACGGTGGTTTGCTCTCATTGCACTTGCACCTACTCTACCAGACGAATTCTACATTTTAATTACTGTAAGTAGGGCATATTGATTGTCGCAGTTACTTATATCATTGTATAAAACATTATGTTCTAAGAAATTATTATGTTATTTCTGTTACAGCATTTTTGATAAACAAATTGATATTTTTTGAAACAACAATTGAATTATGAAACATTGAAATATTTTTCTGTTTGTCAGATAGTGTGAAGATGTCAAAATTGAAGACAAGAAGTCAGTTGTCAACCCACTTGAGCCTGCTAGTTGGTAAAGGGAAGGAGCTTCCTGTATCAGAACTTCCAACAGTGAGAGACATGCTAAGATTAGGGTTACTCCTTCGAGAAAAAAATGCAAAGGACAGAAGGAACTATACAGATAAAGAACTCATAAATGACATGATAGTCCCTCTTCTGCATCAATGGACAAAAGCTAATGCACTATTCAAACCAACTGTGATTAATCAGTGTCGAACTATTGAGCTAAAACTAACGAAATTATGGCACAAAGCAGTTGAAACATCACTTGGTAAAGGAAACTTGGCCAGGAAAAATGAATTTCTGCACACACTTGATACTCTGTTTGACATTTTGACCTGCAAGTGCTCCATACAATTATGTTCTGAATCCAACTGTTCTCACTCAGGTAAGAGAGAAAATAATTCCCACATTGATTGTGGTTGTCCTCGTGAAAAGAAGATCCCTGTTTTAGAGCTTAAATTTATAAAGGCACAGAGGACAAAGGCAGAAGGCCAAGGAAGTATGCAAATGGGTTCAATAGATTATTCAGAAACAAAGAAGCAGATTGCTAATGCCAAGAAGAGAGAACAAATCCGAGAGAGGGAACAAAAGAAGAAAATGAAGAGTGAAGAAGCCATCCAAAGAGAGGAAGAGCTGTGTCAAGATGTTTATCACTTCTTTGATAGTTCTTCTGATGAACAGGAAGCAACATCAGATGATAGTTCCAAAGAGCCATCTGAACCTTTACCAAAGAAAATGAAATACAACATAAGAAATATTTCAAACATTGCTTTAGCTAGTATTCGCCACCATGCTGGACTTCGTGAGGCTGCAGAAATTGCAACTGCCGCTTGGATAGATGCAGGCCTCATCAGCCGAGAGGATGTATCTTTGGTGATAGATCATAATAAAATTAGAAGAGCACAAGAAAATATAATGAAGGAAATATCTGATCAGCATGAAAAAGATTTAAGCGAGGGAGGGCTCTCCTGTCTTTTGTTTGATGGAAGAATAGATGACACAAAAGTTTTGCTAGAAGTAGAGGGAGTGAACAGAAAGTTTCCAGGTCTCATCAAAGAAGAACACTACTCTGTCTGTTCTGAGCCTGGTGGTCGGTTTTTGTTTCACTTTGCTCCCGAAACTGAAGTAGAAGGGAAGAAACATGCAGAGGTCATTGCTGATCATATTTTATGTTGGGTTCAGGAGAGAGGACTTGGCAGTTCACTGCAGGCTGTTGGTGGAGATTCAACTGCAGTGAATACCGGATGGCAGGGGGGTGTAATGACGCATTTAGAGAAAAAACTAGGAAGAAGACTTGTTTGGATTGTATGTGATTTACATACAGGCGAGCTACCTCTTCGTCATCTCATCCAGGAACTTGATGGTCCTACAAAGAGCAATAACAAGTGGTCAGGTCCCCTTGGCATCATGCTGGATGAAGCAACACAACTAGAAATAAATACAACCTTTCCAAAGGTCGAAGTTGGCCCTCCCCTTCCGGCGTTGTCTGAAGGAGTCATCAAAGATCTCAGCACAGATCAATCCTATGCTTATCGTATTGCCCAAGCAATAAGATCAGGAGAAGTGCCTCAGTCATTGGCTCTCTTGGAGATTGGACCTGTCAGTCACAGCCGTTGGTTAACTACAGCTCTTCGTTTCTGCAGGATTTGGATTTCCAAACACGAATTGAAAGGCAAAGTGCTGAAGAATTTGAGGTTAATTGTTGAATTTATTATTGGAGTTTATCTTCCCCAGTGGTTTAGTGTGAAACTTAATCCTATGTGGGTGGATGGGCCCAATCACCTTTTGTTTCAATTGCAGCTAGTAAGAACACAGAGGAAGGTAGTGAGGGACATCGTGTTACCTGTGGCAAGAAGGTCCGCTTGGTATGCTCGATCAGAAGCAGTTTTGCAAGCAATGCTTTGCAGTCAATGTACCAATCTCCAAACCGAGGCTGTAGAAGTCATTCTAAAGATTAGAGGAACGCTAATAGATGACGACCAGTTGGGAGACTGTTCGTTTCATTCAAGAAAAGTTCCCCCAATAAACGTCAATGCCACCAAATTGTCAGAATTGGTTGACTTGAGTTTGGAAGTCTTAGAGCCACCATTGACAACAAGTCTAACTAGCCAAGAATTGAGAAACCTTAAAGAGACTCCAATGCAGGTGCCGAAGTGGCCTTCCTACACTCAAAGTGTGGAGAGATGTGTGAAAATGGTCACAGAAGCAGCGGGCCATGTTTACAGCCACGAGAGGCGAGAAGGTTACATCAAAGCACAAATAGCAAGCAGACTACTGATGACAAGAAACCAAAGCAAAGAGAGTATGAAGGCATTGGTTACTTTCAAATAGACTACGGATAATAAAATATAATAATTTGAAACTTGAAACAGTAACATGTGTGCAAACGCTGGTTATGTTATAAATTCACAAATATGTACATTTAAAATCCATTTGATGTAGGTAGGACTTATTATAAAAAAAAATTTATGCCAGAATATTGTTTTGCATGCTTAAAGACTACAATAAATTGCTACCAAATTACTCGATT